>NC_056574.1:34491128-34836493 GCF_018340385.1 Cyprinus carpio
CACACACACACACAAAGGTGAGAGAGAGAGAGAGAGAGAGACTTATCTAAATATTTTCTATTAAGTTCTACAGAAACTCATAGAGTTTGAGAATGACATTAGGGTGAGTAAAAGATGGCAGAAATGTTTTGGGTGAACTATCCCTTTAAGAATGGTTGTTGTTTTTGTATACTCAACACTAAGTTTGTTGTGAATTAAAATGGTTATTATATGGCTTACTATTAGTACAACTTACAAAGTTTTATATATATATATATATATATATAATTTAAGTATGCATATAGTGTTATACATCACAACATTATTATTATGATTATTATTATTATTTGATTACTAATACGGTAATGCTTGCATTTGGAAATTCTAATTTCTAACACAGTCAGACTTTGTCAGCTACTTATCCAAACATGTGAGATCTGAGACCTTTGACTATAGGAGATGAGAATATAGCCTACCACTTGTTTATGTATTATCCATGAATACATACAATTATTATTATTATTTAATTTTCTTTTCTTTTAGCTCAGATAGCAATCCCTGTATATCTGTTTATATGGCATTGTTGTTGTTGTTTTAAATAGCATGTAACAATATATTTTTACTTATTGTCAATATTTAAATAAATCTAAATATGTTGGTAAGTAAACTGATTTTTTTTGTGTGTGTGCCCGGATCAGTTTCTCTTTCTTTCTCACCACTTTAAAATACCAGCAAACAAAAATGACCAGGAACACAAGTTAAGACACTTTTCTGTATGAATATGACCATATGGTGGGGGAAAAATAATAAATTGTGTCCAAAATATATTTGAAATATATGCTAAAATATTTTGCAAACAGTGAAGCTCAATGAAATATATTTTTGAAATAGAAGAAACAGTATGTATATTTTTATTTTATTTTATTTTATTTTTTGCTGTTTTGGTGTGTGGAGGTGTTTATAACATACTCTATTTTGAACATTTAGCTAAATCTAACTTATTTTGGGATTTTTATTTAGGGAAATTTTATGAATAAACAAAAATAACATTTAAATTATTATTTTTTAAATACATAAGAGTTGGGAGGAGGTTTTGGGTTAGTCTGTAATTAAAGATTATATTTAGCTTCAGCTGAAAACAACAGATCTATGGTAAGTCTCTAATAAGGTAAACTAGTTAAACATAGGCGAGACAGAGAGCAAGAAAGGAGTATTGAGAAATAAATATACATCAATAAAAAAATACACATATCAAATAAGTGGAATCTGGTCAATTTATCAGAAAGGCGGATACAGTTTTGCGCTTTCTGTTGACACAAGCCCACGTGGTCATTTAGAGTGATGCAACTGGCTTCACTGACAGCAGAGCTGGCCTATCAGAACGCACGGTGCATTCATGAAGTACAGCGATTGGCTGAGGCCCAAACACTGCTCGACCGTGATTGGTCAAAGCCCTTTACTCCACTTCAGGAAACGTCCTGTACTCAACGTGTGAACATAATAAACAAACGTGATTTAAGCTAAATATAAGTGCACCTGCTCTTCGAAAGACAATATTTCAGGTACGTTGTTAGGTAGCTTTTAAACATTTAGTGTTCTTTTTATATCTCGTTGTCTATGCTGCGTTACTGCTTTTTAATCCAATCAGGAAATAAAGTAACGTTACACAGCGAGCAGACTCTGTCCTAATATCACCTCACCTTATCTATGAAGTGCCTTTAGACGGATTGTTAACTTGAGTGTTTAGTGTGCTGGTGAATGCTGATCGGTGTGGTTGTTAACAGGTCAAAATGAGCGTTGGGTTCATCGGAGCAGGTCAGCTGGCTCATGCTCTGGTGAAGGGCTTCACGGCAGCAGGTGACATTACACACAGCAGATACTAGAGGAGCCAAAATACTACACCGGCCGAACAGCCCAAACCATCTCCAACACAACAGACACTAGAGGAGCCAAACACTACACCGAGCGAACAGCCCAAGCCATCTCCAACACAACAGACACTAGAGGAGCCAAAACACTACACCGGGCGAACATCCCAAGCCATCTCCAACACAACAGACACTAGAGGAAACAAACACTACACCGGGCGAACAGCCCAAACCATCTCCAACACAACAGACACTAGAGGAAACAAACACTACACCCGGTGAACAGCCCAAACCATCTCCAACACAGCAGACACTAGAGCAGCCAAACACTACACCGGGCGAACAGCCCAAACCATCTCCAGCACAGCAGACACTAGAGCAGCCAAACACTACACCGGGCGAACAGCCCAAACCATCTCCAGCACAGCAGACACTAGAGCAGCCAAACACTACACCGGCGAACAGCCCAAAACCATCTCCAACACAGCAGACACTAGAGCAGCCAAACACTACACCGGGCGAACAGCCCAAACCATCTCCAACACAACAGACACTAGAGGAGCCAAACACTACACCGGGCGAACAGCCCAAACCAGCTCCAACACAACAGACACTAGAGCAGCCAAAACACTACACCGGGCGAACAGCCCAAACCAGCTCCAACACAACAGACACTAGAGCAGCCAAACACTACACCGGGCGAACAGCCCAAACCATCTCCAACACAGCAGACACTAGAGCAGCCAAACACTACACCGGGCGAACAGCCCAAACCATCTCCAACACAACAGACACTAGAGCAGCCAAAACACTACACCGGGCAAACAGCCCAAACCATCTCCAACACAACAGACACTAGAGCAGCCAAACACTACACCGGGCGAACAGCCCAAACCATCTCCAACACAACAGACACTAGAGCAGCCAAAAACTACACCGGGCGAACAGCCCAAACCATCTCCAGCACAGCAGACACTAGAGCAGCCAAACACTACACCGGGCGAACAGCCCAAACCATCTCCAACACAACAGAGACTAGAGGAGCCAAACACTACACCGGGCGAACAGCCCAAACCATCTCCAACACAACAGACACTAGAGCAGCCAAACACTACACCGGGCGAACAGCCCAAACCATCTCCAACACAACAGACACTAGAGCAGGCAAAACACTAAACCGGGCGAACAGCCCAAATCAGCTCCAACAAACAGACACTAGAGGAGCCAAACAATACACCGGGCGAACAGCCCAAACCATCTCCAACACAACAGACACTAGAGCAGCCAAACACTACACCGGGCGAACAGCCCAAATCAGCTCCAACACAACAGACACTAGAGGAGCCAAACACTACACCGGGCGAACAGCCCAAACCATCTCCAACACAACAGACACTAGAGCAGCCAAACACTACACCGAGCGAACAGCCCAAGCCATCTCCAACACAACAGACACTAGAGGAGCCAAAACACTACACCGGGCGAACAGCCCAAGCCATCTCCAACACAACAGACACTAGAGCAGCCAAACACTACACCGGGCGAACAGCCCAAACCATCTCCAACACAACAGACACTAGAGCAGCCAAAACACTACACCGGGCGAACAGCCCAAACCATCTCCAACACAACAGACACTAGAGCAGCCAAACACTACACCGGGCGAACAGCCCAAACCATCTCCAACACAACAGACACTAGAGCAGCCAAAACACTACACCGGGCGAACAGCCCAAATCAGCTCCAACACAACAAGACTTTACTGCATGAAACACACATAAAACATTAGTCATTTGAATTTTTAAAATGTACAAATCACACTTAAGTTTATTAAATAAGCACAATTTTGCACATTATATCAAGAGTAATACAGACACACAGTAAATGTAAAAACTTTATTTATTTTTAATGACATCTGCATCTCCTAATTGTCAGAACATTTAGTCAAAAAGCTGTTAATTTACGAAGATATGCAATAAAACATCAGGGATGTAAATGAAAACACTTTTGCCCGTGTATGATAAAATTGCCAATAAAATGCCAAGGAAAGAAAAAAAAATCCTTCTTACAAGCATTATCATATTACATAATGGTCACTTTAAGAAAACACATTTGAAAGAAGCTAAATTTTGCTAATGATAATTAGAAAAAGGTTATATAAAATGATTACATCCATCTGTCTATCCGTCTATCTAATATATAAAGATCACACTTTAGTTTGGGGACCAATTCTCACTATTAACTAACTATTAACCATGACACTTGCCTCAATAAATTCCTAATTTGCTATATATATATATATATATATATATAATATATATATTATATATATATATATATATATATATATATAATACATATATATGTATATATATATATATATATATATATATATATATATATATATATATATATATATATATATATATATATATATATATATATATATATATATATATATATATATATATATATATGTATATGTTTACACACACACACACACACACACACTCCCACATAATGTTTAAAAATCTAGGAAAGACTTTTGGCCATATGATGTAATATCACATTTGCAAAAATACCATATATGCTTGTAACTTCCATTAAAGATAACATACAGTCTTTCATATAATCTGATTCACATCAATACTTTTCACTCTCCTGGCCATCAGGTGTGATCGCCACACACAGGATAACAGCGAGCTCTCCAGACACAGACCTGCCGACTGTCATTGGGCTGAGAGTGAGTGTTTGAAAAAGTTTGGACCAGCTTCTGAGTCATGCTAAAAAAAGACCGCAAAATAATTTAAAGCAGCCATACACTTATGAATATCATTAAAAAGGCACTTTCTCCGTATTTCAGAAAATGGGAGCGTACTTCACCACCAGTAATAAAGAGACAGTGAACAAGAGTGATGTTCTGTTCCTTGCGGTCAAGCCACATATCATTCCCTTCGTTTTGGATGAGATCGGGCCAGACATCGAAGACCGTCATCTGATTGTGTCCTGTGCTGCAGGAGTGACCATCAGCTCCATAGAGAAGGTCAGACGCTCATATTCCACGACACACACGGTGATGTAACAGACCCTGCTGGTCCGGTGAAGCAAAGCATTCAACAAAATAATAAATAAATGAAGAAATGTGAATGAGAAATAAATGAAAATGTATACTAAACAAAATAAGTGATAAATATGTAAATACACGTTTATGTATGTATCTTCTTTTTTTTTTTTGCAGTTTTGGTAAGTACATATTTATTTACACCTCCAGTCAAACTTTGAGGTTGGTAGGATTTTTTAAATGTTTTGAATCTAATAGTTTTATTACAGTTAAAAACAAAAAAATCTGTATTCTGTTTGCATATGTTTTAAAATGTAATTTTTTCCTGTGATGCAGTGATGAATTTCAGCATCATTACTCCAGTCTTCATTCTCACATGAAAATTCAGCTTTGCATCACAGGAATAAATTACATTTTAAAACATATTCAAATAGATTACAGTTATTTTACATTCTAATTATATCTTACAATATTACTGTATTACTGTGTTTATAATCAAATCAATGTAAATGTTTTTTTAATGGAAATTCAACGATTATTATTTATATATTGAGATTTCTTCTAGTAATGCCTGTTTTTGAACACTGCAGGTACATCATTTGATTATTTTCTCTTTTTATTTTAACTTGGATGCAAAACACGTTATTCACAACAGATTAATCATTCTTGCATCGGTGCAAAAAACAGCTTCATATTATGTAACACTTGATTTAAAAACAAAACAGTACAACCAATATTAATACAGATTCTGCACTCTTAATTCTAAATGGATGAGCCACATTTAATTTATGTGCGATCATGAACACCTATGATCGCACATAAATTAAATTATATATCGGGTCATAACTTCTTATATTTGCAGAAATTGCTGCAGTACCGCCCCGCACCTAAAGTAATCCGCTGTATGACGAATACTCCAGTGGTGGTGCGTGAAGGGGCCACGGTGTACGCCACAGGCAGCCATGCAGAGGTGGAGGACGGGAAGCTCCTGGAGCAGCTAATGGGCAGTGTGGGCTACTGCACAGAGGTGGAGGAGGACCTGATTGATGCCGTCACTGGCCTAAGTGGAAGCGGCCCAGCCTATGTAAGTGACAACCTAGGAATATATGGGAGTTTAAACAACCATTGTGCTCCTTGTAGCTTCCTTTGTACCTCCACCTCTCACTTCTTTATATATATCTGTATATATCATGTAGGCGTTCCTAGCTGTGGACGCTCTCGCTGATGGAGGGGTGAAGATGGGACTCCCCAGAAGACTAGCTGTGCGACTGGGTGCTCAGGCCCTGCTTGTTAGTGCATGACAGTCTCTGAAACATTTCTGATATTGATAATCTGAGGATTCTCTGTGTCTGAGATTAACAGTACAGTGATGTTTTTTTTGCAAGGGGGCGGCAAAAATGCTCCTGGAGTCTGAGCAACACCCCGGACAGTTGAAAGACAATGTGGCTTCGCCTGGAGGTGCTACGATCCACGCTTTGCATGTCATGGAAAGTGGCGGCTTCCGTAGCCTCCTGATCAATGCTGTGGAGGCATCATGCATTAGAACAAGGTACAGCAGAAAAAATAAGTGGTACTACAAAAGAAGTCAAATTCAAATTTCAGATGAGTGATTTTCAGCTAATCTACTTTTCATCATAATTCATAATTTATTAAGACATATTCCTTGAAAATGACTTGATTTGCTCATTTACTTACTTGTTTCTATCTATTTCATATGTATTTATTTTATTCTAATGATTTATTTTATTACAGAATTTATTTTTAAATTCAATTTGTACTTATTTTAATGTAAATGTACGTAATAGTTAAAGACACTTAATATAAAGTGGGCCTATTTATCTTAATAATCTTTAATGTTTACCTGCATACAGTCGTCTGCAGAGATGGCCCCAAAGCTCCTGTTTGATGGGCTCTTTAAACAGTTTTGTCTTCCAGAAGGACATTGTTCACTCATGCTCACTCTTTTTGACAGGGAGCTTCAGCACTTGGCTGACCAGGAGAAGATTTCTCCCGCTGCCATAAAGAAGACGACTCTGGACAAGGTGCTTCAGCAGCCGGGTGCGACAGCAGCAGGGGTCGGTGTTAGGACCGGACTCAACCTCTTTAACAGCAGCACCTCCAAACACAAGAAAAACTGAACCTCATTAGCACCATGTCTGGTTGAAGGATAAAACCACTCCAGGAACTGCAGATTAAACACTAAAATACCAAAAAATGTTTTCAATTGTTCTTTCAATGGTTTTTTTTAATAACCTGCACGGTGTGTTCTCTTCATTTTCTTTATTGTGCTTTTGCATTATGCTGGTTTGGACCAACTCTAAGTGATAGTTTCTCTTGATATGCACTGTAAACAATACACTGTGTAGATTTATTAATCTATGTCTGATCTAGTCAGATCATACTGTATTTTGCAAAGTGTATCGGGGTTGACTTGAATAATAATTAAAGCATTTATAGTAGAATTTCTAATTTTGAAGTTGACATTTTTCCCCCTTTTATTAAAATAAATTCTTACATTTAATATTTACATTCTATTTTTTCTTCTGGACAGTACTCTTAGTACTGTTTCATATTTCTGTGTACTACAAATAGAGAGAGAGAGAAACAAAACCTAAATGATTGGCCATTAGGTTATTTGACGCAATTTTTTTTTTTATTATAGCAAACCAGGCTTTTAACAGCTCTGCTGTATCTTCCATCAGCCAGTCAGTTTTGTCATGATGTAATTTTCTTGTGGCCCCTAGAGAGATTAGATTTATTTATTTGAAAACAACATGACAGCTCGAATCAAAGATGGCAGATTTGCATACACACAATTCCCATTCATTCATTTATTTATCAAGGTAATTCTTCTACTTCAGTCCTGAGAGGTGATCTATCGATGTGTACATGTGCAGTGCCCTGCAGAGTGAACCTTTGCATTCATTACAATTTGGAGTCCAAGACATCTGAATTTAGTGCACTACTGGGCGATTCAAATGTACCTCACTTATTTAGTATGTGATGTCCAAGAGCCAATGATAATCAGTTGCATGTAATCTACTAACAACACAGGCGCAAAATGGGTTAAGACATGTAAATCACTTTGCATGATTTATTTAAATGCTCTCCTCCCATAAATTTTGAGTCTGAAAGGCAAACTCTTACAAATGCATATGCATTAAGGTCGGCCGCAAAAGTTACTGTGTCCACCTTTCATGGTAAATGTTTCACTGCGCATCTTTTTGTTTGTAGTTTTTTTAGTTTAGTTTTTGTAGTTGCTTGTATTTTCATATGACCTTTTGTTCTTCACACTGTCTGATTCCTGCAACGGACTGTTTGTGGCGGATATCACATTTCCTTATGGACTTATTGTGCAAGGACCATACCCTGATATCAAGAGAGCAGATGAAAACCATTGAATCAGTGTCAAAAATGGTCAGTGTTAATTGCATTGAATCAATATCACGCTTGCACCCGCAAATAATGTTGACAAAAATGTTGAAATTTCAACAAACCACCATTAACTGTGATCAGTGTTTGCTTTAGTTGGGCTCTTGACTCTTGATTTTCTCTTGTTAGTTCTCTTTCCTCTTTCAGTGTGTACAATAGTGTTTCAGTGAGAACACTTGTGCATTAATAAAGAGAGAGATGTTTTAAAGTTAAGTTGGAGTAGATTACATTTTGTGATGGGTGGCAAGCTGTAATAAAAATACTAAAATAATAGTAAATAATGTTAAAGATGATTTAAATGTTCTGTTCTCTCACACTGTAGTATCAAACAATATTCACATATTAATAACAATAATAACAAAGTATAGTGAAAACACTATTAATTAGCACAGTAACCAGATCGGCAGTTTAAGACATTAACTTGTAAACACAAAACACAAGATACTTATCTTTTCAATATGAATAAGACTTTATTGGATAAATCTAATACAATATAAACTTATCTAACACATAAGCACACGCACTCACAAATTCATACCAGTTGCAGGAAGATAGAAAGTGAGGAAAGAATGAGTTTAAGAGAATCAAAATGTGAAATCCCAAGTTTATAGCAATATAGTCGTTGAAGTGATGTCTTGGGAATCCAATGGTATAGAATAGAAGTAATGAGACTAGATGGTTTTTCTTCTCATTGTGGCTAAGTAGCAGCAGGCGTGCAGGCCGAAGCACGTTTGAACGGCACTCAAAGAACGCAAAAAGCAATAACTGAAAAGATAAAAGCATGACTAAAAAGCATAGCTCAAAGTGATGACTAAAAGCTAAATTTGATGGTGTCCTGAGTATTTAAACTGGGCTTTTGGACACATCCCAAATGTTCCCTTGACCAATTAGACAATGTCTTGTTGTCTTGGGTGTTGTATGTTTCTCCTCCCAATACATAAATCAACATGTCATCTCATCAGTCACATGGTCTGAATTTTCCCGCTCTTGCAGAGTATAATTTTGGACATGCTTTCTATAACAAGAATATGTTTTGGATACATATTATGAATACATTTGGCAAAGAATTTATCGGAAGAAATGTTTCAAGCAAGAACATTCAAACACACACATGAATATGAACCCTTAAGCTATTCAATAGTTATTAAAAAGACATACACAATAAGTGATTAGAAACATGATAGTCAAATGTGTGGGTTACATATATGATATGGAGTTAAGCAATGGACTGATATTCATTTATAAGCCTTTTTGAGTTCATTTTGGTGCATCTACATCTGTAAAAGACAGTTTCTGTACCATTCTGTGAACATAAGGACATCATAAGGTCTCATAAGGAATCTCAGTCTGGTCTTTGTCTTCTAGGTGGGGAAACCACACAACACAGTTTCTACTAATGATTTTCCTCATGTGATGCTCATGATATGCTGTGTCTTTGACCATTAATCTTGGTTACTTGCCCCAAACTGGACAATCTCCTTCGTGAGAAGTGTTATTTTGTTTTAATGCTGTAAGCTGCTCAAAGCTGCCAGTTGGTGGTTTTGCTTCAGACTCGTGGCGCCAGGGTATCGTGGACAGATTTATGATGTTGTCTTAGGCCTCTTTGTGGAATTCGGCTCCTCATGTTGAATCTTAAATTGTCTGATTCGGTCTGATACCCTACAGCCTAATAAAAATGCAAATAAATTTTAAATAAATGTATTAAATCTATTGAAAAAAATAAATCTGCATCATTTATCTTTTTGATCTTGCATTCAAAAAATTCTCAGAATTCGAACTTATCATTGGAGTAAAACAATGAAAAAAACAAAAGTGGGGGAAAACTCACATTATGAAATAAAAGTTTTTTTTTTATTTTTTCCAATTCATGTCGGCCACAATTATTGGCACCCCTAGAAATGATTATGAGTAAAATATCTGTGAAGTATATTCCCATTCATATTTACTTTTTTTTTAGCACACCAGGGTGACTAGGAGCATTGAATTGTCCAGCCATTTCTCCCTGTTCCACAGGATTATAAATATGAGGAACACAAAGGTACAATTCTCTTAATCATCCATCACAAAGCGTAAAACCAAAGAATATAGTTCTGTGCCCGTATTCTTAAAGATTCTAAGAATCCTCTCAGAGAGCTCCTAATTTAGCTTTAAAATTTCTATGTAGGAGTCTTAGCTTAAGAGCAATTCAGGACCAATTTGAGAGCAACTCTGAGCGAGGAAAAGGGAAAAACTTTCATCTTAGCGAGGAGGCGGGGCTGACCCCATTGATACGTACAGTATGACACAGTCTTTGGAAAACTGTGATTGGCTGGTTGTCCAAGAAGAAAAAAAAAGATCTTTACTCTTTAACAAAACCCCAAACTTCAAAACTACATTATTAATCCAACAATTAAACCATACCCTCTCACACATATTTTATACTATATATATAGGCTAGTTACTTTTTTATTTACCATGCTGTTAATGTTGTACTTAAGGTATTTGATAGGAAACAAAAAGCGACACAATAAGTTTCTGAAAGTGCTGCAATTGTTTGTGTGATTACTCATCTTCTACAAATTAACAAATATGTTACTGCACCACTGCTGTAAAGTTGCATTTTTCCAGTTGCCAAATATGTTAATGTACAGCAGCCACGTACACACAGCAGCAGATTATCGTTCTGTATTCTCTTGTATTTGAGTCCTTAACACGGTTTCATTTACACAGTACAGTTATTTACGGGGTGACAACTGCATTCAATAACCAAACTCACACCCGTCTATTTTCAGGACTCACAACAGTATTCTCAGAAAACATGCACGGTATGAACTGGACAACTTGTAGTACAGTGCAAGAGAGCTGCTCATGTGTGGTTTCACTCTGAAAGTTACAGCGATGGAGAAATAAGCTGTGCATCATCTGAAGGTTTTAGATCCAGTCACTGTTCTCCACTGGAGCAGTTCCCGTCAGTTTTGTGATCAGTGCATGACTAAATTTCAGTGTCATGTGCGAGATGCAGGAAATAACGCGTTTGCATATCTATAGACGGGCTTGACTCTCCTTGCATGTTCATACAGACAGTATTCGAGACGCTACAGTATAGTAAGCTGCTGTTTGAACGGGACATTCCTAGACCGTAAGGAAATGCAGTTGTCAATCCCTAAAACCAACAGTGTGAACGTGACCTGGCGCTATGGCATTTTTAAACTGTGTTGGAGATGTTAGGATGTCTCTAATAATATCGGTCACAAACATGATCACTGCATGATCTAATGTGAAGCGTCTTATTAACTCACTGTCATGCATTGTGTGCAAATATGCATTTCTTCTCCCTCTTCATGTTTTATGATTTTCTCCACTGCTAAAGAAAGCATCTTAAAAGTCCTCATCAGTACTTCTAAGAGCTCTTTAAAGGGTTAAGATGCTTTCTGAATTACTTTACTAGGATCTTTTCTTTAATTTTCTTAGAATTTTGTTACTAGGAGCAACTCTTAACACTAAAATTTTTCATGAATACAGGCCCTGATGTGCAGAACAAGATTGCTGAACTTCACAAATAGAAAGTGACTGTAAGAAAACAGCTAAAGCATTGAAAAGTCTCTCTAAGGATCACAGCTTTTGCAGAGAATTGCAGAGATTAGTTGAGTCTTGGGGTCTGTATGAAGGAATGTTCTCTGACATCTTTTCAGGTTTTCTCCAAACCCTTCAGGCATTATGGGAGAAAACTCAGAGCTGTTATTTCTATCTGTCTATCTATCTATCTATCTATCTATCTATCTATCTATCTATCTATCTATCTATCTATCTATACTCATATATATATCTGTGTGTGTGTGTGTGTGTGTGTGTGTGTGTGTGTGTTTGCTCTATAACAAAAAGTTGTTATGGGCTGTGACACAAAAAACAGCTGTGGTAAAACCAATTAAGATTTATAAAAGAAAATGGTGGTTTTATATTCTATAGGCTTTGTGTGGAGCCAGTATCCTCCTGTGTTCTCACATTAAACTGGTTGAAGCACTGAGAGGCCCTGGTTTAGTGTCGGCTTGCTAAAACCGCTCCAGAGAGTCTGTACTGTAGATCCTGTTGAGCTCCTCCAACCCCCTCGGCAGCAAGAAGTGGCGGAACATCCAGGGCTTCCACAACATTCCTGTTACATACATAACCGAGGCATTTTGCTACACAAATAATAATATAAAAATAAAAATTAAATTTGGTTATACAAATGGTAAACTAAAAATATATATATATTTTTCAGAAGGGTGTTTATCAGTCAAATTAATTTAAAACTGTAAATTCAACAGGTATAAAATATGATCAGTAAGAGAAAATATGAAGACAAGTGCCAGCCCTCAGCAGGTTAGTGGGAAAATATATTTATTTATTATTCAGAATGCATATTTGGAAGAGAAATCTATTCATAAGAACATTTCAGCAGGTTGAAGATAAATCATGTTATTGCAGAGAATATGCAGAGAAGATGTTTTGTTAGATTGGTGAGCAGGTCATGAAAATATAATTAAGCTTCATAAAAAAATAAAAATAAAAAAAGCTTCAAGAATTAATAAAGTGTTTATTCTTAAAATAGAATCATTGGTCAACAAGGTTTTTGAAAACCTACCATACTATACCTAAGAATTTATACCAGTGGCATAGGCAGAATTTTATTTTTGGCTGGGCCTGGGCAAAAGTGAGCGGGTAAATTCACGTAGGGATCTATAGCCTACATATTAATTTCTTATAGCCAAAAGCAAAACAACAGACTCAGTATTAAGATTACTTCAGTTTTTTATCTATCTATCTATCTATCTATGTATGTATCTATCTATCTACAGTTGTGTGAAAAATTGTTCGCTCCCTTCCTGATTTCTTATTTTTTTGCATGTTTGTCACACTTTAATGTTTCAGATGATCAAACAAATTTAAATATTAGTAAAAGATAACACAAGTGAACACTACATGAAAAAGAAAATCCAAAACTACATGGCCCTGTGTGAAAAAGTGTTTGCCCCCTAAACCTAATAACTGGTTGGGCCACCCTTAGCAGCAACAACTGCAATCAAGCGTTTGTGATAACTTGCAATGAGTCTGTTACAGCGCTGTGGAGGAATTTTGGTCCACTCATCTATGCAGAATTGTTGAAATTCAGCCAGATTGCAGGGTTTTCGAGCATGAACCGCCTTTTTAAGGTCATGCCACAGCATCTTAATAGGATTCAGGTCAGGACTTTGACTAGGCCACTCCGAAGTCTTCATTTTGTCTTTCTTCAGTCATTCAGAGGTGTACTTGTTGGTGTGTTTTGGATAATTGTCCTGCTGCAGAACCCAAGTTCGCTTCAGCTTGAGGTCATGAACAGATGGCCGAACATTCTCTTTCAGGATTTTTTGGTAAACAGCAGAATTCATTGTTCCATTTATCACAGCAAGTCTTCCAGGTCCTGAAGCAGCAAAACAGCCCCAGACCATCACACTACCACCACCATGTTTTACTGTTGGTATGATGTTCTTTTTCTGAAATGCGGTGTTAGATGTAATGGGACACACACCTTCCAAAAAGTTCAACCTATGTCTCGTCAGTCCACAGAGTA
The DNA here is from genome assembly GCF_018340385.1 of Cyprinus carpio. Taxonomy (NCBI): domain Eukaryota; kingdom Metazoa; phylum Chordata; class Actinopteri; order Cypriniformes; family Cyprinidae; genus Cyprinus; species Cyprinus carpio. The sequence continues at coordinate 34,505,035 of NC_056574.1, forward strand.
TTTTGGGGATCATCAAGATGTTTTCTGGCAAAACTAGCCGTTATGTTCTTTTTGCTCAGCAGACTCAGCGGACATATTTGGACAACAATTTAAACAGTTCTAGAAAGTTCCCTTTATTAAGACCGTTGCCACTTTTTCTTAGTCCTCTGAGAGCAATATCTTGTTTTGGACACAGTATTACTATGTCAAGCACAACTTTTAAAAGTTCTTTGTTTCTTTTGTCGCAGGGTGAATGAGAACACAGACTCGGTACATCTACAAAAACACCCATAACACGATCTATTAACACAAACACAACAAATCACAACTCCTCAGGTGACAGGTGCAGGCTTCCACTCTGTGCTCATGGGGTGCAGTGCTGTGGTGACTGTCGCTCTCCTGGGGTGCCGTCAGAGTCTGAACGTGAGCAGATAAACAAAGACATATGTTAGCATCTTCTGGAGCTTCGGTGCAAATCACCTTGAAAGCCTTTTTCTCTGGCTTTTGTAGCCGGCAGGAACGAGCTCCAGGTGCGCCACTCATCACGCACAGGTGTTGTGACTGTGTGATCTGTGTGTGAGCGGCGTTTCCAGGGCGACACTGATTTGGAACCAGGATACTTGCCACACTTTGTACAAATGCGTCCCCATGCAATTGATTCAAAACCGTCCCTCTGCTGTCTGGCATGTGGTTTTCTCTTTACGCACCTAATTTACCGAATGCAACCATTTGCGTTTTTCCACTAGCATAATGGAGACATGCTTGTCGAAGGTGTTTCCAGTCCTGAAATCCATGTCTCACGAAGGAGTACTCACTTTGGCTACCAGGAAGTGTCGGCACGCCTTGCAAAATATTGCATCTTTCATATTTAAGTATTTATATTCATATTTCAATATTTCATTGTACCATCAGCTTGAAAAGCTCCATACCTTGCCAGATATTACTCTGTCCGGACATTTTTTTAGATGTGGTTGGGTTGCCTTTTCATGTATTTCAGACAGATCTGAAGGCGGGCCTTGCAATAGTGATCCACTTGCATGGTCATTTCCAGATGCAGATCCTACACATCCACTGGGGGGGCATAATAATCCTGTGGCGGGATGGGCTGCTGAGTTGATTGGTGATACTCCAGTAAAGGACCAGCAACAGATTAATTGTTGTCGGCTGAAGATTGCATACTAACTAATGGCTCAGAATATAAAAGTAGATCTAATCCACTGTGGTTGCATTTGTATCATGAAAAGCGCTATACAAATAAACTTGAATTGAATTGAACTGAATTGAATTGAACTGAATCTTTCTGGGCCTTGAACATGACAGTTGCATTGCTGTCTAAGCAAGATCAGAAAACTCTTGGATTTCTTTCAAAATATCAATTAATTATTTATTTATGTTCATAAGATGAACAAAGGTCTTATGGGTTTGCAAGGACAGGAGGGTGAATAATTAATGACAGACTCTTCATTTTGGGTGAACTATCCCTTTAAATGGGCAATTTAGCAATATTTGTTTTAAATCATGTATTATTAACAGACATTGTGCTTTGTAGTCCATACCATTACAACTCTTTCAAACTACTTAGCATTAAAAAACAAAAAATACAATATAAATGAAAACATGAATTTGCCTTTATTCATTCATTCGAAAAGAAAGAAAGAAAGAAAGAAAGAAAAAGGAAGGACGTATAAAAAAATAAATGCAAAAGAAAGAAAGAAAAAGGAAGGACGTATGGAAAGATGGATGCATGGATGGATGGATGGATGTATAAATAGATAAATAAATAGGCCTACCTTCAGTCACATTCTCAGGACTAGCAGCTGCATTAGGATCTTGTGTTGGGCCGGCTGCTGTGACTGTTTAGAAAAGAGTGTTTAATATGTTAAATCACACACACATGTATATATGTCCAGTTTGTTATGATCCCTTCTTGACCAAGTTTGCTCATATTGATGCAAGATCACATCTGTCTACATCTACAATGTACAAAAATTGTTACATATGGTTTCCATATTTATATTTTATCTTTAAAAAAATGGTCTCAGGTTCACACACCTGTACATGTAAGGAAATGCAGACTACCTCATTGCAAGCAAGATGGAGGTGAAACAGAAACTGGGAGAGCAAAAGTCAGGCTTGGAAAAAATCTCATAACTGAGGCGAGTGAGAAAGCCACTGTGCATGTTTCTCTTTGTGAGGTTTGGTTAGTAGTGACTGAAACACAGCTTTACACACAACTGTCAGTCTGCATGGAGAGGATCTTGAGACTCCAGTAGCTTCAAACACCTGTCTGCTGCTCAGCAGTTCCTTTTTTACAGCTGGCATTATAATACAGTTCATTTGTTTGACAGAAACTTTGCTTAATAAATCTTTATCTGACCAAGATCTTCTGTGCTCTAAGTCACTCACAAATCTTTTGACAGTTCAATAATTTCTATTAGCTTTTCACGAAATATTGTTTGTTTTGATGCCTTTTGCAAGACATTGCATTGTTTCATACTTTTCATCTTCAGAAAGATCTTTCTTCCTCACCATATTTCATGAGACTTGCTTAATAATGTGTAACAACCTCTTTAAGTAGGGTTATCATTTACCTAAGAAGACCTGGCAAACTTTTGATCAAACCTGTCTGAGATTTACACCAGTTATCTAAAAAGATTTGAAAACCCACACAAACAAAAATCTGACTCCTTATTGTACCAAAATCCTATTGAAATATCACTTGCATAATAATTTGGAATGCAGTGTAATGATACCCATCCCTAATATTCAGATAAAAAGAAACAACTCTGAGCATCACAAAACAAGCTACTAAAAAGTCACATAAAACAGCAATAATCAAAGAAAATTGTCACATTAAAAGAAACTACAAAGACAATTCAGCCGTGGATAAGTTTTGATTGGCTACAACATGCTTTTTTGATGGACACCATTGTTGTGATTCTCACGCTGATTCTTGATGTCTGTGCATCTAAATTAATTTATTTGTAATTTTTCAGTTTTTGAACACAATAAGTTTTAAAACATCAGTCTGATTATACCAAAAATGCCAGATCTTCTGTTCACAGAGTTGATGTAATCAAAAAAAAATCTCAGTTGCTCGGGTCACTATACGATGATGATGATGATGAAACATAATCAACACCACATGTTTACCTTTCCTCTTGTTTGTCTGGCTGTTATAACTTCATTATAGCAGCCATACAAAATCTAATATTAAAAATGTAAGGGTCAAGATCCCCCATCTAAATGCAAACACTGACCACTATAATGGTGACGTAAAAATCGTGATTTTCTCCTTCAGTGATTCTGCTTGTTAAAATCAGTTGTCTTCAATAACAGTAAATCATCACTTAATTAATCACCTAATTATCTCATTCACTTTAACACTGCTTCACTGTTCATTTTAACACTCTTGAGTGTGGACTCAAATAAACTACCGGGAGAGTTTATTTAACACTAGGCTTTTTGCTGTATGGAACAAAGGGGTAACAAACACCACTTAAGCCCACAAATTTTATACTTACTCTGTAACTACATGGAACAAGGGGGTAAAATATTGGACAAAACATACTGGACAAACATCAGACACCTGATGTTTACAAGCAGAATCACCAAAGGAGAAAATCACAGATTTTAAGTCACCATTGTAGTGGTCAGTGTTTGCATTAGTTGGGCTCTTGGCCCTTGTTAACTGAGCAGTAAGTGTCAGGAAAACTAGAAATCAGAAGAAGTTAATTGGTGTTGGGAAGAATGAGGTATTGCTGGTGTGGCCACAGCTGAGTTAGACTGATACAGAAAGTGGTAGTATGGTCTCAGAAGAATGTAGTGTTACTGCTAGCTTACCTCAGGTGGTTTTTCCCGTTGAATATACAGTGTAGATTACGTCAAGTATTTTTTAAAAGTGACAAAAAAAAAGCTAGCTCAGCTACAGTGAAAGAGTTCATTTAGAAGGTAAAGGCTTTTAAGAGCGAAAACTGCTTCAATGTCCAAGAAGTTTTAGAAAAATTATTACCAAACTAAAAAAAAAAATTGTGAAAATAGTCAGAATGGATAATGGTCGTCATTCTGGATTATGTTCGCTTTCTTTGTTTTGTTGGGGGGTCTACTTTTCTATTTATGGGAGTAGTAAATTTAGCTTCTTTAAATATTAATGAAGCAATAGAAGTCGGAAAAGAGAACAAATGTTTGAGATGATGCAAAAAATATATGATGTTTTATCAATACAAGAAACATACTGATTTGATTTGATTTAAAAAAAAAAATAAAAAATTAAATGCTTCAGATTGGGCAAAGAAATTTGATGGGATATCAATTTTAAGCCATGCTACCTGAGTTGCTTTTTTATTTTTGAAAAGTTTTAAACCTTCATTTTATAAAGTTGAGGAAATAATCAAAGAAATAATATTATATTTAATAATAATTATCATCATAAACAATCATCATTGATATGAACAAGCTTTTAAAATTCCTAAAAAAGGGTCCCTTGTGGTTCCTGTTAAAACTACATTGAGTTTAAGCTTTTAGACAAACAAACTCTGCTCAGGAGGCACCAAACAGGCTGCTTTCACTTTGGGAAAAACAGACATATAGGAAAGCCAAAATAACGAATAAAAATATAATTTCCCTTCAAACTAAGACAGCTGTGCTGTTATAAATGACTGTGTTTACAAAAACTATAATTATCATTATGGATGTGAAGAGTGTTGTATTCACACACACACACACACACAGACACACACACATAAAAATCGCATAACCCATACAGCAAATATATATATATATATATATATATATATATATATACATATATAGTAAAATCTATTTTTAAATATATTTCAACAAAACAAAAAATTGACCTTTAAATGGACACTATTATGTGCTTTTTATCCATAATCAAGCTTAAAGAGAGAAAACAATGTACATACCAGCTGGAATTACAACTACAAAAACAAACATAAGCAGTTCCATTTTCAGCTGAAAATATGATCATCTCAAAGTCTGTAAGTGAACTTGTTTAAACTGTTTTTACTTCCTTTGAGAAAAAAAATGCTGCTGGACTGCAGATAATGCAGATAAACCAGTTCAAAATATGAAGAAAATTAAAAAAAACTATTAAGAAAATGAAAAACACGGAGTAATGGAACAACCTGAAACTGTGCACAGTCTGGTTAGTAATGAGTGAATCTGGTGAAGCTGTTTTAGTTGTTTAATCCTCTGCTGAGATCTTCAGAGATTTAATTACTTTTACCTTCAGTTGAATGTTTGTTTTGTTTGTTTTTGATAAAAAATAATATATAACATATTTTTCCAACCAAAATTTAAAGTCTGACTGATCCAAGTTCTTTTCAGAATGATAAAAAATAATATATAACACATATCACATATCTGTCACAAGTTGTGTAATAACAGAAATGACACAGGTTGTGTTAAATTTGACACGTGTTGTCCCTGAGCACACACACTACATGTGTTAAATTTAGGGGTTACACAGACTAGTCGAGTACTCGAGTGATCGACCACTTTAACCACTAGTCGGCATTGTCGGAAACAATCGACTACTCGAGCGTGCATTAACCATAATGCATGCACAGTTTGCCTACAACGCAAATTATAGGATTACAATATTGCGTGTAGATGTTACTTTCTATCACTTTCTCTATGTTATATGTAAAATAAAAATATGTAATTTAATAATTAGGGGTGTGCCCGAAGCCGAATACCTTATTCGAAATGGCATGATAATAGCTTCAAAAACGAATAACGGATAAGGAATAATTCTGTCTGAATATTCGGCTGAGGCTGGCACACTCTGCTGTTTGCTAGATAACAGTTGAGTCATGGGATCAGCACAATATTATACACAGACCTCTGAAGTCACACAATAATGAGTGTGTGAAGTGAATGAATATAAACTTTATGAACGAAAAGAGCGCAAATCAAACACCGCATTGATGTTGCCTCTGCGTGCATCTCTCAGAAATCAGAGCTTGGCGAGAGTAATATCACATATAATAATACATCATACACGGTCTATTATTTGTATATACCCTGTATTTAAAAGGCAATGATTTAAACCGTAGGCTACGAAATGATACATGAATGAATGGAATAACACAGCGCACTCACCAATCAATCAGCCGTGTTGCGCGCCTCAGTCTCTCAAAAACCAAACCAGTTCTCTCTCTTAAAAGTAGGCTAATAATCAACTTAGATGCAGATATATATTCTATGTTTGCTTCTTTATCTTTTGCTGGTTTGCGTGGCACACGCACATTTGTTTAGTAAGTTCAAAAAGACATTCTTTGAGAATTCTGCGTAATGAAAATGTGCGCCTTGAATTCATTCAGTCGCGTTCAAATGATCACTAAACGTTTGTCATGACGTCTCTGCTTATATGATTCATTTATTTTTTACAAATTAATAATTATTTTATTTTAATGCAGCATATTTGTTCAGCGGTAACTACGGAAAAAAAAAGATAGTCATAACGGTCTTATCAAGTAACTGTACGACACCTGTTTTTATCCGAAAACAGATACTAATAATTTTGTGACTGTTACAGATACAAATACTGGCTGTTACATGAAAATTAAAATATGAGATGTCATAATTATAAACTTTTGACAGTTAACGTATGTTATGTAATTGTTGCATTAGGCTATTAATTAATAAACGTTTATTGATAAAAAAAAAAAAAAACTAGTTCATGTCTATTCATTTACAGTAGCATGAACCACGAGTAGTCGAGTAACTCGAGTATTTTTTTAAATAAGTAATCGACTAGTAGAAATCAGTAGTCGTGCAACCCCTAGTTAAATTCTACACAACGTGTGTTATTTTTAACACATCTCTTTTTACACTGTAGCCCCTTTCACACTGCAATTCCAGAAAATACACGGGTAATGTGTCCCGGGTCACTAGATTTTGCCCCTTTCACACTGCCTTGATTTTCCGGAATATGTTCGTGCGTTCACACACAACCCGTAAAGGTCCCGTAATGCATGTGACATCAGGATGTGATGTGTAATGTGAGTCAAAAACTCTTAAATTGTCATGAACTTTTCACAAAAGCAGTATTGTCAATTGGGTTCGAGAATGAATCATGCATTCTGTACTCCACTAATGATTCCTATTTTTACATCTGCCTGATTCACTTTACAATTACACCTCTGAGTGTTTCATTGTGTTGCACATACACTACATGTGTTAAAATTGACACAACATGTGTCATTTCTTTTAAGAGTGTAATATGTAAACAATGTGATGTAATTTCTAGTGTCACTAGGTACACCCCAGTGATTGGCAGCCACTTTGGATTTTTTGCCTTACTTATTTTTAGCACTTCTTAACTTTTGGACGCTCTTGACCTCTCTCTGATCTTAGTCAGGGTAGACGCCATTTTGAACTTTACGCAGATGAAAATCAGGCTGCAAGGAAGAATTGTACATGCAGTAGTTGTGCGAGTATAATACAAAAAGGAGAAATATATTTAATCACTTCCAATCAATTTAGTTTGCTAAGCCTTGCTTAATATACACAAAAAAGCACTACAAATTTTACAGAACCTTCATATTTAATGGTATTTATTTGTAGAATACATTTAATAGATTAAACTTTCATGAAAACATTTGCAATAGTTTTGTAAAAGGTGTCATTACAGATGTTTAGGCTGAGCTTTCATTGTATTTACAAGTATTGACCAGTTGGCATCACCATTCTCAGCTTTTTCAAGCACTTTGAAACAATGATTTATTTTGTGAAGCATGTCGGTTCATTTGATTAAGATCTCCCATGAATTAACCTTAACGCTAACCCTTCGGAACTGAATTTAAAATATGCTAACATTCTAGTGATGGCAATTCCGGCTCTTTTTAGGGATTCGGATCATCTGGCTCAGCTCAGCAAAAAGAACCAGCTCTTTCAGCTCCCGAACGGCTCTTTATTTAGTACCACTTCTGGCTTTTGTAATTCCACCAAATTTGTCAATGTTTCAACCTATGTCTGGTATGTGTGCACAAATATAATTAAATTATTCAAAGTAATTAAACTAAACCGTTAAAACATACCATGTAATTTTCAGTTATTTTCATGTTAGTTCATTTGATTAAGATGTTCAAAAAGCTTCGTTTCTCCCATTAATTAACACTAACCCGTCAGAACTGAATTAAAAGCATGCTAACATTCTCATCTTAATGCCTGTTTCACACATAGTCACATACTCTGTCTTGTTTTTTTTACACACCCATGTTAACGGATTAGAGCGTTCACACTCATATGCTGGGAAATGTAGTAATTTCACAATAAACTGATATAATTAAAGTCTACGTTGTAGGATGGCCTAGATGGCGCTGTTCTGAGCAGATATGCTGCATTCTTAATCCTCAGACATCATCATAATTATGCAGTAAGTGAGGAAAACTGCTTTTCTCTTCTCATTTCATCTCAATGACTTTTTAAGGACTAATATTAACTTTGTTTGAAAACTCACTCCGAGAAGAGCATGGAGAAAAATGAAAATATTGTGCCTTCCCAACTATTCGCACCATATGATGATGATGCACTGCTGACAGATTTAACCAATGATTCTATTGAGACAGTCGATCCGGAGAAATCCTTGGCAACTCCACTACCATACACCCCAGCTAAACGCCTCCTGATTGTGACCTCAACAAGGTTATGGCTGCAATTCAGTCTCTTTTGCAAAATGTGAAATAATTTTTGAAAAGGTTACATCTATAGAGACAACAGTGAGAAACACTGATCATGCTGGTTGAAAAACTCCTTAAAGATTTCAACAACCATAATGAGAGGATCTCTGTGCTAGAAAAGAAGACTTCAGACTTGAGAGAAGAATATAAACAACTCAAACTTCAGCTGCTGGAGGTGAACAGCTATTGATGAAGATGGGGTCTGAGATTGCAAGGGATGAAGGAGGAAACTCAACAACAAGACTCGGGACCTGGTGATCAAAGTTCTTGGGAAGATCTCCCCCAAAATTGCTGAGAAATTACCGGAGGTGGTGGATTCGGTGCACAGAATTGGAAGAGGGAGGACGGCAACTCCTTCCGAGAGGCATAATCATTCAATCCAGTATGTGTCACTTTCGCAATATCGTATGGAGGGATGCAAGAGGCTCGAAATTCCTGGAGGAAGCCCATCTCCATTAAAAGAAGACCTGTCACTTAACGAAAGAGTGGCGTGGGCCAAAGCCTGGCCTTTGGTTTAGGGATGGGCGACAGGGGTGTCAGGGGTGTACACAGGCCCCCTCCGATTTTCAAGCCAAGTGGATTTGGAATGCAGCATCCAAGAGACAAGGTAACACTTTAGAATACTGTTTCTTACTTACTGCATAACTTATAAGGAATTATTGAAGAACTAACAGGTGATTATTCATTAAGACTTAACTCACTACTGTTAACTACTAAGGAAGATGTGTTAATTAATCAGTATGTAATATAATTTTATGATTGTGTTAAGTAACAGTTAGCTAATCAATAACTAATGTATTCTGTTATACCTCCTGAAGAACTACTATTAATTATCTACTAGTTAGGGTTCAAGAAAAATAACTACGAAGTAACTAATAATGAACAGATATACACAATTACATTGAATTGTGACCCTTTCATATGAATGTTATTAGTAGTAGTAGTAGTATGAAAATGCAATATTAATAAATGCAATAAATTTTATAGAGGCCTGTGTAGTGAATTGTTTTGTGAGTGTGTTTTGTAAGAAATCAGCTTCCGATAGGAACCCCACCACGACCCCAGTGCCTTGCGATCACTTCCCTTAGTTTTTATATTTTATATACAGTACTGTATGTGTGCCTCCTCAGCGTATACCACATGATCTATTCATTCAATTTCTGTATGTAAGGCAAGGACTGAGGGAAAGTGAAAATACAGGTAACCAATTAGTAATTAATAAAGAATGATCAAATAATTCTGCAAGACTTACTTCAAACCTGAAACATTAGGCCTATTCTAAAGTGAAAATATTGGGAACCCATTAGTAATTAATAAATAATTATCAAATAATTCTGCAGGACCTAGTTCGAACCTGAAACAGTAGACCTATTCTAAAGGGAAAATATTGGGAACCCTTTAGTAATTAATAAAGAATTATCAGATAATTCCGCAGGAATTACTTAGAACCTGAAAACAGTATTCTAAAGTGAACGTATTAGTAAATAATAATTACTACATCATTTTGACTCAAATCGAACTTACACTCTAAAAAAACCTATAAAAGTAATCATAAGCTTTGTAAAATACATGACAACTTGTTTACGTATATTATATGACATTTTATTTCATTTAAACATGTATACTGCCCACATTTAAACTAATTTAACAAACATTTTATAATCAAAAGTTGCATATCAAAATGCATGTTTCATTTCCATTATAGGCTAATAAGTGGACTGTAACAAAGTTGCTACTGTAGTAGTACTTTGTACTTGTCCTTTTACTCAAGTAATTTTAAAAATGAATAGTCCTACTTATAATTTTACTGGAGTAATATTTTATTGGGGTATCTGTACTTTTACTCAAGTACTTGATTTGTGGGCCACAGCCTGATTATTATAGTAACTATATGCGTATGACTGTTCAGTACTAGTTATTTACCTGTTAGTTCTTCAATAATTCCTTATTAGTTATGTAGTAATTAATAAACAGTATTCTTAAGTGTTAGCGACTGTACCATCGAATGTGATGTAGCTTGCATGACACACACACACACACACACACACACACACACACACACACACACACACACACACATACACACACTATTACAAAGGATCCAGGATCTCCTTCTATGAAACCTTAGTATTATTTAGATCACTACATTGAAATCTTGATGGAGACTTGCATTGGAGAATTATACATAGATCTATATCTTTGTAGTTTTGGGATTGATTATTATTATTATTATTATTATTATCATCATATGTTTTAATGATGCATACCATCTTTATAAATATGTGAGTTCCACTGACTTTTTGCTACTTTTCATTTAAGCCACTCAGACCAAGCATTCTTAAATTCCATTACCATTAAACTCCATCAGAGTGGTAGTGAGGAATTGTTTTAAATGGGACCACTTAAAACAGCTACATGCACCTGTTGAGAATGCTGAACACAGACGTCTTTCTAAAGGCCTCTACAACTGCAAATACTACATCACAAGGACTACAACAAGTGTCTGACAAGTGATCCCTTTGGGAATCATCTGGAATTGACCCACGTGGTCAAAGGGAGGAAACTGTAAGAATTACAGAACCTCAGACACGTTGATCTTCTGAGAGGGACAATGCACACACAGCGCATTAAGATACAGACATCTGTTTCCACATCTCACTGAGCGAAAATGCAGGAAAACATCTCTGCACTGGTTCCTCCTCATCCCCTTCCTTCCCCTCACCCATCCTTCCCTTCACCCAGCTCACTCAGAATGGTCAATAGTTGAAAATAATGTTCTACATGATGCCATTTGAATTGTCTCAGGGCGACTGGTACAATGGTCTCAGTTCAACAGGAAGTAGACTAAAAGGTAATACAGATCCTAAGAGTTAAGAGATATTTTGCTCACTGTAGAGGGTGTGTCATTTCATGCAAAATGCCTTTTGTCTCAAGAGGTGATAACTCTACATGATCAATGCAAAATTTCAATTTTTAGTTCCTGTCTCCATCTCGGGGGATGTTTGTCTTGGTCTGAGGTACTTAAAGAAATGTTGTAAGAGGATCAGGGTGATTCTGTAGCCAGAAAGCCCATAGTGTGGTGTGTGTCTCTGCTCTCCATATTATGTATTTAACCAAGGTCAGGTATGCACCTTTTACTCTTACCATCATTAGGCACCCTGAGCGACATAAGATTCCTAATGAACGAGTAAATATAAAGTAAAGAGTTAAAAAGAATAATCAAATGTCAGAATAATAATAATTAGAAAAGGTCAAGCAACCAATTCGTATGAGAATCTAAATTCGAGGTCATATTAAAATGGAGTCAGATTAGAATTGGACTTAAATTGAATAACTTTGCGTGCTGAAAATACTGAACACGCAAGAAACCTTCAGTCAGCACTGGATACCTTTCCTGGGCCGAGTGCGTGGACCTTCAGTACATCAGTATCAATATATCGATACTTCATGATTGATACGCACATCCCTACTTTGGTTCAGAAAGCCAGCGAAGAAGGCAAGAGAGCATCATTCGTCGGTGCCTTTGCTTACATTGAAGGTAAAAAAAAATTATATTGATGTTTAGTAAATATTGAGTGAAAAAGAACACACACACACTTAGTTTAATTTAGGAGGTCTTGTTCTTTTCTTCTTCTTCTTGGATTACAGTCTTTAATCTGGGGAAATTAGACTTTATTTCTCTCATTGTCAGAGGTTTAAGGGATATTGATAAAAGGAAGGCACTTTTTCTGTTCATCAAACACAGGGAGGTTAAATTATTTTATTTTATTTCAAGAAACACTCTTGTGAGAGTGCATTTTTCTGTCATGGAACAAACCATTCAGCAGGGGTCGCTGTTTTTAAATAAATTAAAGGGAGATGTAGTGGAAACTGTATTCTGGCGAAGGAAGGTGGATTATGATAATTTTAAACATAGACAATACACAATTTATAATTTGTAATGTTTATGGACATAATAATAACTCTTAGCCCCTAATGGGTCAATATAGATTCCCTCCAAAGAATAGTACATCTAAAGTTGCTTTGTGATAATTTACAGGTTACTGATGTCTGGCGTTTTTTACATCCACACGATAAGGAATATACATGGACAAATAACTCTCTTACACCTAAGTCACGAATCAGTTTGTCTCAGACACTTTGACTGGTTATTCACCTTTATCAGATCATAGATTCATCTCAATCTCTTTAGTTGGAAATACAGACAGTGGTAAAATAATTTGTGGTTATTGGAAGTTTAATAATAAGTTACTCTCGGATGCCAAATTTGTAGAATCTTTAAAAAAAAAAAAAAAAAAAAAAAAAAAACGCTTCTATTTTGGAAGATGAATCTATTCAGAATTTTTTGGTCGAAGACAAGTATTTACGACCCAAAATTATAAGAAATACTTTTTTTTTTCTTAATTTCCTTTATTGTAATCCTATATAATTTATTTTTTATATTGTCATTCAGTGTTGTATTTAATTGTTGAAGTTTATTCTTGCAATAAAGAAAAAAAAAGTGGCAGTCAACACATGTCTTTTTGGCTAGGTTTAAAACAAGGGAAAGTGCACTTTTAGATAAACAAGGCAACATAATAGATGCACTTGTGGTAGAAAAACAAAGTTCTTTAAGACCCACGGGATTGCTTGTAATAAAGATTTAAATGCAAAAGAAAAGGCACAAGAGTCGACTGTTTCTGTCAGTGGTGAGTTTTAATTAAACATTTTTGTGATAGCCTACATTTAACGTAAGAAAATTAGGCTATTTTTGTGTTTAAATGTGTGTCACTTTACAAACCTAGAAGTCAAATGCTTGAATAATACGCTGTTTATTGAGTTTAAACTTTTCGCTTGCCTGGCCCGAACCATTCGTTTTGATTACAAAACTCGGGTGTGGTTCGCGGGTGCAAGACAGCGTTCACATCATCCAAACGAACCGAACTCTGACGTCAATCGAATCCGGGAGCGCACCAAAAGTGCTGAGCACCTCATGAGTGACGAGTCCGAGCTGCTTCTGCACCGCAGACGGAGCATGTGTGAAACCACGTGACCGGATCCATGCCAGACCGACAGGGGGCGGTGAGGGTTCATCTCGTCCTTTCTGCGCCGCAGTCTGTGTGTAAAGAAGAAGACATGGCGTCACGACTCTTCACAAACAGCTGCAGGTGAAGATCTGAAGATTCTGAGCTGCGGTGTTAACTCAGACATGGTTTCTGGTGAGATCATTCTGCTCTTGTTTTTGGATGTTTTCACATTTCTTGCTCCGGCTCTGTTGTCGCTCATTATTCGTGTGGCTTATTAGAGACATATACACTCCTCCCTTATGTGTCTTACTTTATTATACAGCATTTTTAACGTTTGCATATCTAGTGATCTTTATATTTACACCACACCAACATCAGCAATCATTATATAATTTTATAGCTTTGTAAGAATAAACATAAATAACAGGAATGATTTGAACTGATTAATTTGACAGGATGTTTATTTTTTTCACTATAAGTATTTTCTGACATTTATTGTGTTTAATATACTTGATGTCGTTGTTGTGGATTTTATTTATATTGGTATTGTAAAGTTACATGTTAATGTATTTTGTTATAAGTATTACTTTTACATACTGTTTAATCATTTATATTAGAGTATGTTTAACATTAGACTGTTTAATTATTATTAGAATATGTGCAATTATGTATATTAGTACTGTAGGTGTTTTTATTTAACACGTCATAAGGACAAATAAATAATAAAAAAAAAAAATTTTTTTTAACATACTCTTTGTATTAATATTGTCCTTGAGTAATTGACCGAAAATATGGTCTAAGAGTTTTTCTAACTAACATTATTTATTTAAAATTTTTCATCATTTGCAATCACACACACACACACACACACACACACACACACACACACACACACACATTCCATTAAGCCTTTCAAATGTTTTGAGGTCAAAAGCCTGCATGCATATTTATTATCCAAGAATTAGAAACTGCTGTTTGAAATGGTTTTATATGATGTTCAGGATGTTGCATTGCTTGAGCTCATGTGTACTCTTTATGCTCTTCTCATATGTTCTGTCAGCCTGACTGAGTGTTGAGATGGAAATAATGGCTGTGAATCTGCTGGCCACCTCTCCGTCCACCTCCACGCTCCCTCCGTCTCCCTGTGAGGAGGACTCTGCTTTCCCACTGTCCTCTCTGGACAGCGAGGACTATGTGTTTGTGGAAGCGCGGCATCCCAACAAAGTGCTGGAAGGCTTGAACAGCTTACGGCTCAATAACGCCTTCTGTGATGTGACTCTGTGCTGCGGAGGACAGGAGTTTCCCTGTCACCGTATTGTACTGGCCTCCTTCAGCTCTTATTTTCAGGTCATAATCATGGTTTCTGTCAAAAGGCTGCCTAGTAGTAGGAATAGTCCTTGACTTAAATAATAGCCAGTGCCAAACTTGGCAGATCTTTATCAGATATTTTCATGTAGTGAGCTCCCTAATCGATGCTTAAAGTTGTGGTGTTTTGTTTGCGCAGGCCATGTTCTCCACCGACCTGATGGAGTCTCGTCAGGAGCGGGTGGCCATCAACGGAGTGGAGCCCCAGATGATTGGGATGCTGGTGAGCTACGCTTACACGGCGGAGGTGGTGATCTCCAAAGCTAACGTGCAGGCGCTCCTGGCGGCCGCCAATCTGCTGGACGTGATGGCGGTGCGGGAGGCCTGCTGCAGGTTCATGGAGCGACAGATGGACGAGATGAACTGCGTGGGCATTCACTGCTTCGCCGAGGCGCACTCGTGCAGAGAGCTGGAGCGACGCAGCATGGAATACATCCAGCAGCACTTCAGCACCGTTTGCCAACAGGTGTACATGACTGCAGGAGCGTTTAATCTTTAGATGAGTGTTTAAAGTGATGCTCAAGTACCACAGCAGGACCTCAGAATTGAACTTTTCCATCAACGGGGAATATTTGACCCCGGGAAGTTATTTCCTGGGGCATTTTTACAATCGCAAATGCATTTTTTTTATAATTACACTATTAAATGTATCTGTGTTTTATGTTAAATATTTACATTTAATCAATTAATTCATTCAGTTTATCAACCTGTTGGATCAACATCAACAAAAGTCAGAAGCTGCATTTGACATGGCATTTCTGTTTATTTACACTGACCGTTTAATGCTTCTCAAAGGTGATAGAAATGTATTTACACAACAGTTGCTTAATGTTGCTTCAGAGAGTATCTGAATTATAAATTTGTGACAATTTCAGCCTTGACTCTCTTAACTCTAAATGTTTGACATCATGAGGTTTCTGAGTGCCATTGTTTAGTTATATTCATTTATAAAGCACATTTCAAAACATCAGAAGTTGCAACCAAAGTGCTGTACAGAGGTATTAAAACAGAATTAACAGACTGGATCAAAACCTTGGAGACAAATGTTCTTTTAAGAGTTCATTATACTATGAACTTATGCCTTCTTTCTCTTCTGTTTCGCCTCATCAGGAGGAGTTTCTGTCTCTTTGTGCCGATAAACTGACTGAGATCATTGCCAGTGACCATCTGAACGTGCCAAAAGAGGAGACGGTGTTTGAGGCGGCTGTTGTCTGGCTGGAGAAGAACACCTCACGCAGACAGAGCTTCGAGAAGGTAACATCTTTATGTATTCAGGAAGAGACCTTCGAATTCTCTATTGACGCACTTTAGTAATGCTCTGTCACTTATGCTGCGGTCACACTAGACATTTTGAACACAGAATTTCTTAAGACATGATATAACGTCACACTCTGCTGCATCATTTCTAAAACATAAACTCAACATAGCAAACAATGCGAAACCCAAAATGTAGAAATATTTTGCAATATTTAGCAATCTACTCCACTTTCCTGCAGCTTTATAGTTTGTGTTCTTTCAGTTCCGCTGAGAAGTCAAGCTGTGAAGTATCATTCTTCTGTTGGTCAGACCTCTTCGTGTACGATACAAATTAGCAGGTCAGAGTTCACCAAACCAAAATGTGAAACATCTTCGAAATGAGCTTGCATTTTTGTTTTTTTAGTAGTGGTCGACCGATATATCGGCCGATATTTGGCATGTTTCAAATATCGGCATCGGCCGGTAAGTTTTCCTGTTTGGCCGATGCGTTCGAGGTGGGACTTTTATTTTGACAGCACTATATATTCATTCTCCCTCTTGTTCGCAGTCGTCAGTAACAGTTCTGTCTAATACAGATAGAAGTCTGTCTAATAATCTGACAGAACTGTTAAACAAAAGAATTAAAATGTATACAAAAAGTATTATAATGATTGCTTTTATATTATTAGTAATAGAAAGGCAAACATTATGCTACGTTCTTATTTGCTGTCAGCATTCAGCAAATACGCATTTATATAATTTAAACAAATCTTTGAAAGACTAATGAACATTTATTTTCACAAACCTTGCAAACTTTAGTCGGATCCAGTTGTGAGATCTTGTGAAGTGTGCATTTTTATCCAGCATGATCGCGTGTTCTCTGTGTGACGGTCAGTCCGTGTGAATTGAATGCTTTAAACATTAAATTCGTGATTTCAAATTATGCTGCGCTTTATGCATTCGTCCACTGTCACATTCATGTCATTTTCACTATGTGCTGTATGTAAAATGAGTGTTACCCTGGCTTTATTTGGAAAATATGATTCCCAATGAACACAAACTTCCCAGAATACTGAGTGCTGTGTTGGTTACAGTGTTTACTTCCGTTTTTTTTATTATATATTTTTTATTAAATATTTATTTATTTGTGAAAAAATACTTTTGTCATTTAAAGTATAAGTATTTAACACATTTATTTTTTTAATCCATTTTCAAATAATTTCAAATTTCTTAAATATTAATTAAAATAAATAAAATTATATCAGATATCGGCCACCCTGCTTTTCAAGACATCGGCTGTCAAAAAAACAATATCGGTCAACCACTAGTTTCTAGCGTTCATATGCGTAATATCATATGCATAAGTGTAATGTGACAGCACAAGACAGTTCATACATCATATTAAAAGCTATAAATTAGAGTACAATTGAGCTGTTATTTAACGTGGTTGATGTGCTTTATGTATGCGTGTTGATCAATGTTGATATGTGAATAAAAACCTAAATTAAATCGGTTCATTATGTAAAGTGTTGCTTCAGAAGACTTGGACTAAACCGCTCGATTCATATGGATTACTTTTACGATGTAATAGACATTTCCATTGTATTTAAACTCTAAGGTTGCAGCTAGGACAAAACGATTTTAATAGCCGAAATAACATTTCCCTTATCATTGTATTGTTAAACAAAAAGTAATTTTTAGCAAGCTCCACATATTGGTGTTTTTTGAGTGGTGTTTCAAAGGGAGGTTAGTATTATGATCTCAGTAGAGCTCCAGCAGATGTCTGGGATTAGACGCCTTTATGTGTTTTGATGAACTAAGCCTGCGAAAGGTCACATGCTCCTATGATTACAGTCGCTTCACAGGGATGTGCGAGAAGCGTAAATCTAGCCCTGTTTGGATGGGGTCGGATTGCGGTGTTTACATATCATTGTTGCCATGCAGTTATTTAAAGACTAGACCTTAATTACAGCTCTTGAGAAAAGCTCATTGCATATCTCATGGTAATGTAAAGCAGTTCTGAATGAACGGGATTGATTTTAAGTTGCAGTCAGTAGCGTTTGCTAAGACAAATGTCATTATTATTATTACTCATAATTTGGTTTAAAGAGATTAACCCAGAAATGAAAACTGTGTTGTCATACCCTCATGTCGCTTCAAACCCATAAGATTGGTTCAGTTCTTTTAAAGTTTCGCCCATCACTAGGTTCTCGAGCACATCAGGCTGCCCCTCATCAGTCCGTACTACATTCACGACGTCATCGAGACTCTGGACGTTGTGAAGGAATCGATCAAGTGCCAGAAGCTGATCTCTGAAGCCAAGGACTATTTACTGCTGCAGGACCGCAGAGGAGAGCTGTACAGCCCCCGAGCTCGACCTCGACGCGCAACAGGTGACCACAGTCCCCAAACCTGTCCTGCTACAACAGCTTCTTAAGTCTGGGTAATATGTCATTATTATAAGACAGATAGCTGAGCTAAAGTGACTGAATGCAGTTTGTCACCATTGAGAAAGTGAACGATAAGAATGAGAACAATTAATATTTAATGTGTTTATTTAAAGGCCAGTCAAACGTTTTAATGCTAAATGCTCATTATTACTACTTTCCACAGTTAGAACAGTTAACTGTTCACGATAACCCTGCTATGGATGCCCATTTCTGTGATTTTTTTTTTTTTTCACAGAATTGCGAGATATAGACTCAATTGCAAGATGTAAACTCAATTGCGAGATATAAAGTCGCAATTGTGAGATATAAACTCAATTGCGAGATATAGACTCAGTTGCAAGATATAAAGTCACAATTGCGAGATATAAACTCCCAATTGCGAGATATAGACTCAGTTATGAGATATAAACTCAATTGCGAGATATAAAGTCCCAATTGCGAGATATAGACTCAGTTGCGAGATATAGACTCAGTTGCGAGTTATAAAGTCACAATTGCGAGATATGAAGTCACAATTGCGAGTTATAAAGTCACAATTGCGAGTTATAAAGTCACAATTGCGAGATATAAACTCAATTGCGAGATATAGACTCAGTTGCGAGATATAGACTCAGTTGCGAGTTATAAAGTCACAATTGCGAGATATAAAGTCACAGTTGCGAGATATAAAGTCACAATTGCGAGATATAAAGTCACAATTGCGAGATTCTAACTTTTTTTTCGCAATTCTGACTTTTCTCGGAATTGTGAGATATAAACTCGCAATTGCGAGTTAAAGTCCAATTTTGATGCGGGGGAGAGACTGATACGTTCTCAGAATTGATTTTATATCTCACAATTCTGACTTTCTTACTCACAATTGCGTGTTATAAAGTCAGAATTACGAGATATAAACTCAGAAAAAAAGTCAGAATTGTAAGTTTATATTGCAGTTCTGACTTTATTTCTCAGAATTGCTAGTTTGTCTCGCAATTATGACTTTGTAACTCACAATTACGAGTTTATATCACGCAATTATGAGGAAAAAAGTCAGAATTACGAGTTTATATCATGCAATTATGAGAAAAAAAAAGTCAGAATTGTGAGATAAAAAGTCGCAATTACCTTTTTTATTTTTTATTCAGTGGCGGAAATGGGCTTCAATACCCTGCTCTGTGATAAATGTCAGAAAAAAATCAGAATTCCTATATTTGCTCTTGACATTCTCTCAGCCAACATCATGAGGTGCATCCTGGGATGCTTTCATCGGGGAAAAAGCACCGTGTCTTCTTGATGACTGTAATCATCCAGTGGCTGCTGTGTGTTCGTCTCTGTCAGGCACTGCTGAGGTGATTGTGACTGTAGGAGGCGAGGATGATAAGGTTGTGCTGCGCAGCGTGGAGAGTTTCGATCCCCTCACCAGCCAGTGGAAGAGTCTGGCCTGCCTGCCCTTCGCTGTCAGCAAACACGGCTTAGTCATGTCTGGTGAGTGTGTTAAAGGATGTGACATCGCTGTTCAACTTCCTGAGTCAGTTGCTCAGTGATGGTTTTTATTGATAGCTATGGCTGGGTGGTATATTAAGTATTCATGCATTTGTAATGATTTTGCTGTTTTCAGGCTCCATGCTGTATTTGGCTGGCGGTGAGTTTCCGGACGGCTCGGCCAGTAGAGAGATGTGGCGCTACGACCCGTGCTTTGACTCCTGGTCAGAGATGGCACCCATGAACGTGGCTAGATCAGAACTGGGTAATGGCCACCACATTTGTACAAACGTATACAAAAGAGCAGGTGGTTTATGCTGCGTTCAGTTCAGTCTCAAAAGATGGGACAGTGCAGTGGAGCGTATACTTTGTTTCCAATGAGTTCCACGTAACTTGCAAGGAGACATTTTTGTTGATTGTAGAATACCTGCAAAACTAATGATAACATTCCCATTGGTTTTTTACATCATTTTCAAAATATCAGGCATTATTTTTTAATGGCCTTATTTTTTCATGTTTTAATGGTCATTTCCAACTCAGGGTGGAATGCAGCATCATCCTGCCCTATTTCTTACCATTGTTTGGAAATAAAGAAGATACTGTTATCCTGTAATAAACAAGAGCGTACAAGAGCATTGCTCTGTTTGTGTTTTTTCAGGATTGGTGATGTTGGATGGATATGTGTTCGCCGTGGGCGGCTGGGAAGGCCGTTCTCGTCTGGACTCTGTTGAGTGTTATAATCCACAGACAAACACATGGCAGTTCATGGAATCGGTCAAGATGGCGGTCACTAGTCCAGCTGTGGTGGCTCTGGATGGATTACTCTATGTGACAGGTAGCAGGTTTCCTCCAACATAAGCTCCAGACAATCAGTGCTAGTAGTGCAGAAATAGCATACTCTTAAATATCTGAATTATTGAGAATATATACATATTTGCTGAATGCAATCCAATACATGGTGCTTACTCATTTTGGGGTGCTGATACCAAAACAGTGCTTGTTTTACTTCACACTTGCTCACAAAATTTTTACTCTTTGCAGCATTTGTAAGGTGAGAACAGTATTGAATCATCCATTTATCACCAAAACAGCTGCCACTAAGACACGACTCCTATCTTCCTCTGAGCCTGGTTACAACTATTTGTTCAATTATCAGCTGATTTCCACATGAATTAAAATCAGAGACAACCACTGCATTTTAATCATGATCCAAACAAAGATGCATCATATGCAGCATGAGTAGTTTTTAATCTAAATTAGATTATAATTTTGAAATTTTAAGCAAAATCAGAAATTTTTGTTTTTATTTTGTGAAAAACTACTTAATAGAAAATTTTTACTAATATTTTTGAACTTGGCATAATCAAAGTAGGTTATATTAGGTTTTTTGAGGGCTGTGTAATATTCCCTTCTGAAACCACAGGAGGTGCTGTTTTAGAAGATGGCGATGGCACAAACTTGGCACAGGTGTACAACCCTAAATCATGTGTGTGGACAGAGGTGGCGCCCATGCAGATCGCTCGCTCTGGATCTGCAGCTTGCATCCTGAAGGGCAAAATATACGTCATAGGTGAATATGGAGGCTTTTATTTCCCAAGCCTTGTCCTGTAGAGCAGTGGATCACAGCTGTTCCTCTCTAGGCGGCTGGCACGCTTCCACCGAGAACACGGATAAAGTGGAGTGCTACGACCCCAAGACCAACAAGTGGACCATGTGTGCTCCCATGAAGGAGAGACGCTATCGACCCGGCGTGGCGGTGGTGGACGGAAAGATTTACGTTTTAGGAGGAGAGGAGGGATGGGACAGGTGAGAGATACTACACGTTTGTAGTCACGCCATTATCTCTGTGACATAGCTACGTCACCATGTTTAATATATTCTCATAATCACAAACACATTTCAGCTTTTCCACATCAAAAAATCTTCATCTACAGTAAACGTACAAATACACACACTGTGTTTTTACTATGATTACATAGAGCGGCAATAAGCGTTGTGGGGTTGTCATGGCAAAAAGACAAAAAGCACTGCAAACACACTATATTATAAAATCTAAGTCTGGGTTTTGTTCTGTGTAAATCAAATAACATTTGGATCAGTTTATATTATAAAATCTAAGTCTGGGTTTTGTTCTGTGTAAATCAAATAACATTTGGATGTAAATAGTCCTCTTCCTGACATAAATGTAGAACACCGACCCGCTACATCTGATCTTATCACATAAATTAATACATCTACATACAGTAGTCATCAAGCACGGCATCAGCATCTTCATCTGACTTTATTTTGGATTTTGTTTTATAATTTAATACAGATTTATTATCAAAAATGGTGGCAATAAAATGAATGCATACATCTTTAAAGATTTAATTATTATTTTTTTTTTTTAATTAATTTGAACAATTTCTTTCTTTCTTTCACCACTGTTGTTGTATTCCACAACAGTTAATACAAGGACAAAAATCTAATGTATATGTTATTGCTTAAAAGAAATCAATGTTTTGATAAAAGTCCTGTTTTTGATTTATTCATTCACATTTGCCAAATTCTGTGATGTCCACGTTATACTGTAAATGATTATTATGACTGGATTCTGTGTCACAGTCATAGGGTCCTGTCTGTCCTGCCTCCCCTCAGGTATCATGACACTATAGAGCGGTACTGTGAGGAATCAGACAGCTGGGAGATCGTCGGAGAAATGCCCACCAGCCGCAGCTGGCTGAGCTGCGTCTCCCTGCAGCTCCGGAAGGACACTCACGCAGGCAGCCATCCTGGCACTGCAACCGAGACGGAGTTTCCCGTGGACTGAGAGCACTAGGGCTCCACCTGCATCACTGCCGGCCGGGACGGACGGCCAGGGGGCAGCTTCAGAGCGCACGGCTCCACCACAGTTTCCGTGACCTAAACGCTGGAGGGTCTTCAGAAAACACTCATGTCATAAGCTATGCTTTCTCCAGTCCGGCCCACTGCCCCGGTGTGAGGCTGGATGGATTGATGATATCTGTGGTGATCGTGAGTCTGTGTGTGTGTGCGTGTGTGTGCTGCCATCCCAGAGTCTCCGCAGTATCAGTTCAGTGTGATGTTCAAGTGACGTACAGGGTTCCTCCCATGCGCTGAGCACCTCATGATTGTGACTTATAAAAGTACTTATTTGTTTTCTAACAAAGTGTTGTAGTGAAATGTTTTGTACTTTTTGTATAGTGTTGTTAGTGTTGTATTTATGAGAAGATTTTTGTTGTACTGAGAGATTTATGGAGTAATTAGCACAGAAACACTGAAACATGTTAACTGACTTTCTTTAAAGGGACAGTTCACCCACAAAAGATAATTCTGTCCTCATTTACTCACTCTCAAGTTGTTCCAAGCCTGTATGAGTTTCATCTGTTGAACACGAAATGTTGGTAACCAATTTCTGTTCCCTATTGACTTCCATAGTATGAAGAAAAGAATGAAAAAAAAAAAAAATATTAGAAACTGTTTGGTTATGAAGGTCATACAGGAGAATTTTCGTTCAGGGTGAACTATCCCTTTAAAACCATAATTAGTCTTCGTATTGTGCACAGTATGTATACCAAAATTACCTTCTACATTTGCCAAAATGTTTAGTATATAACAGCATACTGCATCCCACAATGCAGCTTGTTCAGCTTGATTGTCTCATTAAGATATAAAAAAATTAAAATATATATTTGTGATATGGAGTATATCCCAATGCATTCTTTCTACATCCAGTACTTTTGAGGTCAGTATATATATATATATGTGTGTGTGTGTATGTATGTGTGTGTGTGTATGTGTATATGTATGTATGATGGAAGGCTGCATTCACTCTTTTTTAAAATAATAACATATATATGAACTTTAGTTCAAATACATATTTTGAACAGTATATAATTATGCATGCATAAATAAAATGGAAAAAGAACAAAAAAACAAGAGAGAAAACATACGTTACTACAGAATTTGGTTCAATCGGGTGTAAAAATGTCCAATAAATACTCATAAACTTTTATAGTTTGTCCGTACACCTTGCGTCAATAAAACTATAAATGTGTTTTATTAGCAAACTTTCCTTTATGAATGGGAAGTTTGGTCAAAATTATAAGTGAATAAAAATTGAAAGCGTGTTTTCTCCTCTTTTGAATATTCAGTGAAGGCAAAAAGAACATCCTCCCAGAAAAGTGAGAGCGGTCTTGAACTCGAAATAGTTTCAGTGATGTGTTTCTGTATTAAACAAACTGATAATGAACCTTTTTTGGGTGTGAGAGATGCTTTAGGGACACTGAGAGAGTTTGGAAATATGTTTTTCAATTGCTAAAATTGTTTTAAGAGAGAGAGGGAGATTTTATAACACGCCACACCATTTGTTAAAATAAAAAAAATAAAAAAGTTAACAAACATACACTTTAATTCACTCAAGACATTTAACAAATGTTAGTTCTCCATCTTTAACAGAGCATAGTATTTCTTTATAATTCCATAAATTTTCAATTTCTTCAATATTCTTCACATTTTTTAAACATTTTAAAGAGAGAGGGAGATCTGTTTTTGGTTTAAAAGATCATGAAAAGTCGGACATTATTATTTATTTATTTATTATTAATAATATTATTAATTTTTTATTTATTATTATTATTATTATTTTGCTTTTGGCTTTATACATTCGTGTACATTTACATGTAATATGATTTATTATTGTATATGTTTTATATGTATATAACTACAGCGTTTCGTGTCTTTTTGTGTCCGTATTTTATATATAATGTAATACGGCTGACTCAAGTCAGAACGATCAGTTTTATTGCTTATATTTTTATAAGTGTACAGTTTCTGTTGTTTTGCAATGATAAAAAGTCATCGTTGACATTTCTCGCACTTTTCTCGTACTTAAATATTTCGTATATAATATTTAACAGTCTTGAACACAATACTCTATTATATATAATATTTATCTTGAATATTTGATCAAATCTGTTTAATATTAAACAGCTCGGCGTTCCGGTGTGTCCATATATGGTGTTTCGCCGTGGCGCACTGGATTGTGGGTAGGTCTTCAGGTCGGCCATAACCGTCTTTCCCGGCGGCTGAAGGAGAGGAGCGCAGTCATGACGGGATTCAGAGGCTTCACTCATCTCTCCGTGAGTCCGCTTTTTCTCAGTCTGCACTGATTTCTCCTCTCTGTTCACATGTCGTGTTTAAAATACACACGAAGCTTTCAGGGGCACCAGAAGCCTCTCCTCGCAGCGTTGCAGGCTAATGTTGCTAGTGTCATTAATGCGCCGGTGTTTGTCGTGCACCCGGTGTGAACTCCTCTGGACGCTGGAAAGCCTCAAATCAAACGCCAGTCATTCAGAAAGAGCCTAGAGGCTTCTGTTCCCGCATGTCCTGGCGGCGGTTTGTAAATCCCCGGTGCTGTTGTGTTTCTGTGATGAAGGTCATGGCACAGCGATGCTGTACTTCCTCAGGATCACATGCGACCCTTCACCCGGTCTCTGTGTGTGACCCGTGTGTGACTCTCTTCACCCGGTCTCCGTGTGTGACCCATGCCTGAACGTCCAGGAAGAGACGCTCAGATCAGACACAGAATGAGGGAGTCATGGGTCTCCTGTCACTGGGAAACCTGTGAATGTCAGAGATTTAAACTCGTGATTTCCAGGTTTGGGGAAGTCTACATTGTTGAGTAAATAAAACAAAAAATAATATAAAGTAATAATAAATTAATAAAAAAATAGAAGTTGGAGTATTTAAATAGTTATTCTTTTTGAAGGCAGTCTCCATGAATTGATTTTAGATTTACGGTCATTTAGCAGAAGCTTTTATCCAGAGCTACTTACGAATGAGGACAATAGAAGCAATGAAAGAGCAATGATATGTACATGCTGTGACAAGTCTCGGTAAAGCAGTACATGTAGCAAGAGTTTTTTTTTTTTAATAAAAAGAAAAACAAGTCAAAAGAATAGGAAAAGATAAAAGAATAGAAAAGGCTAGTGTCAGAGTGTCATTTTTTATAATATATAAAAACAAAACAAAAAGATAGAATAGAGAATGCAAGTGTTATAGGCTCTTTTTAAAATAAAAATAAAACAAGTCAAAAGAATAGAAAAATAATAGAAACTACTATTGTTAGAGGGTCATTTGATAGAATAAAAAAGAATAGAGAATGCTAGTGTTAGGCTCTTTTTTTTTTTCTAAATCTTTATCCAGTAATCACATATGACTGAAGCTAAGCCTTCAGATCTCTAACATATAGTGATGGGTCTGTGTTTAACATTACTGAGCTCATCTGCAGTGCTCGAACATGACCCATTAACAGTAGTTCAGAGTTTCTAACACTGACAGATACACCTCTCTGAGGACGGCAGCCTCGATGAAAAGCAAAACCAGATTGGGCGAGCACAGCTGTTTTATCCGTTGAATGAATAGCACAGCCTCTGCTTAACAAGCTCCATGTGCAGGATGAGTTATTCACTGTAATTTAATACTTATTTAAATCACTAATAAGGGATGTTTGCTTTAGAAGAAACAACTACTACTAGAGACTCTTACATATCGTGTTTTCACAGAGACGATGTTACGCCGCCGCCAGGAGGAGCGAGGCATTAACTGAACCTCTGCTCACCCGAAAACCTGCAGCTGCACCAGCCCTCCCGCCCCAGGACGTCCAGGTAATGTGAACGGATGAATGCTGTTACGCTCTCAGTTCAAATCAATGCCTAAACCCGCCACTTTTGCTTAATCAATACGGTTTGCTGTAGGTGTCCAAGCTTCCCAGCGGTCTTCTCGTCGCCTCTCTGGAGAACTACTCCCCCGTCTCTAAAATCGGGGTGTTTGTGAAAGCCGGCAGTCGCTACGAGACTGCAGAAAACCTGGGCGTCACGCACATCCTGCGATTAGCAAGCAATCTGGTAAACTTCTGTGTGAACTGATCATCGCTGCAGAGGATGGTTTTGTAGGGCTGATAGTGATGAATTTGTCCCGTGTGTTTCAGACCACTAAAGGTGCGTCTGCATTCAGGATCTGTCATGGTCTGGAGGCAGTGGGCGCCAGTTTGAGGTCAGCTGTGTATTTATGTATGACTGCTTTGAAACACTTTCTGTCTTTCATTTCTCTCACTGTGATGTTGTTGTTTTGTATTTTTAGTGTGACGTCATCAAGGGAACACATGGTCTATTCTCTGGACTGTCTTAGAGATGATTTGTGAGTATCTCTGCAATAAATGAGCTTCTAAACATAAGACCCGGTCTTATGGGAACCAGTTCTCACTATTAACCATGACTTTTGCCTCAGTAAACTCTTAATTACTGCTACTCCTATATTAAAATAAATGCTTTTTGAACTTTCTATTGATCTAAGAATTTAAAAAATGATCAGGGTTTCAGCTAAAATATTAAGCAGAAAAAAAAAATCAACATTGATAATAGTAATGTTTGTTGAGCAAATCAGCAGATATTAGAATGATTTCTGAAGGATCATGTGACACTGAAGACTGAAGAAATGATGCTGAAATCACAGGATAACATTCAAACTCACGGCTATTTTAATTATTCAGATTTGAAAACGAATGGGAATTGTGTGTATTGTGAATGAGTGTCTTGTGGATGTGTTTCCTGTGCAGTGACGGCGTCACAGAGTACCTGATCAATGTGACCACTGCTCCTGACTTCAGACCCTGGGAGCTGTCTGACCTCTTGCCGAGGGTCAAGATAGACAAGGCTGTTGCAGACCAGAGCCCACAGATAGGTACATTATGGTGTATATCATCCCATGAAATGAATGTGGAGGCTCGGCGTCTGATGCTGATGAGATGTTCTGTCCCTGCACAGGTGTTCTGGAGAAGCTGCATGAAGCTGCGTATAAGAACGCTTTATCCAACTCACTGTACTGTCCGGACCACATGGTGGGGAAGATTAGTGTTGATCATGTAAGTGACCGACAGCAGCGTCAGTCTGTGAATATTACTTTATTTAAGCTGAGCCATATGCAAACACTTTTCTCTTTCTGCTTTGAAATTCTAGCTGCAACAGTTCTTTGCTAATAACTACACCAGTGCAAGAATGGCCCTCGTTGGATTGGGTAAGTCGCTGCAGTGATTACGTATTTTTGAAGTCCAGCCTGGGAGTTTGCGTCACCTTCGTTACCTCAACAAAAACTCAATACGATTTTTCCATTGGCTTTTAGGTGATTGTAGAAAATAAGCTCTGTGACCAACAAATGTTTATAATTCTTACATGTTTTAATCTTCACAAATGAACACAACTTGTATTAATTTTGAACGCTGAATAAAATTGGCAGAAGTAAAGTGTTAAACAGGCTAGAAACAAACCACACCGCAATTGAACGACTTCAACATCACCATCACTAAGCTTCGACAAACTATTTCAGTCTTGATTTAAAGAACATTTTCCCTGAAAGTTTGCATTAGAGTAGTTCACAGGAGCACAGTTGTAGACTACAAGGCTGTGTAAGCGGACTAGTGAGTAGATGAGTTTTCCTGTTCAGGGTGATGACTTTTAATGTCCCAAACAACCTCTGTAGTCTCATTTAGACACTTGTTAGCAACCACCTTTTCAGGACAGGAAAAAATCATTAGTGGGTATTACTGATGTATTCTATGTTGTAGACATTTATCCAAAAATCTGTTTTAAAAACCTGTTGACTTCAGGATGATAGAACTAGAAGTACTAAAATGCTAACTTGTTTCCAAGATTTGGCCTAAAAAAATAAGTCATCCTTGCAGTGCTCTATTATGCTGTTGAGCTGGGCTGGGCAACATTTTTAAGGTGTATTTATGAGGATTTTGCTGGCCTTGTAAAATTAAAACACCATCTTGATAGTGACTTTCACACACCCCTCCCAAAAATTATTAAATTAAATGAAGTAATTCAATTTAAATTTAACAAATACATACAAAAAAGAAGCATGTTTTCCCATTGCAACATTATATTTTAAACACATTATGGAGTTTCTTTAAACTAGATTTTCATTCTGTTTTACATCTTGATATGTTTATGATGTGTCTTGAATCTACTTGGTCAAAATTGTGTTTTGGTTGCTCTACTTGAAATTAAAACAGCCTTTTTTGTAGTTTAGTGTGTCACTTTAATATAGCTGTATTTAGGGGTCAACCGATATGTGTTTTTCAGGGCCGATGTCAATACCGATTATTATAGATAAAATTTACTGGTAACTGATATTTTGAACCGATATATGTCTGGTGTAAAAATGAAAATTAATGTCAAAATTAAGAATAACAAGGACTCCGACAAAAACTTTCTTTAAATGCTGTTAAATTATTATATCGGCAAATCGGGTTTGAAAATGACCGATACCGATAACCATAAAAAAAGCTTAATATCGGCACTGATGAGTGAATGTGACTGTCTCCTGTTAGACATTTGATCATGTTGAATCTCTGTGTTTGTGAAGGCGTCAGTCATGCTGCTCTGATGAAGGTGGGTGAGCAGTTCTTCAGCACCCATACAGGGGCTGCTGCACCAGGGGCTGTTTACCGGGGCGGTGAGTACACCCACACTTCATGACATGTACAGGGTGATGAACTGATGAAATGATGATACAAAGCAAGGAAGAGTACCTAAAACCACATTACCAGAGTTACAACAATTCAGATACACTTCTGTGCAAAAGTCTTAGGGCGCTAGTATATTCAACAGCAAAAAAAGTTTTTAAGTCTGTTATTTCTTTTGCTGTAGTGGGTCAGAAAGAAATATCAGTTTACATTTCCAAACATTCCTTTTGCCATTAATTGTTGTTGTTGAAAATACTAATGGCCTAAGACTTTTGCATAGTAGTGTATATAAAATGATAGCAACAATTTGAGAAAAGACACCAATGTTAAATGAACGATTATTATTATGAATAATAAAAAAATTGTCTAGAACATGCCTGGGTTATAATTCACTCCAAAATCTATAGAAAAAAATAATAAATCACATTTTTGTATAAACCATGTGAAAAATTATGCATTTTTTTTTTATTTTATTTTTTTATATAAGATAAGAATTCATTTTTATTACAACAATGAGGATTATTATTGGTATTAAATTGAATAAAATGATTTTAACCATTTATATGTCACGGTCATGTTTGTTCCATTGCTTTGAATTTTTTCTGATTTAAATAGAAAGCTGTGCTGTGTATAACAGTATTTTCACTGTAACTAGAATGTAAAGTGAAAGATGAATCAGCATCGAGAAAAACAAATAGCAATAATATAAAATGCATGCGTCATGCATAATCACATTGTATTTATTTATTAGTTTGTTTATTTATTTGCACTACAGTAATGAGAATTTTGTTGATGGATGATTAATTGTTATTTAAAAAATCATGGTACAATAAATCCTAATGGTCCAAAAATAAATTGTTTTCTTTGTATCATTTATTTTGTGTATGTAAATTTGACCTGGCTGTAATTTTGTAAGATTGAATGAATGAAAAATTGACTGAATGAATGACTCTACTGAAGTGGCGTTTGTGTGCAGGTGAGCTGCGTGTGCAGAGCGGTGGAGGTCTGGTGCATGCGCTGCTGGCGTGTGAAGGAGCCGCGGCAGGCTCTGCGGAAGCAAACGCCTTCAGCGTGCTGCAGAGGGTTCTGGGTGTTGGACCACACGTCAAGAGAGGATCCAACATCACCAGCAAACTCAGTCAGGGCATCACCAAGGCCACCGCACAGCCGTTTGATGTGAGTGCTAGTCATCTGCGATCACTTTTCTTCAAAGTACGGATGTTTAGATCTCACTACAGCTGATTTTCCTCACAGGCCACGGCCTTCAGTGCTACTTACTCTGACTCCGGGCTCTTCGGAGTGTATATCATCTCACAAGCAGATTCAGCCCGCGAGGTGAGTGTTTAGAGAACAGACATTTGTTGTTTGATTAAGGACTAGTCATTATACATTCATTCTGATGTTGTTCTAAAGCTGTCTGTCAGTAAGCACACACAGTGACTGTTTTATTTGTGGTTGAACTGTTCCATTAATGCTGACAGTGTGAAGTGAGTGAGTGATTGATTGACATCTGCATTGATCTCTCTCTGTGTGCAGGTGATCAATGCAGCCATGGCACAGGTGATAGCTGTGGCTGAAGGAAGACTTACTGCAGATGACCTCACCAGAGCCAAGTGAGTCCATCAACACCAGCCAGTCAGCAGAGTAAATGAAACGCCATTCGCAAAGCTTTTAAAGTGATAGCTCACCCAAATATGAAAATTACCCCATCATTTACTCACCCTCAAGCCATCGTAGGTGTATATGACTGACTTCTTTCAGACGAATCCAATCGGAGTTCTATTAAAAAAAATATCCTGGCTCTTCCAAGCTTTGTAATGGAGGTGAATGGGTGTTTTTTTCCAATAGTCCAAAAGAAGACCAATAAAGCGCATCCATCCATAATAAAAAGTGCCTCACACGGCTCCGGGGGGTGAATAAATGCATTTTTGTTAGAAAAAATCCATATTTTAAACTTTATAAACAGTATTCTCTAGCTTCTGCTAACTGTCGAACACACGTTTACAACAGAAGACCTTTCCAGCGGGCGACGCAGGACGTAGCATAAGGTCCGGTGAGAAGTGACGAATGCAGAAGGGCAGCGGAGAGAGTAAAACAAAACACTGGTCGAGTTAGAAGTACTAAACGATGTTTTGCAAAGATAAATGTCTGAGGATTTCAGTATAAGCCAAGAGGAGACTGGTTTTCCTTTAAACGTTGTTTCTTTGCTCCTGTAAACAAACGTCGGTTCTCGCGAGGCTAGCGTATTCTCACTGGACCATTATCCACCGGAATGAACGTGCGTACGACAGCAGAAGCTAGAGAATACTGCTTATGAAGTTTTAAATATGGATAATTTTCATGCAAAAACACATTGATACACTTCAGGAGGCTCTTGCCATTATAGAGCTTGGAAGAGCCAGGATATTTTTAAATATAACTCTGATTGGATTCGACTGAAAGAAAAAAGTCATAAACGCATAGGATGGCTTGAGGGTGAGTAAATCATGGGCTAATTTTCATTTTTGAGTGAACTATCCCTTTAATGCCCATAATGCATTCCTATATAAACCGCAGTGCTTTTTGATCTAATAAGAATCAATTCGCTTGTAACTTCGGGAAGTATTTCTATAAAACTGTAGGCTGCAGTAGACATACAGAAATACTGTGATCAAGTTTGTGCTTTTTATTTAGAGTAATGTGCTTTAAGAAAGTAAAAGGTGTCTCAGTGTGGACGTCAGGTGAACGAAGGGCCCGGTATTGTGTGTTTTCAGGACTCAGCTGATGGCTGATTATCTGATGTCTTTGGAGAGTTCAGAGGGTCTGCTGGAGGAGCTGGGTGTTCAGGTTTTGAGCAGTGGCACCTACAGCTCACCACAGACTGTGACGCAGAGCATCGACTCCGTGACCTCCAGTGACGTTGTCAAAGTAAGTCATTTATGTAAATCATGATATGTTAACCCATGGCCATGGTGGTGTTAGTGCCATGCTCTGCAGTTTGAGCTACAGGACCACTACCTAGATACTAACAATAAACATGGATACATTTATTGATACAAATACTCAATGTGTCAAATAATATGGACTGTTAGCTTAACTGGTGGTTCTGCTAGCAGCACCACTTACTCATAAAACGATGGGATGACAGCAGAATTGTCTTTTTTCCCCCTATAGGCTGCAAAGAAGTTTGTTGAAAGCAAGAAGACCATGTCATGTTATGGACATCTGGCAAACACACCGTTTGTTGATGAATTGTGAGAGAAAGTCCCAGTCTAAAGTGCACACATTGTGCAACAGCTGCTTATCTGAGTGTAAAAACATTCATAACTTGTTTGAATCCCTGATCACTGTTGATAGTTGTTTTTTTGCTCAGTTCATCATGAAGTCTGGTCCTTAGTAACGGTTTACTGAGAGCAGAGCGTCAGTTTCGTCAGTTTCACTGTATATCTGATGTACGGTCATTAAAACAAATCTATCAGTGATTAATACTCCTTGTCTGCTCATCATTTCCCTGAAGAGTCTGTGGGATCATGGTTTTTGACCCCTTGCTTTTGGTAGTTCCTCCATTAGACAGCAGAGGGAGACAATAAGCTGCACATGAGGTTTAAGAGAAAGAAATCCCGTCTTTTAATTTGTGGTTATGTTTAAGAAATAGGTATGTGTGCTTTATTAAAAGTAAAGTTAAATAAATAAAACTACTATACGGGGATTTTTTTTTTGTTTTTGACTTAATTCACACACACACACAAAAATTTACCTTTATATATATTTTTTTAATTAACTAAAACATATTTGGCATAAATAGTGCTAAAGATAGGTCTCATATATTTGATAAATATATATAAATATTAATATAAATATTTAGTTTTACAATATATCTAGTCAGAGTCTCATCAGTCCTTTAACATACTTTGCTCATACCTATATATATATATATATATATATATATATATATATATATATATTATATAATGTAGTTGTCATAAGGTTATTAAATGATATACTGCTGTTCATGTGACCATTTTCTATAATATATAGATTCATTATTAGAATTATTGTATTTCATACATTAGAAAAACATTTTTCAATTTCCATCTTTGTCTTTTGGTAACACTTTACAATAAGGTTCATTAGTTAACATTAGTTAACCACATTTTAGTTAACATGAACTAAGAATGAACAATACTTCCACAGCATTTAATGTTAATTTCAACATTTACTAATGCATTATACATTAGTTACATGTAAACATTAGTTAACGCACTGTGAATTAACATGAACTAAAGTTATTTCAAATAGTCATGCTCTTAAATAGTAATTGCACATTTTGTATTTGATTTAAAAATAATACTACGTATTATAAATAAACGCTTTTTCATTGTGATCTCAGGCTTTTGGCTCCCACTGCTCATTCATACAATAAATACGTTATGATCCCGTTTTTCTACATTACAGAACGCATATATTGTTCCCCGATGCATCTTGAAAAGACTGCGTGCATTAAGCGGGTAATGGATGTTTATGATGCCCACACGCATCACAGACCCCCTTTAACCGCCGGAAGTCTCGCGATAACGAGAGAGCGTGATCCCGCAGGCCTGTTGTGTCTGACGAGAGACGCTGCGTGGGGGGTTTTCGCTTTATGTCATCGGGAACGACGCGAGAGCTGCATTTGCGCCGCTGTTTCTCACGCTTCCGCTGCGTCTTCCAGTCGTTTCTTTCCACATACACGAGCTTAACGACCTTGCACTGCACTCGCGCGCGGGTTTTTGAGGATGAGGATGATGCGGCGGTGTTATGCTCGCGTGCAGCTGAGGAGAGAGATGGACCGTAGCACCGTCGATCTAAACGGCCCCGTACGACTCTAACTCGTTGTCTCACCGCGTTATCTGTTTAATTCCCGCAGTCGAGAGCTTCTTGGAGATGGATATGTGGACGTCGAGTGGCAGCAGGCCCTCCGGATGGCAAACAAACCGCGAGGATCTGTAGCCTGCTAGCTAGCTAGCGACGTTAAGAGAAGAAGAGCGCAGTCACCGTGTGAGGAGGAGGAGGATGATGGAGCTTCAGCCCTGAGCTCTCACTAGGAGGAAGATCAGGCACAGATCCTGGTCTCTGATGAGCTCGTTTCTCTCTCCAGGGCTGCTGGACTTCTAACCGTATCATATCTCGCTATATTATGCAGTCGCACCCGAGCAGGGACCGTGCTGTTTACTGACCGCTGCGGAGACATTAGCTCAGTTCTTCACGCGTCTCTGTCACAGTCCAGCTCTCCTGAGATGGATAAACTCACCATTATTTCAGGATGTCTCTTTCTGGCCGCGGATATCTTCGCCATAGCGAGCATAGCCAATCCAGACTGGATCAACACTGGCGAGTCAGCAGGTGAGAGATGAGAGCAGTAACTCTGAGTTATGATGTCTTCAGGTGTGGGAACTGCAGGCACTGCTTTCATGTCCGAAGTTCTGCTTTGTCCCTCATCTGCTCTTTATAATAACTTGCATCAATGTACTTAAGAAGCATGTGTATTTAATGCTGAACAGATCAATAGTTCACGTGCATTTAGATGCCTCATAAAGCTTTGATTCTTGTGCATACAAATATGATTATATGTATATATAGACATAAACCACTGAGCTGAAAATCATTACTATATCAATATTTACTGTCGCTCACTGATTTAAAGTTTCATTTTCAGGCCTTTAATACTAAAAATACTCTATTGTTACAATATAGAACCGTCTGTAGTAAATATTTGTCAGTTTTTAGCTCACAAATGGTTCATGTAGTGAAATATGAAACATTTTAATATCATTAAAATATAAAATGTAAAAATTCTTTTGTTCATTTAAGCTCAGCTATTAAACATTATTAGACTTTAAAAAAAATAATTTTGTGAGTAAATTCACTGTAAAATCATATTAGAAATCATTATCCAGGGATCAAGCATTGCAGTCAAAAACTGCATCATGATTATTTTGTAATGTTTAACCACATCACAGTCATCTGAGCACTGACATCACTTTCAGTCCAATTTGACATCTTTAAATAAATGAAGCACATGACTCCATGTCCATGCCGTGTTTTGGTTATTTAGCAGTTTTATGTGGCTCTTGCACCGTTATTAATCATGACAGTGTCTTCAGACGTCCGTGTGCAGGCAGTCTGTTGATAAACAGCTGCTCTTTGTTCAGCATGCATGACTGCTTAGTAAGTGGGTCAACACGGGTTCAAGTACAATCCACTCAATTCAGCAAGAATCGCTGGCCTTGTGTTGTTTTCGTACATGTCTTACGTGCTCCAGCGGTGAATCAGGTGCTAAAACAAGCAGCCATGTGTACATATTCCTTTGTGTCATTTTCAGCCATCCAGCAAAAGAGTTTTAGCACATGCTTCTTATTGACTTCATTCAGGCCACTTGTCTGAGGCTTTCTTATTGTCTGGAGGAGGCATTGTTGTTCCATGCTTATGAAACCAGCGGTGAGGAGTTATAGGTGAATATCATTTTAAAAATTAAATAAAAATGTTTTTTCATATAGTGAATGAATCAGTTTAGCAACATTAAGATCCATTGCGTTATATGATGATATTTAAATGACAGGTTAGCACATTGCACACCAAATGATCATTTATGTAATGTATCCAGTGTCCGTTTCTCAGTTCTCAGTGGTCATTTTCATTATAGATTTCAAAATTAGAGTTACACAACACTCTGGCATTTTACAGTCCTTTTTATACTAAAAAGTTATTAAAAAAACGGATGATGGATCACACTCTTTAGTAAAGTCTGTAGGGAAATAAAAACGTTTTGATGCACACACACACTTTATATTATATCATTTATATGCAGTAAATACATTACAGTATGCTGTATATATGAGGTTTTTTTTTTTTGGTAGTTCTCGTTCTCAGTGGTATTTCTCATTATAGAATTCAAAATAAAAGTTACATAACACTGTCATCTTAGTCCATTTTTGCACTGTTATAAAATGAGTTATGAAAGTGGATGATTGATAACACACACACTGAAAGATCTTTCAAACTCTGGTAACTAGTGAAGTCGATTGGGAAGCCCTCATAATACATTGTTTGTTTGTGTGTACGATTGTTCTGAAGAATTCAGAGTTCATTGTTAAGTGCGTGGCTGCATGCAATTCAGTCAGCTGAATGTGCTTCTTTGTGAGCCATTGTCAGATTGTTTCCTTCCTGTGAATGGTAAAATCATTAAAGTGTTTGTAGAGTCCCTGCCCTCTCTTTGATGTGGTTTATGACCAGAATGAGGCGGAATAATTGGCTGATGAGACATTGTTTAGGCTCTTTCGGAGAAATCGTGTCTTTGATCTACTTTTGGACGTTTTGATTAAATGTTTGCATTGAATTTTGTTGTTGTTTTTGTTTTCTGTCATTAATTGTTTATTTTTCACTATTTTGATGGGTACACAGACACATTCTCTCAGTTCTCTCAGTCTTTTTTGTTTGCTGATATTATGCTCATTATTGGTGTAGTTGAATCAAATAAACTCCAGACTCTAATGGCGCTTTTCCACGGCACGGCTCACTTTCTGCTGCTTTAACACTGCACGGTACGGCTCGCTTAAACAGTACCACCTTGGTTGAGGTTTCCAAGCAAGCCGTACCGATACTGTAATGTGACGTGTAAACAGATCACTGCACTGATCACTGTTTGGACTTTGATTCTGACGGCACCCATTCACTGCAGAGGTTCCTTTGCTGAGCAAGTGATGGAATGTTGGATTTCTCCAAACCTCTTTTAATGAAGAAACAAACTCGTCTACATTTTGCATGGCCTGAGAGTGAGTCCCTTAAATCTTTGATCCCTCAAATATCGGTGCTTGTCGCAAACGAATAGACTTGAAACAAATTTCGCCTGGTAGACACAAAAGAGCGTAGTAAAAGTGCTGGCTTTGAAGGAGGGACAAAAGCATAAAACTCTCAGAACACCACAGTAACAGCTTGGAAACACCCTGACATGTTTGAAGCAAGATTTCCACAGACAAGCACCACTTGCATATTAGTAAGAAATGTGAAGGATTTTTTTATTTTTAAGTAAAATGTTTAACCTTTAGCATCTGGAGCCTTTTTAATGAGTCAACCTGCAGAGACTTAGAAAATGCTTGCCTTTTAAATTCCCCTGGATTTCACATTTACAACATCAGCAGGGTGGAAAAACAACAGTAAAGTCATTTAGATGTCCAAAAGTTTATTAAAAAATGTAGAAAACATGCATCAGATTCACTGCTTTTGTTGGCAGTAGCCGTTGTTGCTTTGTTTTGACTGCTCAGCTGTTTATTTATTTGCATTTTTGTAGTTTTGTATTTGTACAGTTGTTTCTGACCACGTATTCATTTTTCTGTCCAGCCATCATAATTTGCCAGCAGATACCTTTAGCAAACAGTTCGGTTATGTTTTGTTGTTGAGTTCAGATGATTCTTCACACCAGTCTTGTTTACACATTTACATCAAAATCAGGTGATGTGATCACAGTCTGTCAGTTGAGACATCTGGTGTGCAGTGAAGACTGGGATCCACCGTGCATATTCAGACACAGGCTTCTGATGAGGGGAGGCAAAACAGGACAGAAAATAGATATTAATTATCCACCTTATTCTTCCCGTAAGAGTGGGCGTGTTTTTTTTTTTTTTTGGGGGGGGGGGGGGTAGAAATCTGTAGAAATCTGTAGAAATCTTGATAACGTTATACGTAGACCTCAGTACAAAATAGTAAAAAAGGCAGTTCATGACCCCTTTAAAGCTCATTTCCCCATTGCTCTCATCTCAGACTCATTATGCTGTTTGCCATCCAGACAGACGCCCAGTCTGTCCCCTCGAACCCTAGCTGAAAAAAGGAGATCTTTTTGGATTGGCATTTACTGCTCCGATTCACATCTGCGGTGCCAGTGAGACCGCTGTAAGGATGGTAGGTTTGTGTTTGTACACTTTTAAAAGGAAACTACAGTTCACAGGCAGGAGTCACGGCAGAGATGGGAAATTATGCAGCAGAGACCTTCAGAATCAACCCGTGACTGAGAACCCAAGAGCTCGCAGGGACAAAACATGAGTTGGTGGTCGTGACATTTACAAAATGAAAAAAAAGCCTTCCGAGCCTTTTATTCCCAGAGAAACACTTGGAGTGAGAGGAATGATTAATTCCTTTCTCCGTGTGGCAGCATACAGTTCTCATTTCACTCTCCAGGCAGGGAGCTGATTGTTTGGAGCTTGTTTTAGAGGTGTCGACGGCATTTTTAACAGTCCTGTTTCTGTTTGCAGAAAAACAAGCGCCCAACTAGAAATGCCACTTCCTCCCACTGTTTCTGAAGCACTTGCTCATGCAGAATTCTGACTCAAGAACAAAATATCAAAGCATGTTTTAAACCGGAGGATGGTTTCAGACTTTTCCTCTGAGCTGATTTTGAGGGACAAATCTGAGATGACTGAATGTTTCAGGGCTCAACATTAAGAATTGATGAGCGAATGTACCATGTGACACTTTTAACTACATTATTATATTATTTAAAATTCCATATAGGTCTCTTGACATGCATTATTTTTACAAATGCATGACATGAACCTGTTCTTCCTGCTATCTATGCAAAGGTATCACATAAAGTACTGAATGGAGGACCAAAGTTACTTAATTTAATGATTAAAACAATAAATCAGTTGAAAACCTGTATTTAGACTTGGAAAAGTGCAATTACCCAAGAAAAATAATTCAAAACAATATAGCACACTGGATGTCATGATAACAGCAATTTTAAGGGCGTGTTTCTGTGCAATATGGAAAAATACATGTTGTACAACTTTTATTTATATATATATATATAATATATATATATATATATATATATATAATATTTTTTTTTTTTTTTTATTATTACACAATATTTAGATGCTGTGCATCTCAGGACCCTTTCGTTCATTTCCATTCTCTTCCAGTCAGTTCAGCTGTTGCCCATTTTCACTCTTTTGGCCCTCTTCGCTCAGCAGAAACTACATGCATGCAGTGATGCCTTCTGCTGAATCGACAGCATAAATGCAGCATTAGAATGACTGGACAAGTAAGAGTTTCATTTAAGCCCAAACCTCTCTCACTTTCTTATTGCTGAGCCCTGCTTTTATTGGAAGCTTAGAACATAATCAAATTAGACCAAATATTTCATAAACAGGGATGTGAAAGGGGCAGTCCATTAGTAGATTTTTGTGAATGCCTGCCGTTCCGGTTCTGTGAAAACCCATGGCGCTTTCTTAAAGGGTTAGTTCACTCAAAAATGAAGATTCTGTCATTAATTACTCATGCTCAAGTCGTTCCAAACCCGTAAGACCTTCGTTCATCTTCGGAACACAAATTAAGATACTTTTGATGCATTCTGAGAGCTCTTTGACCCTCCCATAGACAGCAAGGGTACTACCATGATCAAAGTCCAGAAACGTAGTAAAGACATCAGTAAAATAGTCCATGTGACATCAGTAGTTCAGCCGTAATTTTACGTAGCTACAAGAATATTTTTGTGTGCAAAGAAAACAAAAATAGCTACTTTGTTCAACAATTCTTCTTCTCATCCTGTCTGCTGTGGCTAGCCTCCATTTTGGAGAGTATCATGATGGATACGTGCACTTCCGCTTCATGTAAACAACGCATGCGCATTGTGCTGCTGCTTACGTCATCAAGGACATGCGACAGCACGCGCATGCGTTGTTTACATGACGTTGAAGTCCTTACTACATTTCTGGACATTGATCGTGGTAGTACCCTTTGTATCTATGGAAGGATCAAAGAGCTCTCGGAATGCATCAAAAATATCTTAATTTGTGTTCTGAAGATGAACGAAGGTCTTACGGGTTTGGAATGACTTGTGCGTGAGTAATTAATGACAGAATCTTCATTTTTAGGTGAACTATCCCTTTAAGGCACGGGATTCCATGTGAGCCTGGTTATTTTGTCCCATTGATTGTGATTCAATGAGCTACATACTGAGGAGCTCTTAGGAAAGGATATTATGAAAAGGACTGACGTGCTCTCAGCAATGCTTATCCGAACACATGAAAGGATTAAGAAGTGACTGAGAGAGACAGACCTCTTGAAAAGTGATGAGGCCGGTCGGTTTACGCCACTGACTCATGGCTGCTTGAGAAAATAAGCCCATCTCGATGACTTCGATCAACCTGCAGTGAGCAGTTCTAGGGTCTTGCTGCTCCAAGATTGACTGTATTTATTTCCTTATTTAATGTTCCTCCTTTATAATTTATTACTAGTGGTATATGTTATTGATAAATTGATAATACAATTTTATTTCACATGTAGATGAAAGCCTTTGAGATGTATACCTAT
The DNA here is from genome assembly GCF_018340385.1 of Cyprinus carpio. NCBI lineage: Eukaryota > Metazoa > Chordata > Actinopteri > Cypriniformes > Cyprinidae > Cyprinus > Cyprinus carpio. The sequence goes on from NC_056574.1 coordinate 34,546,091, forward strand.
ATTTTGAAATGACAATTTAAAAAACTAAAAATACTTAATGCACTAGTTTTGCATTACCCTTGAAAAATATTGACCAATACTAACTTTACTCTGTACTCTTAAAGGGATAGTTCACCTGCACTTGCCGGTCCCCATAGTTAAAAAAAAAAAACCTTATGCAAGTCAATAGGGACCAGCTAACTGATGGTGAATTATACTTTTAACCAACGTTTTATGATCTAATCTAGTCATGTCTTGCATTTTTATTGTTTCATGGTTAGTGGTGTTATGATATTAACATTTTAGCCCGCTCAACAGACATGTCTGTGATCGGCTGCAGTGCTCAGCGCTCTTTAGTCGTTCTTTAGAGCACAAACACTAATACACATGGCACTGTATGAACTGCATGCTCACACGAAAAACAGACGAGAAACCAATTAAAGAAATTTAAAAGAAATTTACAACCACCAACACAACACCTACATACAGCAGTTGACCCTTCGCAAAGACCCACCCCCCTTAGTTACTTTTGCTATGTACGACAAGCCATGGCACTCTCATGTCACACATCATGTTCTCACGCAGACAGAAAAGACAGAGCAGGCTACTTTTGGTATAAAACAAAGTCTCAGCTTTCAATTTTTTTTTTCTTTAGAAATTCAAACAGTAAATCCCATTTTGTGGCTGTTTAAGTGTTCGAGACAGATCACTGTAGTGCCTCAGTTCAAGCGACACGTGAAGCGATCATCTCTCCTAGAGGAGGTGTCAAAACAGTTTGTCCATGTTGTCTTTTTTTTGTGGTGTGTAGTTTGTCATCAACTGTTAAAGGGTTAGTTCACCCAAAAATGAAAATTACATACACGCGTAAAATATGTAATTCTCCGGGAACTGCTTATTTTACAACAGTGAGCACAAGCTAGATTCAAGTGGTTATTACGTTTCGAATATGGATATTTTTCTTACAAAAATGCATCGATTCGCTACAGGAGGCCTTTGTTCACCCCCTGGAGCCATGTGACACTTTTTTTTTTTTAATCGAAGGGCGCTTTTTATTTCACGTCTTTTGGTCTGATGCATGCAACACCTACTGAGTGCCATTAAACAGCTTGAATGATCAAATTCTTTCTTTATTCACCTTTTTATTTTTTTTATTTTTTTTTCCAAGTTTTGTTTTGGTAAAATCTTGTAATGCTTCCAGCAGTGAATACATTTTCCTTGTGTTTACTGAGGGTTCATCGCGGGCACAGGATGCGTATTTATCTGTATGCATCTGAGAGAATTCAGTGCGTTAAAAAAGAACAAGCCTGTAGCGCCGCATACGGCCTCCTCTCTCCACCCACTAGGGTTCAGAGGTTGTTTGACTCATCTAGCGCTCCAGATCTCCAGAGCTGCTCGGCCTGCACTAATGAGAGAACAGCAATGCTCAGGAAGCAGATGCATTTGCTCCATTTCCTGTTGTTTCACGCACAGGCTGTGAACAGGAGAGTGGTCCAGAGTGTCTAAACGTGTCAAGCCGCTGTTGAAATGGAGTTTTTTTAAAGGTTACGAGTGTTTACTGATTTATCTCCCAGCGAAATGCAAACAGTGCCCACTTATTGTGAGAGAAACCCCTCCGTCATAGCGTCTTCACCAGTGGCATAGTTGATTTTTATTTTTTTAATTGGATTATAGATATAATGTATATATTGAGCAGGTGCAAATTTTGTGTGCCAAGTAACATTTTGAAAATACGAACATTTTCATGAATTAAAATTTTTTTGTGTCAGAGCTTTATGAATGATTTACACAAAAAATCACTCTGCTTGTTTCATGAATGAAGCTCATTGTGTATTTATAGATCAGTGTTTCTGCCATCTTTCGAATCGACATGCCCCTTATGTCGTCACAACACAGCAACTTGTGTTTTTTCACTTGTAAGTACAACTTGACTTAGTCACTAGCTATGTTTCCATCCAGAGTTGCAAATTTAACTTGTGTGCGAAATTGGAACATCTGCAAAAAAAGCACTGTTTCCATCCAGCGAGACGAAGCAAACAAAATCGTCACTTCCTGATAAACTGGTGACAATTAACACTAAGAAAATGGTCATTTGTTGCACTGGAACAAGCCACGGTGGGCCTTTTTTTTGTACATAATTACTTGTGCCCCAGAGAATGCAGACAAAGTGAAATGCGGTCATGTTATCTTGCTTTCGGAGGAGGATGCCTGCTGTTTGAAAGAAGTAGTTACTTAAAGCATTACTTAAAGACTCCATACTGCATATATTTTTGCCAAAAAGTACATTTGACCCCTTGTGCAATCGGCAGAGAGCATTCAGTCAAAGAGAGACTAGCTGTGAGTATAAATATGACTTTGACATTTCTGATATTAAGCCAGCTAGAAAGTTTGTTTCTGTTTGAAGTAATTTATTTTAAGGAAAGAACTGAGGGTCAGGTCCAAATGGTTTTCTGTGGTGGAGAGTGGGATAGTTGGTTGAATTTGTATCGAAACCTGAAAATTCATTTAATTTAAGTGCTTTACTTAAAAAGCCATGACCATATTTACCGAATTTGATTTCAGATAGATAGGGCACGTGTTTCTTGATAATCACAAACAAAAGTTTGACTCACTAACACGTTCTGCTGAAAAGTGTATTTCTAGTTTCCAGCGAAGGCTTCTTGGGAATTTGGCATGAGCCCCAAGTGCTCTGACTTGTTCCCCGTTTATTTATCCAGATGTGTTGTTCTAAATGATGCTCTTTTTGTGTGCACATGTGTTTTTGGGAAAGGACTCCGTGAGATTGTGCCCTGTGATTGCGAGTGTCTAAACTGCAGTTGTGGGTGCGATTGAGTCAGTGCTGTCTGTCTTTTTAGTGTACCGTAGCGTGCCAGCTGGTTGTAATGATGGAATTAGACGTTGAAGTTGTGAATCAGCAGGGAATTGGTGGGTGATGAGGGAAATGTTTACCGGATGCAGACACTAGTCTTTATCAAGCCCTTTAAAGGCTTTCTTCCCACCAAGACAAAATGCTTCTTTCCCATCATCAAACTTGGTCTTAAACTCGAAGATCTGTTTTACATTTGCAACCATTTAACAGCTCATGGTGATAAAGCCAAACATAAATCAGCTTTCTTGCTATATAAATTGTGAAAATCCTCTAGAGCTTGTAATGCAGATGAACCTATTTTGCCTGAAGCAAAATGAATACATCTGGTTACTGAACTAATTGAATTCATAGTGCTATGCTGTATACTCTGAACTATATATTTTGGTAAAAAAAAAAGCCAAATCCGATGGCTATAATTAGAAAATTCTGTCATCGTTTACTCGCTCTCGTGTTGTTCCAAACCCATAAGAAATGAATTAATCTTCAGAACATAAATAAAGATATATTTAATCAAATCTGAGAGATTTCAGACCCTCCATTGAAAGTCTATTTACCCAAAACTCTGATGCTTCAAAACATTCGTGAAGAGAATTAAATCCACATGAATTGAGCAGTTCAATCCAAGTTTTCTGAAGAGGCATGGTCGCTTTATATGCTGAACAGATTTAATTTAGACTTTGTTCACATATAAACACTGATCAGCAAACATAAACAGAAGCGCAACCTATTGGTTCTTGCAGAAGCTTATTGGTTTTTGGTAACAGAGCTTAAACTCAATACGATTTTTAGCATGCAGTTTGTCTGTTTAGACCAAATGCTTAAAAAACTGCACACTGGCTTAACAAACATGCAGTTTCTTCCCCTGACAGAAGGTGGCACTTAAAGAAAAGCAGAAATGCAGCATTTACTCCAAAGCACAGCAGCATAACAGTATTTAGCTACATGTTTTCAAACAACTGTTTAGATATTTGTATTCGCTATAGTGTTTATCAGATAACTGCAAATACAAGGATTTTTCCTCTGCTGTTCATTGTTGCATAAAAAAATACTCAGTTTGTAAGTTGTAGTTTGCTGTAATGACAGTAGCTCTGAGCATGGGAAAGAGATCAGAACATGTTTCTGTAAAAAATGAAAATGTCAATCTGAACAAAATGAAATAATTGCCGATCATTCAAATTAAAGTGTTTATCGCATCGAATATTCATCTTTGTGTGAACGTGCCTTCAGGGGTCAATTCCAAACCAAACAGCTTTATATTGGTAAATGCGGTAAATGTAGACCTACTTTTTAAAAGTTCAACAAACTTGAATCAGATGAAGTTGTTCGCTCACATGAAGTTCCTAATCGCATGGATTCCTGTTCAGATGGCTTGATTTTGCCCACAGAATTTCACCATATCTGGATAAATGTGACCGCAGCTGTAGGGATGTCAAAGGTTCTTAGGTTCTTTAGTCGATAATAAAATAAGATGTAACTGTAGCAGTCTTTAATAGAGCTAGTATGTAGTACCAGCTCTCCTATCAACAACTTGTCCTGTGTGTGGCTGCTTTTGAATATTGTTTAAGCACATATTTCCAGTGAAACATCACATTTTTTGATACACTATCAGAGCCGTACAGATATTCATAACAATGGTATTTCTGCTTGCGTTGTTAGTTTTTACCGTGGTGTCTAAATTGGTATTGAGAATTGTGACATCCCACTAGTATTTCGGACATTTTGGTACAGTAAACTCACTAACGGGCCATGTTTTGTCACTGTAACTAAATCTGTTTAACTGGGAGAGATGCAGAGCTGTTATCATTCTGACTGTACGTGGAATAAAGGACAGGATTTCCGTAGTTCTTCCATGTCCAGGATGTTTTCTTGGTGTATTCTCCACAATCCACTGCCTGTTTTCCAGGGCGTAATGTGAATTCTTCCCCTAAGTGAACCCTGGTTCAGTGATGCATTTGAAGTTCCCTCACACTCATCACTACAGAGCTCTGGATGCCATTGTGCTTGACAGATATCAAAATCATGCAAATGTTGTATGTCACTCCAGAGGAGAACTCAGCAGAATGTGACTGCTACCAGATGTAAACTCAAACAGTGATGACTCTGTTTAACTGATTAAGTGCCTCCCTTGTTTTCTTGCTCGATAAAGGAATCCTACGCACTTTAAGACGGCCAAAATGCCTGCCAGCGTGGGCATAAACAAAACTCCCAGTCAGGCTGAATGCAGTGAGACCTTAAAATGTGAGCTTTTGTGTGTCAAAAACAATTCAATGAATGTGTTTACATTTGAGTCCATCTTTCATTGTAGTATGTATTTAGAAGGATGTAAGCGAAAGCATACACAAGCACATCACGTGAAATGGACATCAGGAGTCCGAAACTTACTGAAGTTGGCATTTCCCAGCCACAAAAAGTGCATTAATGTTGCCCAAAAATAGAATAGATTAGGAATAGTGTAATTCCTTCCGTTTCAATCAAGTTAGGTATTTAACAGTGGAGTCTTGTTGAAAATAATTACCGGCTTATCAGTATTGCCTTTAAAACAGTGTTGTTTTTTTGTATAATAAGGTGGTTTATGTTAAGCAGTGATCCGTTATCTGAGGTCCGTCTCTCGGCTGTCTTGGTGCTTGTTTGAGTCTGTGTGATGCAGTTCTGATCAAGTGACTCAAGTGATACAGACACTGCGAAGAGTGCATATGGTTTGTGTACAGCCTTCACACTCTTCCAGGTGGTGGAAAGCACTTTATAATGCAAAAAGTAACATGCTACTTTGCATAAAGTGATGATGTTACTTTATACAGTAATGCAGTTCCGAAATCTGCAAATGAATAAGTAGAATGTACCTGTTCCCTGTTCCATCAAACTCATGCTCATCATTCTTATATGAATGTATTCTGCCAAGTCTGGCCTATTGCAGCCCTAAACATAGACTGTGACTTAAAGGATATAGGCCTGAGTTTACACTGTTAAAGCATGAATAACATACCATACGTGTTAAGACTGGCTCACACTGCAACCAAAAACTTGTGACTTTGTGTGTTGTTGATTGTGGATGAAGCCCTGTTCGCTGCACTGTAATTAATGAGAAGCATTATACATGTTATTAATGTTTTTAACAGTTAATTTTTGGAATGCAGTTAATGCATTCATTCACTAAAATAACTTGATCATTAATTGTATTAGCAAATGTATATGACATAAAAATGATCCATGGCAGAAATCCAGTTGCCTAATGGTTATTTTTAACGCAACTTATAGTCGTAACTCATTAAACCTTGTGTATGGTCTTAACTGGATTGTGTGACTGAGCCCCACAGGTTAACGTACAGTCTCTCACTGGTTAATCTGTTTGGGTGGCCATGTGTGTAATCTGACTGTAAAGCAGCTGTAAGGATAAGCTGGCTGTGAAGACAGAACCTGAGTTTAAAGTAAGGCACTAAAGTTAACAGGCACTAAAACTACTGTCATCCTAAAATTTTAATGGTACAGTGGAGTGATATTATTCTTTTGTTCATATCAGTTCCTGGCCCAGACAACAATGTGCATTCAGCACATTTCAGCTGTGAAATATATTTTAAATCAATGTAAATGTCAGTCTTGAAATGCTTTTTTCTTGTCTGAACGTGTGCTTGAATACAGCGGCACAGCCTCAGGGACTGTGTGTCTGACAGGTGCAACATGTTTTCCTGCAGAAAACAAGCTCTGAACTTTATACTCAATGGCTGTGTTGTCTCCAGTGTGCCAGGCTGTAGTTTAGTCCATAGCTAAACACCCAGGCCTTAATTAAGAGTCTTTTTTTTCTCCATTCCTGATAAAGAGCAGATTCTGCAAAACACCCTTCAGGTTTTTGTGGGTTGAATGGGACTTACACGTCATTGATGTTGTTGTATTTGGTTCCAGGGGCTCTTACTGTGGGGCTGGTGCGTCAATGTCAGACCATTCATGGACGAGATCGAACCTGCATCCCCCCACGACTCCCTCCAGAGTGGGTCACCACGCTCTTCTTTATCATCATGGGTATCATCTCCCTCACGGTCACCTGCGGCCTGCTGGTGGCCTCGCACTGGCGTCGAGAAGCCACAAAGTACGCAAGGTGGATCGCCTTCACAGGAAGTGAGTGACGCATTTCATCTTTGTTTTCCCTCTTGCCTTTTTTGACCCGCCCACCAGAGATGTGAAGGTGAAGTGTGTAGTTTCAGCGCACCAGTGATGTTGCTCAGAATTCTGGGAATTTGTTCTCAAATTCTGCAGAACCTACACTTTTTTTTTTTTTTTACCTATACGCAGAGCATGATGAAACAAGTCTGTGCATGTGTCATGTATAATGATAAATATGGACATTGACAGTAAATATTTCTACATCTGTTGTACTAGGTATAATGAGAATTAAAGGGGACTGTACTAAAGCATTAAAAATAAGATTTAAGAAGCATGCTAAGTCCACATACTGGTTTCTCCTGATTGTATTCTACTTTTGAATTTATGTTCCGTGTCAGAATGTCTGTTTTTGTTTTGATCTGTCTGATTCCACACACTGCCAGTTTACACAGTAGTATTTCGACACCCAGGGTTGCCAGTTGGTGGAAAACACAGCGTGTGGCAGCCATGGAAGTGAACAAATGTACTGAGCCAGAGATCATAGATTCTACCCAAACCTAAAAAGCCTCGCCATCCATCTAAAATGCTCTATGACCACAAGCATATTACAATGCGGATTAATCAACTCATCATCTTACAGATTGCAGCTCGTCACCTTCCATTGTCAGTTGAGCTTGTTCCTGTTGTGTGTGTCATTAATCTGGCAACCCGCGTGAGCATCAACTCTAGAGGAGGAGGTGAGGGCGGGAGAAACGACACTCATTACTGTGAATTTGGACTGCAGTTACCAATTCAACTGCTAGCTTTCAATATATCATACAACAACTTTAAATTCAATTTCCCATTTTGTCTGTAATTGCATTATGCATTGTAATTGCATGCATAATCTACTTAAGATGGCTAAAACAATAGATGACCGCGTTGTGCGAGATGATTAGAGTTACTTGCAACTAAACGTGTACAATTTTTTTTTTTTTTGGCAACGACTTAAATAGAAGGCCAATTATTTCACAGAAATAACTGTTTCTCAGCTGGAGCTACACATGCGCTTGAGAAAATATTGGTTTTACCCCATCAATTGAGATGTGGGTTCCCAGCTGTGGGGAATATGTAACACCAACCAATTTAAAGTCCTGCGCACAAGCAGTCAGTGAGATAGATGATCTGTGTGGTTTGGGCTTGAATGGCGCTGCTGAGGTGTTGTGTGTCTGTCCAGCATGTGCGTAGCATCTGCTGTGTTCGCTCACTGGAGACACTATTAACTTTCTTCTCTATTCCTCAAGCTAGTTTACACATCCTTTGTGTATTCTTTAAAGACTTCCTCTCAGGATCTATGGTAAATGAGAAGCAGCGATAGTTAACTATGCTGCAAATTCATCATCTTAACGTAATGTCACCTCTAGTGTCGACTGAAGTGTCTGAGTTGTTGCACTAGGGTGTTGTTGGCACTGGCTGGGTGTTGCTATACATTTGCTAAGATTTTCTACTTTTTTAGCGCATTGCTGTGTGATGGTTGTTGAGAGTCAACTGTCTAGTTGCATATTGTTCAGTCGATCCCTCCTCGAGTCTCTGTGAGATTCTAGATTTGGCTTAGGTTGCTCCTTCAAAGTCTATAAAATTGTTTTTATCACCGTTTAATCGCATGCAAGATATAAAAAAAGAAGAAGAAAAAAAACATTGGCGGGAGAAAGCAGACACAAAGTTATAAATGTTACAGCATGCCTCTCCTGAACAAGCCGTAGGATTGAGGTTTTGTGTAGAGTCTTGAGTGTATCAAATAAAAGCTATTTTTAATAGAGAGCTCCTGATTATGGCTGTCATTTCTGTTTTGTAATCAAAAGCCCAGAATCTATAATCGGCACTGTAGTGTGTCACAATAGCCAAGTACAGTGCGATTATGAAAGAGTCTTTTTCCGTTGTCTAATGGGTGGCAGCACTCGCAGAGAGATGCTGCTGAATGGAGAAGTCATTTCGCCAAGCATTGCATACGTAGTGGCATGGTTGCCATGGTAACAGGAAAGAAATGGTCCCAATTGTCCAGGTTCTGCTTACCGTGTCTGAACCTCGGTGACTCAGTTGTCTTTTTCTATCGCCGTGTGTGGGCGGTAGTTACACCGTTTAAAAGAGCAACAGCCGCCAGCGGGGATCACAACCTCGACCACCGGGGTTACTGATGAAGACCAACAGGAATAAAAATACAAATAAACAACCACAAAATGGCACAAGTTTGCTATGCCACAAATCGAAAATGTTTTAATGGTGCTAATGGTTAAAAAAAAATTCAGATGGGTAGGTTTATTTTTTTCCACGATGTTGCAAAAATGTTTAAAATTTGATAAAATGACAAAAATAATCAACATTTTAAGGTGAGACAAATCAAACAATATCACACATCATTTCTTTCGGAACTATGTATTTTACATTTGGTTCCACTAGCATCTCCTCAAGTAGTGTTGGACGGCCTGCTTCGAATCCATTTAAAGCCCATTGCATGAGTGTTTTTCTCCAGGTGGGGTTAACACAGGTGTCTGGGCTAAAGCTGCCACTGGCCTCAAGCCACCGAACCTGAAAGAGCAGCTTTGTGTGAGTAACACAAGCCCCCTGTGTCCCCTCACTCCACGCCCAGCTTGACCAGGTTACGCTCACGGCTCCACGTCTGCTGTCATGTCCGCAGCTGTGGCTCTGGCTCGCGTCGGCTTCAGCATATGGTGCGTCAGCGGGGACAGATGTAAATATTAGCTGCTGTCTTCTCAGACTTGTGGCTTAGCCAGAATGCACTGCTGGACAACACTGGCGTTTAAATAAAAAGAAAGTAAAACAGAGGCGGCTTTCATAACTCAGGGAAAATATAGCTTGCTCTGAGGTTATTGATGTAGCATTGGTTTGTTTGGAGTTTTTTTTTGGGTGGCATAATGTTGGAATAAATTATTAGTAGTTGTATTGTGAGAGAATTTAATATATATATGTATATACTGTAGAACTACTAATTTTATTCCATCATTATGCCAGCCAAAAAAACTCCATATGAAGCAATGCAACATCAATAACCTCTCTCTCTCTCTCTCTCTCTCTCTCCTATATATATATATATATATATTAGGGCTGTCAAACGATTAATTTTTTTAATCGCAATTAATCGCTGAAGCTTCTTAGTTAACTGCGATTAATCGCGGTTTGAATTGCACGTGTAAAATTCTGTTATTTTGCATATCAAGGCAGTTCTAAGCCCATAATGTAGAATATCTTACCAGCGTTTTCATTGGGAATCAAAAGAACACAAAATTTCCTTTTTGAACTTTTTTTATTAAAAAAAAAAGTGCAATGTAGACCAACTTCCAAATATTAGGAGGAATAAAGTAACGCAGTGCTTACTTTGAGAGATTACATTTATCAGGCCACTCTCTTAAGCTACTTCAAAAATAAACAATAACATTATTAGCAAAACAATTCCTAGCTGGAAATAACAGCAATCAAGTAATATGTAACACTGGTAGGAAATTTCTAACTCGCTTATGACAAACAGAACAGTCTAAAACATTGACGGCCACAGCGGGATATTTGTAACATTTTCTAGTTTTAAATGAAGAATGTCATCCTTGTAATTAACCTGTGCTGAACATGGATGAAAAAAAAGTCCAAATGACAGTAAGATTAAATGAAAAATAGTGCATGATTGGATATGGGATTCAGAACTATCTGAGTTCTAAGTTGTCTCTCCTATTTCTTTTCTTTAACCCAATTGCTAACACACACCAGTCTGGTGACATTAGCAGTGGACAGTGCTGCTCTCTTTTTTTTGCAAAATGTGACCAGAGAGTGAGAACAGTCTTTCACACGGTACCGTTGTTGCAGGTGTAGCCAGATATTTTTGTGCTAGAGGTGCCAAGGTTGGGTAGGCCCTTGCGTGTCCAGACCACCATTCCAATGGACAGTCATCAATGGAGATGCTGGGCTCACCTCTGTACCGATCCACAGACGTGTCAGATGCTGGGTCTTCTTCATCATCTGAATCTGATGCAGCAGCTAACAGAAAGTGCATCTTCTTTTTAGGTGGACCTGGCTCAGGTTCTCTACGAGGCTCGGGTTGCTGGGCACTCTCCTCTTTAATCAACTTCCAGACTTCCTCCCTTTCAGATCTGGGAAGGCATTTCAGATCCTTAAATCTGGGGTCAAGCGCTGTTGCCACTTTCAACCACTGGAGATTGGTGCTTTGTTTTCGCTTTGATAGGTCAGATGTGAAGGCCGCTTTAAACCGGAGCACATAACCTGGATCATCGTCAGAACCAGTCATCAACCGGAACAAATGACACAGTGCAGGCAGGACCGCGGAGCAGGATATGTACTGTTCTCCTCCCAAAAGCTCAGTCACATATCTGCCAAGAAACATAAAGCTCAATCAATTACCAGTTATAAAAAAAAAAAAATAAAAAAAAAGAAGGATGAAGTTAAGCTCCAGTGAAATAAAATTCTAAAAACTCAATTTTTAGAGCATGTGTGTAGGCCTTCCTCCTCTTCATCTTACAGTGCTTTTCATATACATATAACCAATGTTTAAAGCTACAAAAGCAGCAGCATCTAATTTTAGCAATAACTAAATGATTAAAGAGAGACTAATAAATCAGTCACATTTTAATTTTCAACAAAACAAATTCAAAATATTTACCTGCATGGTTCAAGGAGTGTTTCAAGCTTTTCGATCTTCTCCAGTTCTGCATTAGTCAGCATGGCTGGTGTGCCTCTTTGTTGATGGAGTTCAAGTGTAGCCTTGACAGCGTCCTTGTTTCTCAGAAGCCGGGTGATCATGCTGAGAGTGGAGTTCCACCTTGTGGAAACATCTTGGACGAGGGGCTCCTGTGGCTGTCCCAACTCCTCTTGTTGTGCTCGCAATTCAGCTGCATTTGCTGGACTATGCTTAAAATGTCCAACCAATTTGCGGCATTTTGCCAAGACATTCTCAAGACCACTGTCACGGAGTGACATTGTGATCGATCTTTGTAAACTGTGCGCAACGCACGGCATGTGCTCATATGGCAGGAGTCTTGCTGCTGCTGTCATATTACGGGCACTGTCGGTGCCAATTGTTGTCACCTTCCCCGCAATTTCCCACTGCTCTGCAACTTCAGAAAATTGTTCGGCACATTTTTCTGCAAAGTGCCGTTCTTCTGAGTGTTTAAACCGCTAAAGCAAACGAATGCAACTTCCAGTCAGCGTCTATGTGGTGTGCAGTAACTCCAAGATAATTCTGGTTGCTTACTGACGTCCAATGATCCCCGGTTAATGCCACAGCATTTGCATTTCGCAGGAGATTGATTTTAGATTGTTTCTCAGCTTCATAAAGCTCCTCTATGCGAGCAACAATTGTTCCCCGCGATGGTAACGTGTAAGCCGGTTCAGAACTTGCCAACCTGATTACATCCCTGAGACCCGAATCTTCAACAATGTTGACTGGTCTGCAATCAGTTGCCACCCATCTGGCGATTGCTGTGGTTAACTTATTTTCATCCAAGGGTCTGCTGCGACGCCCGCACTCAGGAATAGTTCTTTGGCGGGGCTGCGGCTTGCTTGGCGGGGAGGCGTCAGGTGAAACACCGGGGTGTTTCGCCTGGAGGTGGTAACTTAGACTTGACGTGCTCCGATGGTAGCTGAACTCCTTGAAACAAATGCTGCATTGTACCTTAGTGTTGTCAACGGAACCGTCTGATTTTTTTTTAAAGTTAAACAGGTTGTTTAATAATCCGGTCGTACTTTTTCTATCCATCACCTTTTACCGCTTCACAAACCAAAGGGGCTGACTACGGGCTGGTCAAAGGGACAAAACGGCTTACCTGAAATGCGATAAAAAAAAAAAAACGCGTTATGGATTGTTTTTAACTAATCGCGATTAATGCATAAACCCCTAAAACACAAATATATATATATATAAATAAAAATATATATATATATATATATATATATATATATATATATATATGTATATATATATGTATATATATATATGTGTATATATATATATATATGTATATATATATATATATATATGTGTATATATATATATATATATATATATATATATATATATGTATGTATGTATGTATGTGTGGTGGGTAAAATTTTTATTTGCTATCTTTGTTTGCTATTTGTAATTGCAGACCAAAGGACCGTGTTGACAACAGCAAACCCCTGGAACATCTATTCTGAATCATCAAGCCTTCAAACCTCTGGCCCGTTTCATTTAAAACAGACCTCCACCCGACCAGAGTGATAACACTCAGCACGGGTTCATGTTAGCCTGGCAGAAAGGCTTTTAGCAAGATAAAAACAGACCCTGCTAATAGATGCCTGAGTGCAGTCTCGGCTCAATCTTGGTGCCCATTAGCAAGATAATAGCATCTTTCAACAGAATGCAGCTCTGCAATTAAACACGACGGCCTTAAGAGAAGTACACTGATCTGACTGAGGCTCTGCGTGTCAGCATTGAGCTTCTGCCTTTGCACATTTATTGCATAAACCATTTTCATCGGTCTCGGCTCTTAGACACACAAAGGAGAGAGTTAAGGAGATGAATGGGGACTAGGCTGCGGGACGAAAGGTCATGCCCTCAGCACAGCATAAAAAGGGCACTTCCTGCTGTGGTAAATGCCAGTTTGCCGTTCTGGTTCATGGTGTTAAAAAAAAGAGAATATGTTCCATAAAAAAGTGGGGGGTTTGAGCACAACAAATATAATTGAATGGATAGAGGAAATAGAAACGGGCTTCGGCCCTGACACCAGAATCAATTGTGTTGCTAGCAGACCTATTTCTGGATTGATGGATACAGAAATGCATTTGAAAACCTACAATTTGGCTCTTTGCTTAATGATTCATCACAGCTATGCTGTATATAATCTAGTATACGATGAACTCATCGACATCAATGATTCTAGGAAGGGATAAAAACACAACTTAGCAGTTTCTTAAATAACTGCAGACACATCTGTTGTGAGGTTCAATCTGAAGATTGCCAAATCCCAATTTTAAGCCAAAATATGTTGGAGGACAAGTGAAATTTTCGACAAAATCCACAGGGACAAAAAAATCTGGTCAGGAGTAACACCATGTACTAACTGATGCTAAAAGCCTACAGCAGCAAGCAGTTTGTCTCTCCATACTGAACGTAAAAATGCTGCAACGAGTTATGTTGTAAGATGAAAAACTGAACTGAGACTGAACCCCTCTCCAAAAGTGTCACCATGAATGATATACCCCAGCCAAACTTTTTACCATATGCTTCCTCGACACCTAATTCACTAATTTCTCAGAAAAACAATGCTACCGCCCATTATTCTACTTTGAAATTTGTGTTCTGTGTCAGAATGTCGTTTTTTCTCTGCGTGATTCTGCCCACTGAGAATTTACCCAGTAATATTTCAACACCGTGGGTTGCCAGTTGGTGGAAAACACAGCATATTGCAGCCATGGAAGCCAAAAAAATGAACTGAGTCAGCGAGCGATCGCAGATTCTATCCGACCTAAAAGCCTTGACATCCATCTAAAAGCTTATTAAAACATGGATAAATCAACTCATAAACTTGCAGTGTATGGCTCGTCGGCTTACATTTTTAATTGCGCTCATTCCTGTTGCATGTCCTCAATCTGGCAACCCACTTGAGAGTCCAGTCTGAGGAGGAGGGGGCAGGAGAAACAGCTCTCATCAATATTTTGAGCTTGACTATTAAAGTAATCAACCATCTTTCAGAAATACCAGGGATGATAACAGTATGGTCACTGACACAGGAAGGGATTCTATATCTTGGACTGGATAATTTCACTGTATTTTTAATAACATTCATCATAATGTTCTTATACTTACAAATTCATGAAATGAGGGTGGAACATTGAAGAATTGAGTCTTTAGGAAACTTAATATAAAACATGCTAAAATCATTAATATCCTGTCTCCTCTAATTTTATACTGGTACTAAAATCGTGATGAATAATCCATATGTTGGTCAGAGCTAACTGTATCTTGGGACTGCTTTGGTAAATGAAAAATTGCAGTGATCTTATCAACATGCCCTAAGGATTTTGGGTCCCCCTGTTGGTTAAAAATTGTAAATATTGGTAGAATAATTATTTATTCTGTGGACCTGCTTAAATGAATGATTCTGCCACTGTTAGATTAACCCTGTAATTTTGTTGTTGATCATCCAACCTTGTTTTTTTTCCCCCTCATTATTGTATGTGTGTAAATTCCTGTATCATCTATTTAGCAATGCTTTCTTTCTTTCTCTTTTTCAGTGATCTTGTTTTGTATGGCCGCCCTCATATTCCCAATAGGATTCTACATCAATGAAGTAGGGGGACAACCGTACAAATTACCCAACAACACAGTGGTGGGCTCCTCTTATGTACTGTTCGTGCTCTCCATCTTCTTCACAATAGTGGGGCTGCTGTTTGCGGGAAAAGTCTGTCTTCCTGGCTGAGGGAACGTTCCCAGGAGGGACAGCTGGGGTGTTCAAAGTTAGACAGAAAGAGACGGCACTCATTGAGAAGGGCCAACGAAAGGGGGTGGTGGTATATGGTAATAACTCATTAAACTAAACAGACGATTACTGCACACACTACATACGAGTGCCTCCGCCAAACCTGAGCTTTGTTAATCCCGTGCTGTCTTTATGTTGCACCTTTGAGTTTCAACCCGAAGGATCCCGTTGGAGTACACGTTGGAGCAGGCCCATCCGGAAAGGACTGAGCGCATCCACAGCGACTGCTTCCAGTACTACTTTACTTTGGAATATAGTTAATTTAAGTTTGCAGAGTTTCACACAATTGCGCCCCCTGCCATTGTGGAGAGGAAAGACAAGAAACTGGTGGAGAATGCGGGCAGCGACACAATGGACCCGGCGCTCAGTCCAACCAGAGGGGCTACAACGGGACTCCCACATTCTCTCTAGCGGCCCGAGAGCTGGTCGGGACACTGCACTGTTACAAAAGAGGGAAAGGAGAAAGGGAACAGTATTAAGAACAATTTTGCTCGCACGCTTCATGAGGCGAACACTCCAGGACTGCCGGTCAGGACCCTGCAAGGCTGTGCCTCGCTGTTACACGCTCAGATATTGACGGACGCGTCTCTGAATCTGACCTCATACCAAAATTAACTCCCGCCTGAGCTCACTTGAGTGTGAGGCGAGTTTAGTTCAATCACGGGCGGATGTATTAGTGCTTCGACTTTACACCTGCTCATCTCTTCTTGTTTTGATCTCTGGGTTTGCAGAGCCCTTTATTTGTTTGGTTTGATTTGCTAATGTGCCATAAACCTGTTTTGTCGTATGAATGCTAAGGACATGAGTTGGGTTTAAGGGAGCAGTATATGCGGTATAGCCATTTCAGTAGGTGAAGCACTACAGATGTACAAAAATGAACTCCTTACCTCATTATCTTGCGATTCAGAATTATTTTTCCCCTCCCATTACAAAATATGTGCCCTGTAAGTTATGTTCTGCCTTGGTCACGGACGTTTCATTCAAATGCTGCGATCATGGCAAATTATTTATCTGACACTGAATAAAAAGGAGCTCAAGAATGCGTGCGTGTTACATTCGCTCTGTTTTTAAGCCGTTCCACTTTTTGGAATGCAGATGTACTTGTTGAGAGCGTCTCTACAGTGGAACAAAACCAGAAGTGTTTGTTTATGATGGATGTGTGATATGAAGGTTACATTTTGCCCACAAGCTGTTGTTTTTTCATAAATCTTCTCCAAGTGTGTGTTGTTTTATTTGAATGTGCTTTTTTTTTTGGTTTAATCCACTTAAGAAAGGTCATGCTCACAGTCGCCTTTACATTCTTTACTAAATCAATTTCATTAATGCTTTGAAAGACTGCATTTTCCTTGGAAACGTTCATATTCATTATAGGGATGGCAAACAGATAAAGTATATTTATTCAAATTTTAGATGATTCTCGTAAATATATGGGGTAAAAGCATACACTCTTGGATCGAAGAATTGATAAAAAATGTTTCTAAGAAATTCCCTCCTGCATTCAGGCAAGATGTGTACAATTGCTTTTGACAAAAGATGTCACTCCGTATCGCACTGGGACCTAAATTAATGTGAACTGTGAGAACGACGGTGGACCGCAGTGGACAGCTTGCGTGCTAAAGACTGCTTCTGCTTTGGATATTTTTGGAAACCCATCATAAAATGGAAAAAAAGATTACATATAGGTAAAAAAAAGCTATTATTTAAAAGGGAAGGAAACAAATGTATGAGTAACAGTATTATCTATCAAAGGATGTTAGCAGTCCTTGTGCACAGTTACTGTTAACAGATCCGTATTACTGGCAAGACAGCTGTTTTCTCTGCTACTCTTTGTTTCAGTATCTCACTGTATACAATAAAGGCATTAAAGAAGGCGAACTGCTTGAGTTCAACTGAGCTTTACTTCATTAGGAATCCAGCTGTAGCGATTGCTCTACTTTCTATCCTGATGGGGAAAAATCACCAAACTTTGCATGCATGAAGAATCTGTGGCTAATTGCATTTTGTGTAATATTTGGAAGCATGAGATGTATGGTTGCCTAGCAACTACTAGTTAAATTTGCAATATTCAAAACATCACCCGGGTTGAGCTAGAGAAAGATTCTCTCACCAGGCTGCTTCTGCTCATGGACCCTTTTTGTCAGTATTTGACATTGAAGTAAAACTAAAAATCCTGAGATTGCTGGTGTCATTTTTGGAAGTGTACTTTTACAAGTTTTCAAAACTTAAATGGATTTGTTCAATTAAAGTGTCAGACTGTCAATGCAATTCAAGGGAATGTAATGTTAAAGGGTTCTTTAGCTTTTCCTCACATTGCGTTTGCTGACAGGTTCTTGGAGGAGGGTTTTGGAAAGAGCTTGAAGAAATAGAGTGATCTGATTTAACTCAAGCAGACGTTACTGAAATCATTTACTGAACCTTTAAATATGGAGCATCCCTCACACTAGCACTTCCTTGTAAAACATGTTTTGGTATGAGTTTAAAATTTGGAATAATTAAAAAAAAAATCAGTCTTGTTAAATGAGGTCTCTTAATGTTTACCAAGGCTGCATTTCTGATAGATATCAGATAGAAATAATCAGATAGATAGATAGATAGATACTAGATAGATACTAGATAGATAGATTCATCAGGTAGGTAGCTAATATCGTAACTAAAACTAGAACCAAAAAAAAATATTTTCATTTAGCTTAATGTTCTATAATTAAGCCGAAATAAGAGTGAATAGAAATTATATATATATATGTGTGTGTGTGTGTATGTGTGTGTGTATATTTGATATATATATATATATATATATATATATATATATATATATATATATATATATATATACACTACAAAAAACTAAAGCTTTAAATGAAATTTGAAAACGGAAAATTAATATGAATAAATTAATGTTAATAAAAACTATAACAGTATTATCAGTGATACTCATAACACTACATTATGCATGATTTTTTTTATTCACAGCTTTGTTTAACAGTAAGGAATTATGCATATAGTTAAATAGATAATAAAATTAATTTAGCAAAAAAAAAAAAAAGATTAGAAAAAATCGTTTATATGTGAAGTTATTTATAAAAAGTGTTTATATCTTCTTCCTTGTAACACATCATCAAGGTTTTTCATCAGTTGTGTAGCACACCTGTTCTCATCATGCTGCAGGAAGCGCTGAAGTCCAGTGCGCAGCGTTCATTCTGAGCAGTAACTGATAACTGCACTGATTCTTACCCGATCACACACGGTCCGCTCGAGCTCGCGAGCTCCGCCACGACGCCGCACTCGGCCGTTGCTATGGAGACGCCTAACAGATCGCGGCTGTCAGTCACTGCTGAGTTTGAACCATTATACATACCTATAATAGATTAACGTTATATAGATCAGTGTTTGAGCCCCACAAGGACATTCAGTGACTTCTGCGCCGCTCGGAGTCTGCAGGTAAACATTCATAACCTTGCTCACCATGGTTACCGCTCTGTTTCCTGCAAAATAGCACAGCTAGCTCGTCTCTACTGTAACCATAGAATCGATTTCTATCTTTCGTTAAAATAAAACATCGTTAAAATACATGAGCAGAGGACTACATCATAATTCACTAATAATAACAACAATAATTATATAGTACTCACAGCCAATACTAAAAGCGCTTTAGCAAACATAAACATAGCAGCAAACAAAATAAAGGTAAGATTTAGTGTTTGAAGGAAGTCTCTTATGTTTACCAAAGCTGCATCTATTTGTTACAGTGAAAACAGCAATAATTAGAAATATTACTACAATTTAAAAGTAACTGTTAATGTAATTGATTACTGTGATGGATTTTTAGCAGCGTCACGTGATCCTTCAGAAATCATTCTAATACGCCGATTTACTGCTCAAGAAATATTTCTTATAATTATAATTATGTTGAAAACTGTTATATTTTTGTGAAAACCGTGGTTCTTTGATGAATAAACAGCATTTATTTGATGTTTGAAACTTTTGTAACATTACGAATGTCTGTATTGTCATGCCTCCTTGCTTTATTAATGTAATATTAATTACCATATAAACGTTTGAAAGGTACTGTAAAATGGTAATGGTTTGTGTAAAGCACGCGGTAACATAGAGACACACTGTAACAAAACAATGTAAGAAGAGCACTCTCGTTAGTCAGGGGATTCTTGTATTTGCTAAGATACATTGATATGATGATTTCAGGCGAATGAAAACTTTTTCAGAATGACAAAGACTCTCATAGCAATTATAACTGGATTAACCTGACTATGTTACAGTAACAAAAGACACTTTTATGGGTCAAGTCAGGCAGGTAACCTTCAGGTAACAACTGTAGCTTTCTATAGTAGAAGAGTGTTTGCAGTATGAAGAGATCAATCCTCCAAGATTAAAGCATTGTTCATAACAATACACTGGTTTCTCTCAGCGCTCACAGAGAACCTGCAGCACCTGGGAGATCCCGCAGAGAAAAGAGCATCTCCGTATGGAGCAGTGGTGAGATTATACAGGTTTAGCCTTTTCTTTCTGTATTCATCTGTGCTAGATTATAAAGAGCCCTTTCTTTTCCTTCTGTTTGTTTCCCTTTCATATCCCTTTCAGTCCCTATGAGTCTGGCTTTGTGAGTGATCAGGCCTCCATGGAAATCCCACCGGTCTTCAGAGAAAATGTAATGGTGACTTGACTGCCACCTAAATTTATTCATGCAGTTATATAATAATAATAATAATGATAATAATACATTTTAAAGGAATAAAATGTACTCACATTCAGGGCATCCAATATGTTGTTGAGTTTTTGTTTGTTTGGGAGTTTGGGAGAAATGTAGCATTACATCACTTGCTCATTAATGGATCCTCTGCAGTGAATGGGTGCCGTCAGAATGAGAGTCCAAACAGCTGATGAAAACATCACAATAATCCACAACTATCAAGTGAAAAGTGTTCAAATTCATCATTTAGACATTTTTACCTTTATTGCTTCCTGTTAAAATACAATTATATTTGCTTTGTCCAATAAAAAAGTCAGGTCATCTGAATCAGGAGAGAAATATGCACAGATCAAGTGAAAACAGTCCAAAATGCTACATTTCTACAAAGTCTGTTCTGATGAAGTAATACATTTATTTACATATTGGATAGCCTTTAAAGGGTTACTCCACCCCAAAATGAAAATTTTGTCATTAATCACTTACCCCCATGTCGTTCCGAAACTGTAAAAGCTTCGTTTGTCTTCAGAACACAATTTAAGATATTTTGGATGAAAACCAGGAGGCTTGAGACTGTCCCATAGACTGACAAGTAAATAACAGTGTCAAGGTCCATAAAAGGTATGAAAAACATCATCAGAATAGACATCAGTGGTTCAACTGTAACGTTATGAACGATCATCTACTGTGATGTGGAGAGACACAGAGGAGAGGAATTGTTGAATAAAGTCATTATTTTTTTTTTCTTTGTGTACAAAAAGTATTCTCGTCGCTTCATAACGTTACGGTTGAATCACTGATGACAGATGGAGTATTCTGACGATGACTTTCATACCTTTTATGGACCTTGTCACTGTTATTTATTTGGCAGTCTATGGGACAGTCTCAAGCCTCCTGGTTTTCATCCAAAATATCTTAAAATGTGTTCTGAAGACGAACGAAGCTTTTACAGGTTTGGAACGACATGGAGGTAAGTGATTAATGACAAAGTTTTCAGTTTGGGGTGGAGTATCCCTTTAAGTTCCATTGCTGTATGAAATCATCAAGCTGGTTTTGTTGTGAGCACATGCTGTATTATTGACCTGTGAATCATCATTCATACTGAGCTCCTGCAGAAGCGGATGGATCATGTTGATGTGTATGAGAGCTCAGAGCACTGGCTGGAGTCGAGCGGTCTGGAGAGCTGGGGACTGTCTCTCTCTCACCTCCTGTCACTCTGCACCACTGCTCCTGTGTAAGTTTACACAACAATAGACTCATCGCACCCTGTCTACACCAAGAGCAATGTGAATTCTCAATCTAGAATGCTCCCATTATAACTAACAAAGCTGTCAAAAAGTGTATGAAATGACTGCAGATTTGTTTGGCACAGGTTATGTCATCAACAACAAACTCCCCATACGCTATCTCTTCAAAATGTTGTTTCAGAACAGTGAATTAGTTTGGGTCTGGTAGAATTATAATTACCTGCTGTTCTTAAAAAAAAAAAAAAAATCAGGTAACGAGAATGCAAGCTCAATATTTTATTTTTATGAAATTATAAACCATGCTTTTAGATTTAATACACACCACTAATACAGACAGTAAACCAGCCACTATTTGACAGAGAGTTACATTTAAGATAGTATTGTGGGGCTTCTTTTACAGGAAGAAAAGCACAACCTTATGAAAAATAAATGTGATTAACTGTATTGAATGTGCACTTGTACTTAAAAATACAGTATATTGTTAAAGAACTGTCCTTGGACATAATATAACATTAAAGAAATAAATTGTACTTAAAGAGAACACACTTTCATGACTGTTTCTTACATACATTTCTTAAAAAAGAAAAAAGTTACATTTTAAAACATTGTTTTAATCATCTTTCGTCATGCTTTAAAAAAATACACTTATTTTAAAGTTAACTAAGACTAGCTAATTAAAGCACATGTAAAGTACTTGATTATAATTGTAACTGTAGTGTGTTATTTGATATTACATTTAATGTTACTATATTTTAAATGTACTAAATTATCATTACAACATTCAAACTCAGTAGAACTGACAATTAAGTATATTTTTGCATGAATTCTCATACATTTGGCAGTACACTTTCTTAAACCATATATCAATAACACTAGAATTATTATGGCATAACATATAAAGATGTAAATGGGTCAAAAAACAAACAAACAAAAAAACAACAACTGGAAAACATTACTTTGTCAGAAAAGCACTCTAAAGTGCAATTTAATTCATTTAATATAAATGTAAACATGCAAATAAGTATCAAAACTTTAAATTCAGTTCTCACTTAAGTATATTTTTAATAAAGTATATTATTTCCATAATAAGTATTATTTTTTAAAGTATGTGCTAAGGCATAAAAATTATGCCTATTTTTTGATTATCATGTTGTTATGCATTATGACTGTAAACTGTCAGTTTGTGCCAGTTAGTTTAGTCACGATTAATAAAAGGTGCTGGACCCAATGAGTAATGCTTTCAATTCAGTGCATTAATGCTTTTAATGCTCTCGTGTTTTCATGTGTAATTGGTGGGTCCAGATATTTGTATAAAACAACTATTGTAAGTGATAGCAGTTCTAAGAATTTGTGCGAGAAATGTGTTTAATTGTCTTATTCTTTATGCAAAACATTGCCTTTTTTCATTTGCTTTTGGTGAAATATGACTCTGACATGTTCTTTGTGATTTTTTTCCAACAAGTACCAGACTGTAAATAGTGTTCTCTCTCTCTCTCTCTCTCTCTCTCTCTCTCTCTCTCTGTCTACAAATGAATACACCATAATATATCAGATCTGAGAGAGGAGACGGGGTGAGCAAACAGATGCACATCAGCAGTGAGTCACTGGCAGACTTTGAAGAACAGCTTTACATGTGAGCATCATCTCCTCCACTGCACAGTCACCATGATGATACTTTATCCTTCTCAGTGCTGCTGAATGCACTACATGTCATAGGCCTGTCAAAAAAAGTTGAATTAATAACATTATATGACAAAATACATGACAGATTAACTGATGAAATGAATCACAATGATGGGTGCAGTAAATTACTGAAAAGACACAGGTGGCTTTAGAACACCACTGACAGATCATGGCTCATGATTTAAGGTGTTCATCTTATAACATTGTTTTTTTATATATATAAAACCCCGAAATGAATTTTTAATTGAGGTTTTTTTTCTAGTGCCATTGAGATGTACCATGATCAAATCAAGTGGCTCAGTCAAGGAAACAGGAAGGTAAATTGAATCCCTGAGATCTTCGGTCCATGGATCTGGTTTAAGCAGAACGTTGATGTCCTGTGTTGGTTTGGTTTGATCTGTCAGGTGTTTGGGGTGGTGAACGGGTCCCGCGTCGGAGTGCTCGTTGACACGTCTGATTTGAACTGCTGTACAGAGAGACTAGCAGATCTACAGCGAGAGCTTCTAGTAGGATCCCAAATGAGTCATTGCTTCAACTGCATGCTTAATTTATTCATTTAATCAATTACACTCCACACATTTTGTTTTCTCTTTATACTTCAACAACAAAAAACCCCAATTAACAACAAACTCCCCTCAAAAAAACAGCTGCATCTGCTGTCCTACGGCTCAGAAGTCAGCAGCCTTTGGGACAAACCACAAGATACCTGTCTACTAAGGTGGGTGACGTTGTTTCCACAACACAGATCACACACAACTCATTTTTTATAGATGTCTAATTGAATATGTGCAGTGTTATTTTCATAATACAGACAGTGATCATAAAAAAGCCCTGACATCGGGCCATTATTTTCATTAGGATGCTTAGTGTCAGTTTATAGAGACTGCTTGTTTTATTTTCGGTTTGTCATGAGGGATGAGTGGGCACATGTGAGAACAGTTTGTACTTGTAATAGATGCCAAGAAATCACTAGAGAGAAGAGGAGAGGATGAAAGGGCAGGGGGAGATGAGATAATGAGAGGAGGCCGTGGTTCTAACACACACTTTAAACAAGGTTTTTGGCCTCCCGTCATTCAGAATGAATTATTCATCAAGACATTTGTGCTTGAAACATGGTGATGAAATGACTGCTGTCCTTACTGAAACAGAACCTCATATGGGACTGTGTATGGGCTGCAGCTCACACAAAGAGGGAGACTGACCTTACAATTGATTTCAATAGAGCTGACATTAGCATGTTGTGAAGATAATAGTGCATGAGTATCTACATGTAGATACCTCATTTATCTGCTCCAGACATGTCAGTGTGTCCTCCTTCTTGAAACAATCAACATTTAAGAATCTGCTGATCACTCACACTTACAAACCAAAGAACTTTCATGGAAGATGCAGCAATATTATGTGGCCTGATGAGTGTTAGGCAACGTGTGTATACTTGCTCTCAAGTGTTCGTGGACTGACTTTGACCATTCCAATAGCAGTTATGCGCAACAAACTTGCATATTTGTAAACAGGTTGCATCACTTCTGGTTCAGGTCTTTTTTACATGCTTCGTTAAATACAGAGCATTTTTACAGTTCTCAGTTAAAGTTACAGTTATCAGTTCATTCTGCTGTTAGCAATTTTTCCAACAAGTGGATGCAATGAGACCTGTTTTCCTGTTTGGCAATGCTTCTTTAGACTATGTGTAAAACAAAGAATCTTGGACAGCAGCACAATACGATACCTAGCTCTTGAAACAGTCTTCATGCTGGAAGCTTGTCTATGATGCTGCCTACGGAAGCAGCTCACTAGGTTTTGGAATATAGCTACAGTATCTTTTTTTTTTGTTATGCTACATGTAAAGAAACATGAATGAGTTTGCTGAAAGTCTTCAGCAGGAGGCTCTTTCTGAGTGAACACATGCTGTCTCAGGCTCAGGGAGTGCTGTGCATGGGTCATGCAGCTGCGGGCAGGTGGAGGCTGTGATATCCTGCAGGCGCTACAGAGGGCACTGACCCACTCAGAGCTGGACACACTACTCATCATCCTGGGTTCTCGGTGAGAGATTGTCTTCCTGTGATGAATCACTGTTTCTTAACTTAACTTGAGCCAGCCGCCTTTTCATTTCCTTCACATTCACGGCCGCCTTTAGACATATTTGCAATCTATTTTCCTTAAATAGTTTGAGTGCGATAATTGGTAATGTCTGAGGAGATGGTTTAAAAGTGGCAGCCTAGGCCTATTTCCTCTCCCAGCATAATAGAGCGCAACAGCGGGGTTATAGAAGTAAAAATCCTTCTCATTTTCTCCATGGAGAAACAGATTTTAAGTGATGACATATAAAGTTTTCAAGACAGATCCACCATGAATTGTGAGGTTGTTAAATGGGTGCTATATTCGTCTGTAAAAGACAAAAGTATGGAAGCCCGTATCCGCCACTGAATAAAAAATAAAACAAGTCATAATTGTGACTTTATAACACACAATTGCAAGTTATAAAGTCAGAATTGAGAGTTATAAAGTCAAAATTCGCAATTCTATATAACTCGCAATTTTGACTTTATAACTCGCAATTTTAACATTATAACTCTCAATTGTTAGTTTATATCACGCAATTCTGACTTAACTCGCAATTTTGACTTTATAACTCTCAATTGCTAGTTTAAAGTCAGAATTGCAATTTGTGAACTCGCAATTCTGAGAAAAAAAGTCAGAATTGTGAGATAAAATGTCGTAATTACCTTGTTTTATTTTTTATTTATTGGCAGAAACGGGCTTCCATACAAAAGTCAGTGCAAGGTGGAAATATAAATAACTCAACAGCCCGCTCCCATGAAGCATTGCAAATCACATAATCTAGTCTCTTTACACCCTCTTTTTTTTTTTGCTTCAAATCAAATGTTTCAGGCTCATGATGTAGTGGCTTAATTTGGTTCTTGACTCAGAACTCTGTATCACAGAAAGTTAATGGAGAAAATAAAAAGAAAAAATACTTTGGAAACAAGGCAGCTGAAAATGTGTGGCCACTGTTTGCAGTTTAAGTTACTGATGCGAAATTATGTTTGGAACCTTATAATGATTATCTACTGATTATTTTTTATTTTCAGCCCTGATCAGACAGCAGATGTCATACATGATTTTTTAACTCAGAACCAAATACCTTGTGTTCATGCGGTCGCCTACAGCTGCAGCAGTCCAGCCGCCATTGTGAGTATCATCACAGACGGTCTTTATGTAATATGCAGAGGGACATTTCTCATTATTGTTACTGATTGATGTGTCCTGTTATAGGAGACTGTGAAGCAAATGGCAGAAGTTTCCGGGGGGAGATATCACCTGTTTTCTGCTGCACTGGTAATCTGTAAAAAAAAAAATCCTCAATATATATAATCTCTTAAATTGAAATGAAATCGAAATTACATACAGTGGTGACACTGTATTCAGACACTGAAGCCACATAAATTATACAAATTTTATTCTATTAGATAACAAAATAAAATTAAAGTGACATTTATTTTGTCAAACACTTTTCAAGCAAATAATTATTTACAAATGTCTAAAATTATATAAAATGTCTTTATTTTCCAAAGGTGAACAAAAGTCTTATGGGTTTGTAACAACATAAGGTTGAGTAAATGATAACATAATTTACATTTTTGGGTGAATTGTCCCTTTAAATGTGGTTCTCTCGGACACCCGTGTTTGAAAAGAAGGATAAATGATTTCATCTGTCCACCAAAACAGTTGATTAAAAAATGTTGAAGACGAGTGAAGTTAGTGAAGAGAAAACCTCCTGCAGCTTTTGATTGCAGATGATAATTGCTTCGAAATGTTGTTCTAATGGCCTTCAGACATTTTTGTGTCGTAAGTGTTCAAATACTCTGTTGGACCACTTTATCTCATAAATAGTGTAGGAACATCTGTGTGTGTTTGTCTAATAGGGTGTAGTGGACAGCAGTACAGATGTAGACCTGCTGTGGGCGGAGATTAAAGCAGCTCGCAGTGTTCTTACCCAAATTCAGAACATGCGTCAGGGTCGACTGGGAGACACAGCTGTCACTGTTGATTCAGAGGTGATCCTGCAAACATTTACATACCTTCCGTAGACAATTACAGAAAAGTACTGTGTTAGTAGAGTGATGATATTTTAGTACAACGGTTTCTGATGCATACCATGAATGACCCTTGTGAAAAAGATGTGCCCTTAATTCTACTGAATGTGCATTCCAAATCATAAAAGTGTATTTTTTGAATAAACTGTACTTGCCAATAATATCAAATTAATGAAAGTGTACGTAGAGCGCTCGTTCGTGACTGTTTTGCAAGTACACTTTTAAAATGTGCACTTTGTAATAATATCAGTGTTAACTTAGTATTACTTGTTATTACATTTAAAGTTAATATATTTAAATGTTCTGATTTGGAACTTCATTGGTACACGTGTTTTCACAAAAAATGTATTAAATACATGACATACATGTATTTACCCATAACATAAATGTTCAGTTATTATACAGCTTAGTGTCCGAAGATATTACATTAAGTTCACACTTAAATATATTATTTTAAAGCATGCTATTTCTGTAATAAGTACTCTTTTTAATAGTATGCTAAATATACTTCTTTTTCACAAGGGTGAATATTAATGCTGCATTCATGTACCCTAAGAAATACTAACATGGTATATGTCCAGTAAAACATGGTATTGCTATGGTACATGTCTAAAAATTATACTAGTACCATTGCACTTTTGGTTTGTGAAATTTAGTGTTTTCTACCAGTTTACTCCTATGATACATACTATAAAGTTATGAGACCCGGAAACTTTCACTTTTCACAGGTCTCCACAGGTTTGGACAGTCTGACTCTTTCTGACTTCAGTCCTGTAAGTTCTGCTCTCAGTGCTCCACTGTGTATCCAAACCACAGGCCCAGTACCCACCAGCTCCAGTGAATGGCTGAAGACCCACGGCCTGAAGGGTATCTGCCATGCCATGCCTTTTCAAAGTCTGATAAGAGAATATCTGTTTGATTCACTTTTCAGTATTTACACCCCCATTCACTTCTGTGATGTTACAAAATTATTGACATATGACAAATGTGACATTTTCAAGAGAGCACAGTCAAACATATTTGCATGAGTCAGTTTAATTGCCAGTGTATATCTTGGGTAAGTCTCTTTGATCAGAGTGGTTAGTCTTGACTAACAGTTGTGTTCATGCAGCTCAGAAGCTGGATCTGTATCAGCTGCTGGCTCGTAATGCCTATTCTCCACAAGAGATGTTTGTGCCAGTCTTGGGAAAGACTGTTTCCTCTACAGTTCACGAGGTGATGAACATGTCCTGCTGCATTTATGAATCCAGTTTGAGGCCCATCTGTTCACCTGTACAGCAGACTTACTGAACTAACTCAGTGTGCTTGTCTGCAGCGGGTCATGGTACAGTTTGAGTGGCATGATGGAACAGTGAAGAATCTGCATGTCGATCTTCCATCACTGCAAAAGTACCAGGTACATTTTTTAAACCAAAAACTTCATATACCATACATAGACCATCTAGAAACCATATAAAACCAGCTGCAGTCCTTCAAGCATTGTAAGTAATGTTTGCTAACCATTTTTCTAACCTCCAACTTGCTAACTTGGCCACAATTTAACTAAAATGACTAAAGAAAATAGTACAATGTATTTCAATGTGTTTTTTTTTTCTCCATCTGTTACGAATCTTTGGCATTCTGTAGTTTTCTCTTTGTTTTGTCTTTCATGTGTGGCATGCAGAAGCGACTCATGGGTGCTGTGCATCTGTTTGAAAGGAGAGTTCAGTGGCTGAACCGGACGGGCAGCCAGCAGATATGGGGAACCGTGTGTGAGCAGAGGTGAGAACCTTTAGACAGTATAGATATGTCTCTATTATTTCAACAGCACCCTGCAAAGTGGACTTTACAAAAAATCAGTGCACACTGTGTTGGGTTCCTTTGAACTGGAACTCCACTTGTAGTTCTTCTCTGTCTTTCTCCATGCAGGGTGCAGGTTCTTCTGGACATGTCTGGGATGAACGTCCACTACCAGCTTCATATCCAGCATGCCATCCGCATACTACTGCAGGAGCAGCTGGCTGATAAACACAGCTTCAATGTCATTGTGTAAGTCAAACTCACCAATTTTGAACACACTTACACACAGTGATTCCACCAAAAAACTTTCGAGCTTCAAAGGGGTCATATGACATTGCTAAGAAAGAACATTATTTTATGTATTTAGTGTAATGAAATGTGTTTATGTGGTTTAAGGTTCAAAAAACATATTATTTTCCACATACTGTACATTATTGTTGCTCCTCTATGCCCCGCCTTTCTGAAACACATCGATTTTTACAAAGCTCATCGGTCTGAAAAGCGAAGTGTGCTCTGATTGGCCAGCTTTTCAGTGCATTGTGATTGGGTGAATACTTAAAGTGTGTGATGGAAATGTTGCGCCCCTTAAAGTGTGTGACGGAAATGTTGCGGCACAACGAGACAAAACCAGTAAAACCCATTACAAACGAGGCATTTGTTGCATCCAGTGGGGACATAATTACTGATTATAATGACTTATATGGTCTTTTTACGCATAGCATTGTGTATCTTGCCGCGTAAACATAAAACCATGTCTGTATTTGTGACTCGCCTTTGAATTGTCAGTGGGAAATTCTTTAAATATGAAAACGTACTAACAGACTGTGAGTCAGAACAGCCGGGAACTCTCCCAGGTTCAGGAAACAGTCCTCCGTAAAATGCCCTGCACACATCTAAATATTTGGTTTGAACTGTTCTTAAACAGTGTTTTAACTACAACTTAACCACTGATTTCTAGTTGTGTCCACACACAGTGTCTCCACAACATGGCGGCGGCGACAGCAACAATGCTACAGCGAGAATCAAAGTGACACCTTCTTTCTTTGCGTGAACATTGCATTTTAGGAGTGCAAATAAAACCACATCTCTACGTATACAAGACTTAACTCGTTTAAACAGGCGTTTCAGGGGGGCGTGGACGAGTCTTAACTTTTATCAAGAATATCTCTTTGGGTTTGAGACTTTAGTCTTTGCAACTTTAGGGATCTTATCTATTCACAAACAGCTTGTAACACTCCAAAGAGAAAGGAAAACTTGAAATCGCATCATATTACCCCTTTAAAAAATTCATACAGACATCAGAAATGCAATCCATATTTACCAAGCAGTTTAAATGAAAACCAATGAGGTTTGTTCTTGCTTTTAAGCACGTACAGTTGAGCTGCTAACCATATCTGATGTGCACTGATCAATGCTTAAATGTGAATAAAAGCTCAATTTTTGTTGCTTTACAGAACGACTAAAATGAGGAAATCTTGAATCTAGACAAATGATAGAGATGGCTTTGATTTAACATTTAATTCCCATACATCCATTTGTTTTTTAGTATAGTTTTGATGGTGGTGTTAATCCTAAAATGTGAACAATAGCAAAACTAAAGAATAAGTAGATGTTTTTATCAGGATATTATAGAGTCCAGTCTGGTCTGCAGAAAAAGGAACACTGTAAAAACTAACATTTGCATCTATACATTAAATTGATATATTAATACATTAATATTATTTGAAGTCTAGCGCAAAACAGCTCACATAAATGCAAATGATAAACTATCTGTGTGTGGCACTGCACCAGAGCAGCAAAGTTCAGGTACAAGCAGGAATGGACCGGCGATAGGGAGTACTGAGACTTTTCTCGATACACTGGTCGACTTGTGGTCCAGCTGTCAATCCCACATTTAGATACCAAGTAAATAAACAAAGATTTTAATAGGAGAAAAAATTCTGACATCATCTGACCTGCCTATTTAAGCTGCAGTGGTGGATCCTGGCAACAGAGTCAACAGTTTAGAAAAATGAATAGGCCTATATATATATATATATATACACAGTATATGAACTAGATAATAGAGCAGGCAGTAGCTTTTTTTTTATTATTCTTAGGTTGGTACAAGTGTCAGGCTGTGTCCGTTTTGCTCCTGATATATATCAAAGTACTGTGGTATTACCACCGGATGGCTAGCACGCTCTCTTAATAGTAAAAGCTCTTTATTGGCATCTATGAAAGAACCTTTCCTTTTCACAATAGGGTAAAAAGGTTCTTCAGATTCTTCAGAAAATCTGGTTTGGGAACCAAAAATGGTTATTCTACTATATAAAGCATCATTGTGAAACCCCCTTTTGGGGCCTTTATTTTTAAAAATGGTACATTAAATTGGCCCCTACAGCTGGCCATCCAATACAAATGCCTATACAAACACATCATATTCATAAATTGCTTTACAGAAATCAGTGCCGGTGTTCTTTATTAATAACACAATCATATCTGCATCATCACACAGAGGAAATGAAGGCAGTAATGGGCCAGTATAAAGCCTCTGTGCCATTTATCGTCAGTCTTCAGCAGTTGTCTGCTCCTGTTTTAGCATAGTCATGAGCGATCTACTTTAGTCTGGCAGAAATAGAAGTCTTAATAGATTTTGCCTGGGAGCGCAGCACACATACCTGCTCTTAATACTGCAGAGCAGCTGCATGGCTTCACTCCAGAGCACTTCAGCATGTCACATGACTCAGCCACTTACCTGTTATTGAATTTGTTATCTCAATTTGTATTGTGGAGCCACATTTACAAACACACATTGTGAAAAGTGTCATTAATGTTCTTTGAACTCTTTATACTTTGTTTAAAGATGTAGTTCCATGACTTGATTGTTTATATATGGACAGTAAATGAGCAGGATGGAAATAAATAGCCACTGACAGTGAGCTTATATTAGGACCCTGACTTAATGTTCATTTTAATGTTTATTTTAACCATACTTTAAAAATTAACAATATTTTATTCAATATATTATAGCATATTATGCCACGAAGTGTACTTTTTCGCAGGAATGAGTAACATGTAATCTGTCGAGTTAATTTCCTGTTTGCTGCCACATTCACTATACTATATGTGATCTGTCAATGTTCATCACAGTTTTGGATCAGATGTCAAGTCGTGGCAGGAGAAGATGGTGCCCTCCACCCATGAAAACCTTCAAGCTGTTTGGCTGTAAGAGAGGACAGGATGTGCTTTTGACTTCACAGTCTGTTGTTCTCTCTCTCATCTTCTGATTTTAAATGCCTTTCATTAGTGTTGTTTGTTAAGGCGTCACTATTGCTATTGCTCATGCTGCACTACCAGATCAGATTTTGATAAAAATGACTGAAATCACAAAAAACAAAAACAGCAACAACAACAAAAAACCTTAATAGTAGTTCATCCATTTCAGGCATTTCATTCTGTGTTCACTTAGTCTTACTCCATTTAAGTTGTGTATTTCATTCTAGCAATTGTTTTTGTTCCCAAGTTCAGTTTAGTTTGAGTTCATCCCAAAACAGTAAATCTGTGCAGCTTGTGTGCATTTCCTAATATAGCCTGTTCTGCTTTTCAAGGTCTAGAGTTTAATTGAAGCCTAGAAAGAAATAGTCTTTTGGTGATAAATCTTTTTACTTACAAGCTCTGAGACCTCTCTCTGTGTGTGTGTGTGTTCAGGTGGATTCAGGCAGTGGAGTGTGTCGGGGGTCGTAATACTCTGGCTGCTCTACGATGCGCTCTAGAGGAGGAAGAGCAGGAAGAATCATCACTGACTCGAGGCGTGTACCTCCTCACCACCGGCATGCCAGATCAACATATGGTTAGTTGGACAGTCACGGTTCATTTTAATCATTAGCAAGCCAAGGTCCTGTCACACGTAGTGCTCAGGATGTGGATTTGTTGTCTAGTGGCGGTCATGTTTCTTGTGGTCTTCACTTACTGTATTTTGTTGAGTTTACAGGAGCATTTTTTATTTGTTTATTGAGTTTCATTCTTTAAAGTTAAGGGAATTAAATAAGAACTATTCAATGCAGCCCAATGGAAGAATTTTTCATCCAAAAAAATAAAAATTAGCTTAAAATGTACTCACCCTCAGGCCATCCATGATGTAGATGTAGATGAGTTTGCTCTTTCTTTGGAATAGTTTTGGTGAAATCACTTGCTCTGCAGTGGATCCTCTGCAGTGAATGGGTGCCGTCAGAATAAGAGTCCAAACAGCTGATAAAAACATCACAATAATCCACACAACTTCAGTCCATGAATATTTGAATCCCAATTTTTAATCGTCATGTTGCTTCCGGGTAATAGATTAGTCTTCCATAATTTTGCTTTCTCCAATGATTCACTCATCTCGTCTGAATCAGGAGAGTAATATGCACAGTCAAATACATCTCTAAACAAATATGTCAGTGATGTGGGAGGACAACAGGGGATGGACTTTTTCCCCCATTATTATTCACTTATTATGGATTATGGACTCATATTTTGGCCAAAAGCGATGGTTTAAAGTTAAAACATCTTAATGATGGATGTTTTACAAACACGCAGCTTTTTGCTTCAGAGGACATTAATCAATGGACTGGAGTCGTTTGGATAACTTGTGGATTATTGTGATGTTTTTATCAGCTGTTTGGAATCTCATTCTGACGGCACCCATTCACTGCAGAGGATCCATTGATGAGCAAGTGATGTAATGCTACATTTATACAAAACTGTTCTGAAACTCAGAAACTGTTCAGAAATTCATCTATATCTTGGATGTTCTGAAGGTGAGTAAATCTTCATCAAATTTTCATTTTTCAAGAGCCCACTTGAGACCCTTTTGTTTCTCACAGGACACAGTTAACAGCAATGCATGTAATTAAAACTCATATTTAAAACTCTCTATTTAATTAATCTTTCAAAATATACTTAATATAAGTGATACTCATATAGAATAATGTCTAATGAAAAATTTACCATTTTGAAATTGAAAAATAAATGGACATTTTAAAACTGTTTAGTTAATGTGTTAAAGTGTGTTTTTATTTATTATTCAATTAAAAAGTAATTAAATTCATGTATTAAAATATAGTTAAATACAATAATTAAACAATAAATGTTTTAAATGTGTATTCATTTGTCAATTTAAAGAGCAGGTCAGATGGTATTTTAAAGTGTCCTAATATTGTGTTGGAGTGCCCTACAATAGGTTTAAATGCATCTAAGGTCAGAAAACATTTTCTCAGAATATACATTTAATATTAGAGTCATTTGCCAATGATTAGGAAATGATTTGTTCCCAACAAGTTTGGAGCAAACCCCTCCCTTCCTCAAGCCTACTCTGCTCTGATTGGTCAGCTGGACAAGACTGTTGTGATTGGCACAGAGATGAGTACTTGAGCCAGTTAGCCAGCGCTACCATTGACAAAGCACCTTTACATAAAACAATATAGTGCTCCAATCTGTTCTTATGACATAAAATACAAAAACACTTATGCAAGCGAATCGTGCCCACAGCTAAAGTTTAGCTGCTAAACTGTGAACACTAGGTGGATACGTTAGCCGAGTGCTAACGTGACTAACTGATGAAACAATACAGTTTGTAAACCAAAATATGTCTACTGTAATGTTTGAAGAACGACAGACAAATGACGCTTGGTCTTAACTTTTAATCAGAACGCAGAACAGTTGTATCACAGGAGCAGCAGCCGAAATCACTCATCTCTCCCGCATTAACCCTGTAACACTGTTGGGGGGCCTCCTGTTGGGGGGCCTCCAGGAACAAGGTTGGGAACCACTGGTCTACAATAATCTACACATTCTTAGGAAATAGTGGGTTCACAGCGAGTTATCAGAACTACTTCAGTAAAACAGTAATATTGTGCTTCACCTGGAAACCTAAAGCTGCACTAGGTATACATCACATATAAGCACAAAAACCTGATATTTTGAGCACTCAATTGAAAATGTACACATAACGTATCAATCATACTTACAGGTCGTGGTTCAGAGAGCTTGTTAGTCCAAATTAAGAAGATTAGAAGCCTACAAAGAAAAAAGCCAAGATTAGAGAAGAAGTCTTTGGTAAAATGACATGCACACAACAAAAGGTTAGAATTGTATTTCTGTGGTATCCTTGAACCCAGCGTCTTCTAAACATCATGTAAACACACTAACTAGCGGAAGTGTTTGTGGGCAGGTCAAACTGTATAACCGTAACAGGTAAAAGATTCGAAAATATAACGACTCGTAAAGGCGATTCAGAACCGACTCTCTCATTTGAGAGACAATATCTTTATTTATCATGCACTTTTTTGATTAACAACTTTGCAGATTGTTTTCATTTAAGGATAGCTACGTTATAAACCTCAAAATAAACAAATTACAAAAACCAAAAAGACCTTCTCATTAAAAACTGCTTTATTTCTTTCAAATTTATGTTCAAATTATTATTATTATTCCTAGTCCTCCATATTATTCTTCACATTTTGATATAGTGATGAATTGCTAAAAATCATGTTGAGCCCTTCAAAAATAACAGTGCAAGCTGCTGCTGCCCTCTGCTGTTCAGAAATAAAAGGTGCAATTTCTGTATTTTGACACAGTTGTATCTTCACATTTTTCTTCTGCAAGCTAATATCAAAAAGCAGTCACAGTGTTTTTTATACTCTCATCCTCAGGTTTCTGTCACTGCTTATGTGTCCGAGCGCTGCAGCGCATCAAACCTGAATCTCCACGTGTGCCTGTTCACTGGAGAGGAGGACACTGCCCGCTGCCCTCCGCCCCGTTACGCCACCCGGACTGAAACCGCCCGGGCTCTGAGCGGCCTGGCACACGCGGGCAACGGACGCTTCCTTTGGATGACTGAGACTGGTGAGAAGAGACTGTCTGAATGATACGTGACTGACTTTTTCAGGGAAGATGAGTTTGAAGTAGAAGGTAGGACAGAATTACAGGAACTACTGTAAAAAGAAGTTTAAGATTAGGATGGACGGACAGTTCATCATTCAGTTTTATTTCGTTGTTCAGCTTTTGAGACGGTGTATAAAGTCCCTAGAGCTGCTGTTTACTTGAGCTCTGAATGTTGTGCTGCTTTTGTCTCTGTCATGTGTACAACACATGCTGCCTGAACCCAGTGCAACTTACAACGGGAAGTCTTGTGTTTGTTCAGTGGAAAATATGAGCCTCTGCCTCGTCTTTCCCCGCAGGCATCGTGGAGAGTGATGACATCAGTGCCCTAATTGGAGAAATGGAGATGGCCGTTAATTATTTTCAGAAGGTGAGTTCAGAGCAGTGTGATCCGGGCGCTTTTCTCACATGCCCTGTATGTGACCTGTGTCCACGGTGTCTAAATAATTCATGGGACCCCGAAGAAAAGTTTGAAACGCCTGCAAGAAGTGATCAGTTGTTGATGTTTAGAAAGGTTCATCCAGGTCTTTGTGTTCTGAAGATGTTTCATCGCTCATCCGAGCTGCGTCATCATCTCTTCAGTCAAGTCCAGTTGCTGTTAAAGTCACAGTGAAATCACATTTTTCCATCAGATTACCAAAGTAAAATGGATTGCTAACACCATTTTACGTTGACTTTATATAACCTGCAGTGGTTGCTGATGCTGCATAACTGTAATTCATCATACATTGGACTTTCATCCATGTTTGTTTGTTTTCTGCAGTGCTCTGAATTAATGGACTCTCTGATCCAGAAGGGCTCTGACAGGGGTTCAGGAGAAACAAGTACCCCATCCATCAAACCCCAGGCCTGGACACGCAAAGCGCAACTGCCATCTCCTCGACCCACATCACTCAGCCTTGCTAGACTGGTCAGATCACTCTCTTCATCTCACCATCAAACATGTTAAATGCTTGTTCCGTCATACTGTCTGAAATGCTGTGCTGAATATGTTCAACAGCTCTCATAATGCTTCATTACTACTATAATCAGTAAGACCTTGCCTTCTTCAGCTAGAGTTTACCAGTGATTAGTTTCACATAGCCAGACTTTTCAAGTCCTGTTCAGCTGATTCTAGCTGAGAGCCATAATGAAAACAAGAACTCTGACATGCAAAGTGACCAATCAGTGCATTTAGTTGATATGCGCTTTTTTTAAGTACAGGTTTATTTGATTACAGTCTATGTAAACCATCTTAGAAATTCATGCTGGTCTAAACTGGTCTTTTAAAGGAATATGAACTTTGTCAGCGTTTATTCATTCCAAACCTGTAGTTATTTCTAACACAAAAGAAGATATTTTGAGGAATGTTGATAACCAAAACGTTTTGGTGACCATTGACCTTCACTCTATGGGCATACAAGTCTAGAACAACATGACGGGAATAAATGATGACAGAAGTTTCATTTTTGGGTGAATTATAGCTTTAAAGACTAATGTTTTCATAATGAATGCTTTTTCATCATGATGTATGACGTGAACAGGAAAGCAGGCAGAAGAGCAGATTGGCACAGAGCAGCTTGGCTTGGAGGCCGAACAGCTCTAAAGCAGTTATCCCACCAGGTGTGATGACTTATCAACATCCTGACTGTAATTATTAGAGATTACATACCAAATGCTCACTATTTGCCACGCAAACTGATTCTAAATACATATAAATAGATTTACATTTGCTTTATATTGCTGCAGATAACGTGACTCATTCTGTCCATGTCAGATTCTGAAAGCATGTCATTAGCCTGGTTTCCATCCAAAGTTGCGAATTTAACTTATGTGCAAAATAGGAATATCACACAAACAAGTCAAAGAGAACAAAATCATCATTTCCTGAAAAACTGGCACTATGCATTTACTAAGAAAAGTAGGAGAAGCTACTGAATATAATAATTTTCATATATAATAAATCACCTCAGAATGAGCAGACGAAACACAATGAATGTGGTTATTGCTTTCAGAGGTGGATGCTGCTGTTTGGGAACGCAGTCGTTTAACAGTTCTGGGAGGTAATTGTACAGAATTACTTTGATGACAAACTTTGCTCTGGCATTTCTGAATGACCCTAACAACATTTCAGATGCTGTGTAACAAGATCAGTCTGCTGGTTAGTCGGGATTTGTCGTCCCATAGTGCAAAGTCACATGACTTTTTTGATGCACTTGGAGGAATTTATCCGCAAAATGCATTTCCATCTCCCATTATTCACATTAACCCATTTTCGCACAAGTCAAAAGCCACCTCAAGTGAGTGTAAAAACTTTTTTTGTGAATTAAGGCATTTTTATTCGAAATTCAGTGTTTCCATCACTCGATTCTGATGTGATACTTCAAAATGCACATAAAAGCGGGGTGATGGAAACCCAGCTAATGTCTTGTCTCAGTCTAAAACATCCTCTGATTGATTCTCAGACTAAATGCTGGACTAGTTATTTGACTCAGAATATGTAATTGGTCTTTTTTATAGTCCGATCAGCTGATATCAGCACACCAGCAGGGCCGCCAAGGTCTGCGGATCAGAGGAAAACCAACGTGTCTCAGTCTGTCTTCTTCATGGAAGACGGCAACTTGGGTTAGTGGAAATGGATTTCCCTGTTTGTCTTGCCATAGCCGGAAAATTTGCACATGAGATCCACACATATGCATTATTGGCTCATATCGTTGATCGATTGTCCTATCTAGGTGTTGTCTTCAAGAAATATCCAAAACCGAAGAGTGTGCGCAGGTCTATCACCACTGTTAAACTACCAAAACATGAAGACATCTGTTCAACTAAACAGGTACCCCTCCAGAATTACACGCAGGAGTCAACAATGGAGCAAAGGATTCAATGTTTATGTTTTTGTATCCTTTAATGGCTGAAAAGGTTTGGTATCAAGAATCTGAAGCTGGACCTTCACAAACTGATATCTGGACCTGAATGCTGCCATCACAACAAACTGGTGCCGTCCGTCCAGAAGAGAGTGTCTGCGAAATACTGCGCCATATTCCCTAGTGTCCAAATCAATGTAAGCAAAGTGCAGTCTGACATCATACTAAACATATGTTTTTACCATGTTGCCATATCTCTTAATATTCATCATAGGGGACTGTGAAACACTTGCATCTGACTTCTGGTGAGTTAAAGCAGTACCTCAATCAGACTGAGAAGCTCATGCAGCGTTACAGCCAAAGACTGGAGTGGTTACTGACAGGTACAATACATGTATCCATCAAAACAACGTTAAAAGATGACTGACCAAAAAAAAAGAAAAGTGTATGGCTCTGTTCCAAAACTTAGTCATGTGCCTGCACAGGCATAATTTAAAGGGATAGTTCACCCAAAAATGAACATTTTGTCATTAATTACTCATACTCATGTTGTTCCAAACCTGTAAGGCCTCCGTTCATCTTCAGAACACAAATGTTTACGTCATTTACGCTTTGATTATAATGAAAACAGCGTATCCGTGTGGCACAGCTGACCTAAAACAGCATATGTAATTTACGTTCAGTGGGTACTCTCCAAAATGGCACTAGGGTGACGCACACGCAGGAGAAGAATTGTTGAATAAAGTCGTTATTTTTTTCATTTGCACACAAAAAGCATTCTCGTAGCTTTGTAAAATTACGGTTGAACCCATGATGTCACATGGATTATTTTACTGATCTCCTTGCTATGTTTCTGGATGTTGATCGTGTAAGGACCCTTGCTGTCTATGGGAGGGTCAGAGAGCTCTCGGATTCCTTAAAAAATATCTTAATTTGTGTTCCGAAGATGAACGGAGGTCTTACGGGTTTGGAACGAAATGAGGGTGAGTCATTAATGACAGAATTTTTATTTTTGGGTAAACTATCCCTTTAAGGGTTGATAGGATTCTTGCGGCGTGAAGGCAGTTCCAGAAAGTAGGCTGTGTGAAAAGGATTTCAGTCAGCAGAAAACAGACTGCATGGATGCTAACTAGGTTTTGGAACAGATCCTATTTCATCTCGTTTTCCTGCCGTGTGAATCTTTCCATTTGTGAGCAGGCAGCAGGCGTGTGTTTGGATCGGTGCTGGAGAAGATGGTCTGTGTTCTGCTGGATGTGTCTGGATCTATGGCTCCCTGCCTCCCTGAGCTCCAGAAGGAGCTGACTTTACTGATCTGGGATCAGCTGCATGCCAACAGCGTGAGGTAAACTCTAGAGGGAGGTATACAAATCTTCACATTCTCACATACTCACATACCCATCTTCCATTGGTTGGTCAAACAGGCCCAAACTCACACCATACCTGTAGGATGAGGGAAATTTTCCGTTGGCTTTTGCTTTTGCTCAGTGGCGTGGTTTGTGACGTGCTGAATTTAGGTCTGTTGACAGGTGTCTCAGTGACTGATCTGTGTGTGTGCGTCAGGTTTAATATGCTGGCGTTCTCTGGAGAGGTGCGGATGTGGCAGCCGGCGTTGGTTCAGTCCACAGAGGAGCTGTGTGTGGAGGCAGTGCAGTGGCTGAATCAGCTCAGCACACATGGGGCTTCCTCCACACTACAAGCACTGCAGGTACTCACAACAATACTCACAATAATTACTTTTCTATATACCATTATTACACAGCTCTATGGAAAAAGCATGTTTAGCCCTCTGCTCAGCACTCAGTTTTTCTTGTGTTTGTAAGTGTGACTGTGTGTCGTGCATCTTTGCTCCAGGCAGGCTGTGGCTTTGCAGATGCTGTGGGTCTGTATCTGATCACTGATGGGAGATGTGACTCCAGCCACAGTCGGATACTGACAGAGATTGAGACACTGAGACAAGAGAAGGACTTCACCGTCCACACTATCGCAGTCAGCTGCCATGACAGGTGAACTCTGAGCCTGCATTGGTGGCCAATTGTATCGATCCTTCGCCAAGAATATTTTGAATTTATTCTGGCAGCTCATAATTTTACCTTAGTATCATCTGTTCAGACTGCATATCAAAAATCCACTCTTGGATGGGGTTCAGAAACCAGTTGTCTTATATCAGAAACACTTTACTGAAGTTAGTAGTGCAGTGGTGCATTGAAAGTATATGTTACAGTATGTGCAATAGAGTGATTTTAAAATCTGTTTGAATCATTTTTAAACAGAGCATGCTGTGAGTTTCTGAAGAGTCTGGCCCATAAAACAGGAGGACGCTTCCATCAGGCTCCTGAAAACACAGATCCAGCTCTTATCAGAAAACTCCTGTCAGATCTGTGCAGTGCAGTATGTTATTTTTAAAGAGAAGTGCTCAACATTTCTTAAATATAATTCTAGTGCATGAGAATTGGTTTGTAGTTTTCAACCTGTTCAAATGCATTCCTGCCGATTCATTGTTATGAAATGATGTGCTTATTCTTGGGTTTCCTGAATCAAAGGACCCAGTGCTTCCAAAATGTGAGGGGGATGATCTAAGGAAACTATCGGAAGAGATTGAGAAGCTGAGATTGTTCCAGAAACAAGCTAAAGCTTTCAGGTTTGTGTTCACTCAGTGCTTATGCTGTGATACACAGGCCTGGTGTTGATGTATAACGATTGCTGTTACTGTAGACTTTTTAATATGGTAATTTGTGTTTTATTTTCATAGGGAAACTATTTTGGAGTCGAGGAACCAGAAGGGAACATAGACGTTGATCTCCACGCTTGATCAAAAATAACTCTGGCGAAGGCCTACATAAGGCCTAATGTAAAAGAATTTGCTAAGAATTAAATATGGCTTAATAATATTATGGAAACATTGTGAATAGATATAAAATATCATGGTTGATAGAAAAAGAAAATTTTATATGTAGCATTAAATGTATTTTTTTTCATGAGCTACAACAACAACAAAAAGTGTAAAAACAAATGTATTGCCAATGTATGTACAATGTAGCATCAAAACAGTTGGGGGGGGAGGGCAACTAATTTGTATTATTGAAAAATAAATTGTGTAAAATAGATGCACCAACATATATGCAAAATACATTTAACTGAATGTATTCTGAATTTATATTACCAATATATTTTACTGATATACTATATTTGTCGTTATGTGTGAACATTTGTTAAAGGACCATTTTCTAGCATGACAGGATAAATAATTAAGCTGTTTAAATTTGAATGGGAAAATTCCACCGCTTACATGACGTCACAAATATTTCGAACGCTTCAAAGAGACACTCGTCAGCGTGACGTCACTGAGCCTGGCTATAAATACTGGGCATTTCTTCATCATGAGAGCAGCTCTGGTTTGTAGGGGGCCTGAATGCTGTAGTTTAGATCAGACTCGGGGTGGGGTGGATGGGTTTAGCGTCAGAGACCCCCATGGCACCTCGTGAAGCTAGAAGGAGGGTAAAAAATTGCAAGGTGGGTGGGTGGGGAGCAGGGGGCGCCCTAGATCTGTGTTTCCAAAGATAGACTCACCAACACTCTTCACACCAGACATTACACGTCACATATAACAAAATACCAAGTTCCATCATGGCGTTTTGGACATGAACCAGAGTATCATATGATGTACAAGAATTCCAGATCACGCGATGATATCTGTAGTATTTTATTTCAAATGAACATAAGATTAAGATAAAGTTGTGTTAAATGTTCGGTATAAATACACATTTTTATTACAGAAATATAATATAAAAATACAAATATATAATATATATAATAAAATATAATA
The DNA here is from genome assembly GCF_018340385.1 of Cyprinus carpio. Lineage (NCBI taxonomy): Eukaryota > Metazoa > Chordata > Actinopteri > Cypriniformes > Cyprinidae > Cyprinus > Cyprinus carpio. The sequence goes on from NC_056574.1 coordinate 34,588,627, forward strand.
TAATGCACTGATTTCAATCACTAGTGAAGACGCCAAGGAAAGAGAAGGTAGTTTTTAATATTCAGTGATGAGAAGTTATTTAGTGTGTTAATAGTTTGAAAAATTCATCATAATCTATGGTCTGTCTGTTGTACAATAGCTTTGACCCCTCACATCCAGTCATAACTAAGACTGAACAGTACTTACTCTTAATTGATCTTGATGAAAATGTCTACATATGCTTAAGTATTAATATGTATAAAATATAACCAAAAACTAACAAAGAACAACACTGCCAGTATTAACCCCAGATTAATTAGTTTACTGCAGAAGGAGATTTGTAACGACATGAGGTGAGGATGAGTGAGTGAACTGATACCATCCGCTCTGTCACAGTTTGACACATTTAATGGTAGGCTACTTTTGATGCTTGATACTTAAGTAGTTTTTAATATTAGTTATTTTGGTACATTTAGCATTCTTAAGTATTTTTCCGTCTTAATTTAGCTTACTTTTTTTTTTTTTTTTGCAGACGGATAAGGTATTATTATGTATTTTGTGCTTCTTGTTCTTCCTTTTCTTCCTCTTCTTTTTATTGAATAATGTAAGATTTATTTAAGATTTAGAATGACTGAATCATTGAAACGAAGAGCTGCTCAACCGATTGGCCGGCGCTGGTGCTGATTGGCTGCTGTGCGGGCTCGCGCGTGTTTTACGGTAGCGCGCTCAGGTGAGGCGCAGGTGATTGAGAGATGCAGCACATCATCAGAGACACTGACGGACACAGCACACATATGAGCACTGACTGACAGGTAAAAACAAACCCGTTTGCTTCTGTTTTAAAGTGATTTAACAACAGATCAATTATGAACTAAGTAAAGGGTGCGTGTGCAGAGAAAGCTGGGACATGCAAATTTAATGTCATTCTGGCTATCTGAATAATATCAATTACAGTTCACTTTTTTAATTTCTGTTTTTTCTTTTTCGCTTATAATGAAATGAAAATAATATAATAACACTAAAACTTAAAATTATTATATTATTAATAAAACATCATTATATAAGAACTTTATAGGCTATAATTTCCATTCTGGGTCACACTTTATTTTGCAGAGTTCATGTTTCCACGTACTTATTAATTACAGAGTAACTGTAATGAACTAAATGCATTTGGTGTGTAATTATTTCCTTGTATCTGCTTGTAACTACTCGTTCTTGTTATCAATATAGTAAATAATTATAGCAAACTGGAATGCTGTAAAAATAAACGTAAAAATCTGTGTTGTATGTAACAATAACTATAGAAATGAAAATGTTTTGGTATACTGTGTGGTCTACAGTAGAATGACACTACAATTATTTTTTTCTGTGATGTCTTCGTATTTGCAATGTTTTGTTCATACATATATTTATAGGAATTTATAAACCATAAAGGAACCAAGAGCCTTTATGGCACAATATACATAAAAGTTCTGTTTCTTCTGTTCCTGTGTGCAAGATTCAATGGTTTCACATTATGTTAAATCATAATTTGCAAAGTAACCTTTAAGGTCCTATCAAGGTTAACTTCATAATTCATGTCTTGCTATTGAAAAGTTTATGTAAACTGCACATGAAGATTTCCTTTGCTGTCCTACAGAGGCATTCATTTCTGTTATTCATAATAAAAAACTAATTTTATATGTTTATTTTTTTATTTAATTTATTAATTTCAGTATTAAATAGAGAAGCTGTTTTTTTGTTGCTGAGTACAAATGAGATCTACTTAAAATGATGACAATTATCTAAAAATCCCCAAATCCCAAACTTTAAAATTCTCTAAAGTTTGTTTTGAAGGAGCTGACTTTTTTTAGTCAACTTTGACAAAAATATTAGCACATTTACCAATTTACATGTGGAATAAGGAAAAAGAATCATCAGGATAAAGGCTGACGATATCCCTTGATTTACAGTATAAATGTTTTCATAGCAGATGAGAAACCTTCTGAAAGAGGTAAATAGTTTATTTTAAGCATATATTTTTCTTGATCTCTCATATTTATGACTTTCTTCTGTGGAACACAAAAGTAGATATTTCTGAAAAATGTATTTGTTTATTTGGCCAAGTAAAGAAAGCTCAAGGAATCCAGTGTTTCTTTGGGTTATATATATATATATATATATCATGTATTTATATGATTGAGTTATAGTCTGAGGACAGCTATATATATATATATTTCATCCACCCATATGATTGAGTTATAGTCTGAGGACAGCTGATTTTATGCAATTTTAGGGCTGTCAAATTTTTCTAGCGATCATTTCTGTGGAACTGGAGATGTTGCCATATTCAAACACAATAGTTGCAGGACATGTGTTGTCCCACTGAGCAGTTTTTGGTAACAGTTAATGCCCAGTGTGTTGGGAAAAGTTTAACATCAGCCTTTCTACATGGAGAGGTGAATTATGCATCCGTTCACTCGCTCATAGACAGATCTGTTTCACAGCAGCCGATCATTCATTAGACTCTCACTGTCTCTGGTCGTCCCCAGACTGGACGCAGTGGAGGTATCTGAAGCCACAGGTGCATTATGAAGGAGAACAGGTCCTTGTGTCAGGTGGAGCAGCTGCCCTGTGCATGTCTGCTAGACTGCCACCGACAGACCCACACCCGCAGCGCCGCAGGGGCCCCCATCCGACACAGAGCCAACGGGGCAGTGGGGGCCTTGTGCAACAGTCCCAACTGTGTGGTGGCCGCCAGGCTGGAGGGCTCTGAGCAGGGACAGCATGGGACCGGCAGGGTGCTGGTCACCGGAGGAGCCGGATACTTCGGATTCAGACTGGGCCGCGCTCTGGCAGGCCAAGGGGCCACAGTCTTTCTGCTGGACCTCCATAAGCCGCCTTGGGATATCCCTGATGGAGCCGTCTTCCAGCAGGTAAAGTGAAACCGGAGAGGAGAGCATTGGTAATATAGTGTTGAGGGGCAGCGGACTGTAACAGAAGCAGATGGGTGCCAGGTGCAGAGTACGCAGGGTGAGGCAGGACAGCAGCCTCCAGTTTCAGCACAATTTTTCATGACTCTTCGCTGACGTGAAACCGCCGGGATTCAGGTAGAGCTGAGAAAGTGAATCTGAAGCTGCCATCTCAAGCACAACTTGACAAAACCAAGTTTTAGAAATTTTAATTGTTTTAAACCAGGTTTCTGAAGGTTTAGCTCAACTTCTTTTGTTTTTATGGGATTATGGTGTATGATGATGATCACACGGTTGGATCAGTGGTTGTCAGCTGGTGGATTGTGGCCCAAAAATGTGTGTTTACAGCAGGGGTGGGGGACAATGCTTAATGCAACTAACAATATCATTGTTCATGGTTAGGATAGCAAAATAAAAAAGGAGAAAACACGATTGTGCATCCACTCAAACACAATGGTATTACTTGATCAAAAATTACTTGCTATGCAAAAAGTACACTGACAGAGATTATTTCTGCCAACCAGTTAAACTCTGAATATTGGAATAGCTTGAATTAGTAACATTGAATTATTTACATTGTCCATTTTTGTATCCAGTCTATGTTCCATTAATTATTTTCCGGATTTTGTGGATCATAGTAATATGAATACATTTCACGTTGGATTTGATGGGCATTTTTGTAACTTTTTTGTAACAAAATGTGTGTCCTGAAGCAAAAACAGTTGAGAACCAAATAATATTAAAAACTAACATGTTTCTGTCAGTCTAGAAACATTGTCTAAAAGTAATCAAAAAGTAATGATTTAGGCAAATTGTTGTGGTTCTATCAAATCTAAGCTAATTAATAAAGCTTTAATCAATAATTCATTAATAAACCCCAGTCAAGTATAATCTGAATATTCATTCCTAATTTGATTCCCAAGATAATGGGAAGAAATATTTTATCATAATGAATAATTACACACACACACACACACACACACATTTATAATTTTTTTTTTAACATAGCTGTTTGAATGGCCATTGTTATGATTTAGTATATCTGTGTGTGTTTTACTTCAAATTGATATCCGGGATTATGATGCCCTGTATAAGATCTGTGCGGGAGTGGACGTTATTTATCACACTGCTTCCTACGGGATGTCCGGACCTGAACAGGTCAGTGAGTAAGACATGCATCACTGAGACAGAAACACAAATACATTCAAATATATGGCATGTAACATTACTTGAGTCCCTATTGTGCATTGAATTACAGTATATTAGTACATACATGTAGAGCATTTTAGTCTGCATAAAACAGGCCATATGTCACATCATTAAAATTGCTTGCTAAATTATTTATGTTTATGAGAACCCCTATTGCCAGTCCTATGAGTGAAACTTCAATTAGCTTTTAAAGTTAAATTAGCTTTTTTATTATTCTATCTTGTACAGGAGGGATCATACTAGCTTCAAAGTTAAGTGTACTTATGTGTTAAATAATATCTTTATTTAGGACTTGTCTCCTACTCATATTTTAACTTCCCCAATAACACATTTAGAAATACTGTCAAAATCGGTAAATTAAGTACTTTATAAAAATCATATTTTCTATTAATGATATATTTGTGTTAGAACTGCTATTTTTTCTTGACTTTTTATGTTAAGATGTTATGTTATGTATGTTTGGTCACTAACATGTTAAGATCCACACAATGAATGATAATCATATATTCATTCCATGACATATAAATGTTGATTTTTTTAAAGATAATATTAACATTATTTTCACATTGTAATTATTCTGAGTGTGAAGGTTTTTACTACTGCCATAATGTATCCTACTGAAGTGAAATATTCTGGTCATAGTTTTTCTTGTTCTACAGTTGAGGAGAAAGCAGATTGAATCAGTCAATGTTGGCGGCACGAATAATGTCATAAACGGTGAGCTGCCACCATTAGATTCACTGATCCTGCAACTATCAGCCCTGTTATTCAAACAATAAGTTTAGTGTCTAATGATTTTTGTAATATTTCCCATTCAGTAGGCCCAAGAGCAATTCGATTTAGGCAGACATATTGTTCTAAATATAGAAAACTGTCTCATACAGGTGCATGCAGATTATGAGATTTTCACTTTTGACTAAATTTAGTGGTGACATCATGTGTATCTTTTGCAAAGAGGACCATCTTAGAATGCATTGCAACAAGATCAGTGCAATAATTAAGAAAGCGGACAGCAAAGAAAATGACAAAGTTAAGAATAAGAAGTTTCGTATCATTTAAAATATGCTGTTTTGTTCAATATTAGAGTGTGCTGAGTGTTTGGTTGGTGTGTTGTAGTCTGTACGGAGCGAGGCATCTCTAAACTCATCTACACCAGCACAGTCAATGTGGCGTTCGCTGGCCGGCCCATCGAGGATGGAGATGAAGACTCAGTTCCCTGCGTGCCGCTGGACATGGTGAGATGGTTACAGTTAGTAGAATGTCTAAATAAAGTGAAACCAAACTGAAATCCCAACTGCATCTGACCCAAGACTTATCTAGGGTTACATGGACAAGCACCTTAAGAAAGTGTGAAAATCTAATCTTCCTTTACCCATACCCAATTTTTTAATCACCACAAACTGATCTGTTACATTAGTGAGCGTTGTTATCATAGGCATCATTAAAAAAGGGTTTAATATTTATGTATGTATGTATTTATGTACACTTAATTTAAGAACTGATATCCCATAGCTAAGTAAAAGTATAGTTTGTGAATGGTTATCAGGTCTTATCAGGATTTGTTTAAATGTTTTTGTTTTCTTCTCTCTTCGCACATAGACCATTACTCCAGAACTAAAGCTATCGCTGAACGCATGGTGCTCGCTGCCGATGGAAGATCAACAAAAGGTACGGAAATGGAAACTTGTTGGTCTCTGAAGTCGATCCTGTTATTGCGCACAATAGCAATAAGCGCAAGTGGTATCATGTACCCTGCTCATATCGTTTGTGTGTGTGTGTGTCCACTGCGTATGAGGTACTGAGGTAACGGCTGCTATGGTAATGACCACAGCCAGCAACCCAAGCCAACCGGACCTGCTGACACTGTTTTAAATTTAGACCTAGGCTTAACAATAAAGCCAAGCACTATATTTGTATAATAACACTATATATATAATAACACTTTATTTGTAGCTCCTTGCAGAAGACAAGTGAGAAACAACTTTTTTTATAGGAATCAGGGACATTGCTAATTTAAGCAGTGTAAAATTATATAATAAAATGTACATTGTATCCTTTTTTTCTGGTTTACTCGTCAAGATCAGTATTAGAGTTATTTGATATCATGATATCATGTTAGACCAAAAAAATAAAACCTATATCGGCCATTGTGATAACCCTGCCTGTGCTATGGTTTCCCAAGTACCTTGGAGTATCATGTGAATACTGTAGCAGAGGATACTAGAGGAAACATATATTTTTTGTCTTCATTCAGACAGTGCAGCTAGAGAGAGGACAGGAAGCAAAGTGGTAGAGAGACAGAACCACGAGCCGGGAATTAAACCTGAGTCGTTCGAAGCTCAACAACTGCCCATTAAGCTATCATCTGCAACTTTTATTTTGCATTTTGAAGAATATGATGAGAAATTAATTTTCACATTGGAATCTTTTGTTGACAGTTTGAAACTTTAGAACCTCAGAGACCTGGAAACAATTTCTCTCTTTCATCTTGTAAGAAACAAGTGAGATTATGAATTTTATTTTAATTATTTTATTTTAATGTATATTAATGCAATTTCTTGAAGTCTAGAGTGCTTTTTAGCACATCTTCAAGTACAGTTTTTTAAATAAATGTTTAAGATCTGAAGTAAACTACAAGTACACATTTCAAACAATTAAGCAGGCTTATTTGAGTTGATTCAAAGAATAAAAGTCTTGTTTAGATTATATTTATTATATTATTATATTTAGTTTATTATAGATTATATTTATCCATCTATTAATTTATTTGTTGCTTATATAATATTGAGGTGTTGTTGTAGATGGTGGTCTTTTACACACATGTGTCCTGCGCCCTTCTGGTATCTACGGTCCTGGAGAGAGAAGACATTTACACAGGGTGATGGTGAGTCCACTTATTCTCTCATTCTCTCTCCATCTTTACCCTTTAACTCCTTTACACTCTCTCTCTCTCACACAAAATAAAAAAAAAAAAAAAAAAAAAACACAAGCACACGCACACGCACAAACACACACACACACACGCACACGCACACGCACAAACACACACGCACACGCACAAACACACACACACACACACACACACACACACACACACACACACACACACACAGGTCCCAGACAGTTGTACTCTGTAGCCTCACCTTTGCCAGTGTGCCCAGCGCTGTACAATATTAATGGAGTCTGTGAGAGGCTCCTGTTACAGACTGTGCTTCAGCTGTACCTCTATATACAGACATATGACTGTCTGTGCTTCTGCTATGACTACATACAGACACATGACTGTCTGTGCTTCAGCTGTACCTCTACAGACATACAAATGACTGTCTGTGCTTCTGCTATGACTACATACAGACACATGAATGTCTGTGTTTCTACTATGACTACATACAGACACGACTGTCTGTGCTTCTGCTATGACTACATACAGACAGGACTGTCTGTGCTTCTGCTATGACTACATACAACACATGACTGTCTGTGCTTCTGCTGTCACTCTACAGACATACAAATGACTGTCTGTGCTTCTGCTATGACTACATACAGACACATGAATGTCTGTGTTTCTGCTGTCACTCTACAGACATACAAATGACTGTCTGTGCTTCTGCTGTCACTACAGACAAACACATGACTGTCTGTGCTTCTGCTATGACTAAATACAGACAGGACTGTCTGTGCTTCTGCTATGACTACATACAACACATGACTGTCTGTGCTTCTGCTGTGACTCTACAGACATACACGTGACTGTCTGTGCTTCTGCTATGACTACATACATACATATACATGACTGTCTGTGCTTCTGCTATGACTACATACAGACACATTGTCTGTGCTTCTGCTGTCACTCTACATGCATACATGACTATCAGTGCTTTTGCTATGACTACATACATACATATGACTGTCTGTGCTTCTGCTGTCACTCTACAGACATACACATGACTTTTTGTGTTTCAGCTGTACCTCTACAGACATATACATGACTGTCTGTGCTTCTGCTATGACTACATACATATACATGACTGTCTGTGCTTCTGCTATGACTACATACATACATGACTATCTGTGCTTCTGCTATGACTACATACATACACATGACTGTCTGTGCTTCTGCTGTCACTCTACAGACATACACATGAATGTCTGTGTTTCTGCTATGACTACATACAGACACATGACTGTCTGTGCTTCTGCTGTCACTCTACAGACATACACATGACTTTTTGTGCTTCAGCTGTATCTCTACAGACATATACATGACTGTCTGTGCTTCTGCTATGACTACATACAGACACATGAATGTCTGTGTTTCTACTATGACTACATACAGACACGACTGTCTGTGCTTCTGCTATGACTACATACATCACATGACTGTCTGTGCTTCTGTTGTCACTCTACAGACATACAAATGACTGTTTGTGCTTCTGCTATGACTACACACAGACACATGACTGTCTGTGCTTCTGCTGTCACTCTACTGACAAACATATGACTGTCTGTGCTTCTGCTATGACTAAATACAGACACATGAATGTCTGTGTTTCTGCTATGACTACATACAGACATGACTGTCTGTGCTTCTGCTATGACTACATACAACACATGACTATCTGTGCTTCTGCTGTGACTCTACAGACATACACATGACTGTCTGTGCTTCTGCTATGACTACATACATATACATGACTGTATGTGCTTCTGCTGTGTGACTACATACATACATGACTATCTGTGCTTCTGCTATGACTACATACATACACATGACTGTCTGTGCTTCTGCTGTCACTCTACAGACATACACATGACTATCTGTGCTTCTGCTATGACTACATACAGACACATGAATGTCTGTGTTTCTGCTATGACTACATACAGACACATGACTGTCTGTGCTTCTGCTATGACTACACACAGACACATGACTGTCTGTGCTTCTGCTGTCAACATACAAAAAAACACATGACTGTCTGTGCTTCTGCTATGACTAAATACAGACACATAACTGTCTGTGTTTCTGCTATGACTACATACAGACATGACTGTCTGTGCTTCTGCTATGACTACATACAACACATGACTGTCTGTGCTTCTGCTGTGACTCTACAGACATACACATGACTGTCTGTGCTTCTGCTATGACTACATACATATACATGACTGTCTGTGCTTCTGCTATGACTACATACAGACACATGAATGTCTGTGTTTCTGCTATGACTACATACAGACATGACTGTCTGTGCTTCTGCTATGACTACATACAAACACATGACTATCTGTGCTTCTGCTGTGACTCTACAGACATACACATGACTGTCTGTGCTTCTGCTATGACTACATACATATACATGACTGTATGTGCTTCTGCTGTGACTACATACATACATGACTATCTGTGCTTCTGCTATGACTACATACATACACATGACTGTCTGTGCTTCTGCTGTCACTCTACAGACATACACATGACTATCTGTGCTTCTGCTATGACTACATACAGACACATGAATGTCTGTGTTTCTGCTATGACTACATACAGACACATGACTGTCTGTGCTTCTGCTGTCACTCTACAGACATACACATGATTATCTGTGCTTCTGCTATGACTACATACAGACACATGAATGTCTGTGTTTCTGCTATGACTACATACAGACACATGACTGTCTGTGCTTCTGCTATGACTACACACAGACACATGACTGTCTGTGCTTCTGCTATGACTACATACAGACTCATGACTGTCTGTGTTTCTGCTGTCACTCTACAGACATACACATGACTGTCTGTGCTTCTGCTATGACTACATACATATACATGACTGTCTGTGCTTCTGCTGTCACTCTACAGAAATACACATGACTGTCTGTGCTTCTGCTGTCACTCTACAGACATACACATGACTATCTGTGCTTCTGCTATGACTACATACAGACACATTGTCTGTGCTTCTGCTGTCACTCTACATACATACATGACTATCTGTGCTTCTGCTATGACTACATACATACACATGACTGTCTGTGCTTCTGCTGTCACTCTACAGACATACACATGACTATCTGTTACGCTTCTGCTATGACTACATACAGACACATGACTGTCTGTGCTTCTGCTGTCACTCTACAGACATACACATGACTATCTGTGCTTCTGCTATGACTACATACAGACACATGACTGTCTGTGCTTCTGCTGTCACTCTACAGGCATACACATGACTATCTGTGCTTCTGCTATGACTACATACAGACACATGACTGTCTGTGCTTCACCTGTATCTCTACAGACATATACATGACTGTCTGTGCTTCAGCTGTACCTCTACAGACATACACATGACTGTCTGTGCTTCTGCTGTCACTCTACAGACACATATATGACAGGTGTGCTTGAGCTGTTGGTAACAATGTATATATAAGGGAAGTGACAAGGGAAGTCATGGCCTAATGGTTAGAGAGTTTGACTCCTAAACCTAAGGTTGTGGGTTCGAGTCTCGGGCCGGCAATACCACGACTGGGGTGCCCTTGAGCAAGGCACCGGACCCCCAACTACTCCCCAGGCGCCGTAGCAAAAATGGCTGCCCACTGCTCCAGGTGTGTGTTCACGGTGTGTGTGTGTTCACTGCTGTGTGTGTGCACTTTGGATGGGTTAAATGCATAGCACAAATTATGGGTCACCATACTTGGCTGTATGTCATGTCACTTTCATATTTTTTATATATATATGTATATATAAATAATTTTAATTAAATATAATTATATAGCTATATATATGATGCATACCTGTATACTGCATGAGTAAATGTATGTTCAATATATTTATATACACACAAGACCATGTCTTATCACATTTACATCTATATGTTATGCAATGTATTACTGAATATAAAATTACATACATAAAAAAAAATAAAAAAATCACAAAATATTTAACAAATGAACATATCAAAAGCGGCAATTCCTTATGTATTATTCAATATATTGTTATATATTGACACAGAATATTATTCTGTATATTTTCAATATACTGTTAAAGCATTTAATATATTGATCATGCATATAAGGAAATTTATTTTCTAAGCGTAAGGGTAGTACAGACACATGACTCTCTGTGCCTCTGTTTTGGCTCTACATACAGACACACGTCTTTTGTGCTTCTGTTGTCACTTTTCATACAGATACATGCATGCTTTCTATGTTTTTGCTTTGACCCAACATACAGACATGCATGCCTGTGCTACCTCATGTAATCTCTACACACACTAGTGTCCCTCAGTTAGAAAGTGTTGTTATCTCTGTGAAGTCAGATTACAGAAGGCAGAGGCAAAGTTTTATGATTCTCTTCTCTTCTCAGGTGAATGTGGAGAGGAGGTTGTTCAGCTTTTGTTTTGGGGACCATAATGCCAAGATGAACTGGGTACATGTGGATAATTTGGTGATGGCTCATGTTTTAGCAGCAGATGCACTGACTGCAGATAAAGCCTTTGTGGCGGTATGTGTGGCATGATAGTTATTTATTTATTTCAGATATGTATAGTGTATTCATGGCTTATTTGTGATTTTCAGAGTGGACAGGTCTACTTTATCAATGATGGGGAGTCTGCCAATGTCTTTGAATGGTTGACACCTCTTGTGAGTAGCAATCAAATCAAGTATCTTTAATTAATGCATGTGTATTAAAATTATTTGCTATATTAAGGAACTGTACCTTTATCTATCTGCAGTTTGAAAGACTAGGTTATGGTCAGCCACTGATTCACCTTCCTGTGTCTCTGGTCTACTCAGCAGGTAGGACTAAAGTGAAATTAAAATAATAAATAAAAATTGTTTGTTTGTTTTGCAAATACACCTGTATCAAGCATTCTTGTCTTCTCCAGCAATTCTGATGGAGCGACTGCATTTGGCTCTGAGTCCTATAATGGAAATTCCATTACTTCTGACAAGAAATGAGGTAAAAGTGTTTCCTCGAGCCTTCATTACATTATGTCTTGACTAAGGTCAAGTTGGGTAGTGGAGGTATGCTGGAAAAAATGAGATGAGAAATAATCAGTCATATAATGATAGCTATAGCCTGAGTATGGCATCTTTAATTACCATTACCATAGGTACTTCCTTTAGCTCTCCTTAACATGCTCAGCAGCTCTAGTACTCTGAGAGATTATGTTCTGTAATCTGTATCTGCTCCGATAAATCATATGAATAAGCATCTGTATCTGCGGAACACAATAGACTGCTTGTGTTTCCTCCAGCTGTTTCTGGGATGTTAGTAAAGGGTGACAACCAAGGCTGAGCAAGAAAGAGTTTTTGTTAGTAGAGCTGGGCATGGACTGGCATTGTGTCATGCATTAGTCATTAGAAACAGAAGCCACGAGCTAAAGGGGCAATTCTGGTCAGATGGCGGCAGGTTTGATGATTGCTTTTTGAATAAAACATGAGACACCAGCTACTTGCTGGAGATTGAGAAGGACAAGTAAAGTGCCACTGAGGAAAAGCGCACACACACACACACACACACACACACACACACAAACTCACACACGCACACACACACACACACACACACACACACACACACACACACACACACACACACACACACACACACACACACACACACACACACACACACACACACACACACACACACACAAACATGAAACCAGAAAATGAGTATATCAGTCACAGTTATATCAGAGATAATTGTACCCATCTCTTAAGAACATAATATTTCATAATTACAAAATGTTAATTTATTTCTGCTTTCATTTTGGACAATATACAGTATATAATTTGAAACCAAAAAAAAAAAACTTGCATTTTATTATTCAACGGAATGACATTCATACATTTTCTCCAAATACATGGCCAATTTATTATATTAATGCTTTTTTCACTGTGGCATGCATTATGTTTTGAGAGAGTGAAGGAGTTTGCATTGTGGTTTGTGGTGTTCTGTTCACTAGATGGCACTATCATGATTATTTGGAGGTCAACTCCAAAGACGAAAAAATGTTTGGAGAATAGATGGATGGATCCAAGGTTTTTGCCAAGTTATCCTTTAAACCATTTTTTTTTTGAACAGCTGTATAGCAGGTTAATCAAATGTATAAAATAGTAAGAATGAAACTGATTTATGTTTCTAAATTGTTTGGTTGAGCACCAGGAGTGCTTGTATTTAGTCCAACAGCAATGGGCAGTTCTCTCCAGTTACAGACAACTTGATGTATGTCACTGAAATATATGTCCTTTTTAGGGCAGAACTCCCCAACAGTGGAGGGTATAATGGGTAATGAAAGATTCATACTTTGGTTTTGGGAGTTCCCAACAACAGATTGACATGCATGCAAGGTCAAAAAACACTTCCATTGTCTTATAATATGCATTTATTTTTACCTTACTTGCTTAACGACTCCCAAACGATTCTCTCAATGATTAATTTTTCCAAACCGTTTCTTTGCGTGACACTGATCTGCAGTGATAGGTCTCATTTTCATTTCTTAATGCCTGTAATGCCTGATAAGTAAACGCATTGCTGCTTTGTGTACAGCGTTACCGTGGAAACTGCTATTTTTACCGCTCCAAAACCAGAAACTAATGGCAAAGTATTAATTTGCATTTTCATTCAGACCAACTCGAAAAGACCAACAAGTGGGCGGGCAATATGCTAATGTTTAATGTTGACGTCAACATGAAGCAGCTTGGGATTCGTTTTAAAAACAACTCGTTTCGATGATTCAGAGTCGACTCTTTCTTTTGAGAGACAATAACTTTATACAAGGTGCACTTTCAGATTTAAAACTTTGCAGGTTGTTTTCATTCACTTAGAGCTGTGTTACACACTAATTTTCAAAAATCCATAATAGGGGCACAAACTGTTTATAAGCCTGTTTATATTTGTTTTATTATGAGCTTCGCATGAATGACCACGTATATACCTTTTGGAAAATCTGCTGGGACTAGTGGGCAAAAATAACACTACCTATTTAATATGCATGAGCTAAACTGATGAGGTTAATATTGTGGCCCCTTACCCCCACACACTTTTCCGACTGCTCCTATGGCCCTGGTCTAGACACCAGTGTGCTGTTGGGTCTGGGACATCTGGCCCAGAGGAGACTTTCCATGTCGATACCCAATCTGTAGGCTGGTAAGGGGAGAGAGACTGTGGGGGCATTTGACCGTGCCAGGAGACACGCGGTCACAGAGCAGCTTTATGTAAAAGTAATGCCAGGTAAAAGGAGGTCATCAGAGCCATTAGTAAATGTGTAGCCCTCAGAATCTGATCTGTGGAGTTCATCTCTCAGCGAAGTGTCCAGCTTCAAGACAACCTGACGGTGACGCTTCTTAAACTGACAGCTTATTACAGAAATAATACACTTGGAAAGAAAGTACAAACTGAATGTAATGAATAAAATGAAAATGTATTATAGTTTAAATTGATATTAAATGCAACTTGAACTTAAGAGTGATTTTTCAGCCATATTATATGGGACTTATTTAGTACATCTTTATATTTTATAATTATATGGTAAACTAAAACGTATTTCATAAGCTTCTGTGGTAGACTAAAATATTCTTTAATCTCATTTCTGTTCAAACGTGTATGTCATGTTTTCAGTATATTCGTAATTACACGTCAGGGTTAAGTGATGAAGATCCAGTTTAGTACAAATATTAACTTTAAATGTGATATCTAACAAAACACCACAGTTAAAATTATAATCAAGTGCTTTGCATGTGCTTTATTATGTTAGTCAAGTGTACTTCACAGAAGATTAATAAAACGATATAAATACACTTCTAAGTTAGAACTTTTATTTTGACATTATTACAAAGTGCACTTTTTGTTGTATGTCTGATGTGAGATCGGTACTATCATCTCATCTCTTAGCATGTTCAGCAGCCCTGACACGGCCGTCTGACCTCTGCATCTCTCTCAGGTGAGAAACATTGCTGTCAGTCACACCTTTAAAATCGAGAAGGCACAGCGAGAACTGGGCTTCAGTCCTAAGAAGTACAGCCTGACCGACTCGGTGGATCAGTACCTGCGGAGCAGACCGCCACGTTCAGCTGCGTCAATGTTGAACACACGACATCACTTCCTGCTGCTCCTGCTGCTCCTGATGGGATTCATCGCTCTCGTGATCTGCTCTGCAGGACGGGAATAATAATAAGCCTTAATGTTTCAGTCTCAGTTCCAAGAGAAATCCCTTGTAGGGTTTGAACTAGCTCTGGTCGGTATAGTGAATTCAAAATGATCATGACAGGTCTACTGTGCTTTTTATTTTGCCATTAAATTTCATAAAGACTATCATTTAACTAATTTTAATGCTTATTTGTCTCTGCTTAAAAGCATTTGTTCACCCAATTAATTACTCACTCTTATGTTGTTTCAAACCCATCTTTGGTTAATCTTCCAAACACAAATTAAGATATTTTAAATGAATGCTGAGCATTTTCTGTCCCTCCATTTAAGTCCAGGTAACCAAAATTGAGAAGATCCAAAAAGGTCTTGTGAAGAGATCCAATCTTTTTTTTTTATTTTTTTATGATGATCAAGATTTAATTTTGCCGTTTAATTGCATAGTAACATACAGTAAACACGGAGGTTTAAATGTGTGTGTGTGTGTGTGTGTGTGATTCACAAGAATCAGTGAGGTGTGTGACGCACACACAAGCTTCTGTCTGTGTTATGGGTCTTATGGGATTGAAATAGCATGATGATGAGTAAATGATGACAGATTTTTCATTTTTTGGGTGAACTATCCCTTTAAGACCGATGTTTGTAATTACTTTCCAAACTTCGATAATCCAATTCTAAAATGATTATTTTGCACCACCTATCAAAAATGTTCATGGACAAAAAAACATGCATTATTATTGCTGTTCATTGTTCTATTGGTGCAAGTAAAAGTCATGAAATATATATATATATATATATAAACATGCACTGATTATTTTAAATTATAAAACTGCATTTTATGTATTAAACATTTTGAAACTAATAGGCTACAATGGGTGTTAGGTTCAGATTTTTATATTGAGATTTGTATTGTCAAAAGGCAGAAATATATGTTTTTATTTATTTATTTATTTTTAAGCTATTTCACTGAGCCCTATTTTGAACCTACAGTGTTTTACTTACCAAACCACAACCACACCACCTCAGAAACAAAAATCACTTTATCATTGTATATGATAAATATAACCTGCTTGGGAACTAGTGTATCACTCTCTGACTGTGGCTAACAAATACATTGCTAGTAGATATGTTTGAAAATGATGTTTGTTAGTACTTAGACCAGCATTAATTTATTTATATCTTCTATATTAAGTCTGCAGTCCATGTACTCTGAATATTTTGGAATAGGCAAGGAAAATCTAATAAACAGTGATCAGTGATCTTGCCAGACAGCAATGCTGTTTGTGATGCTGGAAAAGTTAGTGTTGTCTACAGTTTATTTGACTCCTCTAACAGATAAGATTATTTGCCTATGGTCTTCCACAAACTGAAATGTATTTATAGTTGCACTTCCTAAATGTGCGCATTGCGAAAGAAACATTTGTTCATTTCAGCACACACTGTTTTTCATTTGTATTCTTTTGAATGTTTTCAAAAATGATATATTTTGAAATATATCAAATTTTGATATCAACTTTTCAAATCTGTCATTTTTGATTTGCCCTGGTGTCTATAAAGTTTTGGAGCAACCATATTTAACAGCATTTATACATTTGAAGCATTAATGCCATGCATGGCATTCATGAATGCCAATGAAATTTTTATATTCTGAAAGGCAAGTGTATACTGATATAATCTTTGAATTTGCGTTATACTTTATTTGATTATTGTTTTTCCATAAATTGTATCTGTTAGGTTTGTGATGTAAGCTACAACTGTGACATGAGAATATTGTTCTGCAGTTATAAATTAAGAAGCTGAATAAAAATGTGCTGTGAATCCTCTTGCTATTAAAGCATTGGAATTTTTAAAAGGTTTACCTCATCAACATTCCCAAATATACCATACGATGGCTCCACAAATCATTTGCACAATGCAATAAGCCCTCTTCTGTATGGAAGCCTGTTTCCGCCACTGAATAAAAAATAAAACAAGGTAATTGCGATTTTTTTATCCCACAATTTAGACTTTTTTCCCAGAATTGTTTGATATAAACTCGCAATTCTGACTTTTTTGTATAACGCAACTACGAGTTACAAAGTAAGAATTGTGAGATATTAAGTCGCAATTCAGATTTTTTTTTTTGTAATTGCGAATTCATATCTCGCAATTCTGAGTTTACATCACGCAATTCTGACTTTAAAACTTGCAATTTGAGTTTATATCCAGAATTCTGAGAAAAAAATCTGAATTGTGAGATAAAAAGTTGCAATTAGGCTACACGCTAGAATGTATTTATTTGCAGTAAAGCTAAACGTCCATGTGTGCAACTCAGGCCTGGACCTGCTGTGAAATAACTAAAAAAAAAAAAAAAAAAAAAAAGATAAAATGTAGCTGTTATGTTGGATGTGTCATCATTAAATGAAACCAGAACAAGTGTAATTGCTTCATTCATACAGTTTTATTTACTGGATAACCCAAGTAAGATGTTAGTAATGACGTCTATACACAAAGGCATCTATAGTATTTCTGAGAATAACCAGTAATAATAGTGCATTTTTTCACTAAGCACATCAAATTTTATAATCTGCAGTTGATAACAGTAATAAATAATTTAGAAAACTATTTAAAGTCTTTTACTTAAAACACTGAACTCCACTGATTCCAGCGTAAAACAAGATTTATGCACGGCTGAAACAACCATCAACTCCGGACGAAAGAGGTAACAGATTCTGTTTGGTACATTCTCAACAAATATAAACACAATCTGTTTATATAACAAATATTATCACACATTGCTAAGAATGTTAAGAAAATTCTATTCAGAGAACATAGTTGGTCTTGCATTTAAGATTTGATCAATTTACCTCTTTGTACATTTCAAGGAACACTGCTGAAGTTTTTCTCCGTTTCTTTTATCTTGAGCACAACAGCAGCATTTCTGCTGCACACTAACATCTGATCATGCACACTGTAGCCTTCTAAGAAGCATGTCATTTAGCAGAAGTTTGGATGGAATTTGAAAACGCCTTTTAAAATAAAAGCAAAGTTGTGTAGCTCAGGGACAGCTGCAGTACAGTAGCACTGGTTTCCTAAACACCGAAATAAAGCAATAAGATCAGAAATGCAAAACACCACAATACATTTTGCTCCCTCAAGGCGATATTCAAATAATATATATATATATATATATTTTGTCTATGAACACTTCCCTGTGATCTCCGCCTGCTATTTAAGACATCAGTCATATCAAAGACACTTTCTTTCTATCTTTTTCTCTATACATGTCACTTTCCTAGTCATCTACGCAATATATTGAGCTAAAAAGTCAAAGCCTGCTTATTCTGTTATCTCCAACTCAAGGCATTTAACAGCTTCAAAATGTTGCAAAATGAACCTGAACATTGTTAATCCTGATTAAGTATTAAGTAGCATATGGGAGTATTATGAAATACAAGTTATCAAAGACATAAGATGACAATTGTTAGACTAACTGTTAAACCACACTGAACTACTTACAGCTTACATAAAACGTTCTACTTTGTGCTGGTGTAACATTCCAGTAACTCGGTCAAATCATCTGTTCAATAGCCTTTGATCCTCAAAACATATTACACTCTCACTCAGGACATTTTCATGTTTATCGAGACTCATCAGTAACGTTCTCATGTTGACCTGAACTCACAGGCGAGAATCAAATTGAAAAACAAAAATCGGAAAACTATGGAAACCCATTTCTGCCACTAAATAAAAAATAAAAAAAGGTAACTGCAACTTTTTATCTCACAATTCTGACTTTCTTCTCAGAATTGCGAGTTCATATCTTGCAATTTTGACTTTAAAACACAATTGCGAGTTATAAAGTCCAAATTGCGAGCTATAAAGTCGGAATTGCGAGCTATAACGTCAGAATTGCGAGATATAACGTCGGAATTGCGAGCTATAAAGTCGGAATTGCGAGCTATAAAGTCGGAATTGCGAGCTATAAAGTCGGAATTGTGAGATATAAAGTCGGAATTGCGAGCTATAAAGTCGGAATTGCGAGCTATAAAGTCGGAATTGCGAGCTATAAAGTCGGAATTGCGAGCTATAAAGTCAGAATTGCGAGCTATAAAGTCAGAATTGCGAGCTATAAAGTCGGAATTGCGAGCTATAAAGTCGGAATTGCGAGCTATAAAGTCGGAATTGCGAGCTATAAAGTCAGAATTGCGAGCTATAAAGTCGGAATTGCGAGCTATAAAGTCGGAATTGCGAGCTATAAAGTCGGAATTGCGAGCTATAAAGTCGGAATTGCAAGCTATAAAGTCAGAATTGCAAGCTATAAAGTCAGAATTGCAAGCTATAAAGTCAGAATTGCGAGATATAAAGTTGGAATTGCAAGCTATAAAGTCAGAATTGCGAGATATAAAGTCGGAATTGCGAGATATAAAGTCAGAATTGCGAGATATAAAGTCGGAATTGCGAGATATAAAGTCAGAATTGTGATAAAAAAGAAAGTCTGAAATTTGCAATTGAGAAAAAAAAAAAAAACGCAGAATATAATTGCGATATAAAGTGGCAATTCTGACTTTATAGCTCGCAATTGCATGTTATAAAGTCAGAATTGCAAGATATGAACTCGCAATTCTAAATAAGAAGTCAGAATTGCGGGATAAAAAGTCACAAACCTTGTTTTATTTTTTATTCAGTGACAGAAACAGGCTTCCGTAGTAAACAGTGAATGAATACCAAACAAGAAAATAAATAAAACCTCTGGACTGCAACAATTAATTAATTTTTTTTTTTTTAAATAAATAAAAATAGAACTAAAAAAACAAAACTGACCATAGGTTTGTCGTCTAAAGTGCATAGTTTCACAGTGGTGTTTAATAAACGTCAAAACAAAGTGCTGGGATCTTGAGCGGATGTGTCGGCCAAACATTTAACTACTATTTGCTCTAAACAAACTATTCACTCTGAGTCACATGAGAATTAAGCATATTGCATATTTACACAAGCAAAATCGAACTATTTTGTTAGCAGGTAACCAGACAATTTATAAAAAGCAGCAAACAAACACAAGAAATCACATGCTGTATTTTCTTTTAAATAATAATAAAAAATAATTTTAATATGCTTCTCAAGTTTCTAGACACTTGAAATATATGGCTACATACTGTTCTACTGAATTCTTTATGTTTTTAAATCAGAAGGATCTCACAAAAACATGTCTGAGTTTTTAATAACTGCAATTCTTTTTTTTGCATCAAATTTAGCTGAAATTCGCTAAAAAATATATTTTGTATTATTAAAATTTCCTTGCATTACAGTCATAAGAATCAGAATTTTTCTTATAAGAATAGGATTTGGGGGTTTTAAATGATCCTAAAAATAGGCTTAATTTACAATATAATTTATTTATTTTAATTTTGGTGTGAAACCTCTCGTTCTTGGTTTTGTGAGATTCACCCTACCAGGCATATGATTTACGTTAAGTTAGTTTGTTAACTCTGCTAGTCGTTAGTAACAATAATTAAGTCTCCTCTCTACACACTGGATGTTTAAGTTTTGACCTTCTACACAGATGTGGGTCTGTTTTCAAACCCGAAGCACAGATGCACTCAGGTGTCACACATGGCTGGAGATCCTCACATCTCATGTGCCTCAATCATTGGAGTAAGGCTTAGAAAAGTACAAAAACCCGTTTAGGTCTACTGCATTTGCAGGTTGTGGAGGGTTGGGTGTTGTATATCGTGTATAGGCACAGGGTTTATAGTGCAATCAACACATTCACACAAAGACCACGGCGCTATTAAAACTCTCAACACGTCCATCAAATTCATTCGGAAGCGCAAAGCCACTGAAGATGCATAATACTGCCAACTCACTGACTCTGCCCGGCTCTGTTCTCACTCAGGTCCTCTTTGGTTTTCTGAATGCAGGTGAAGATCTCTTTAAACAGGGCCTTGTATTCTGGCTGATGGAGCTCGTCTGCGAGGCAGACTGTGGTTGTCTGGCTTTTGCGGCGCTGTGCAGGAGCGGTGGGCGTCTGGACGGCTTTGTGCCTGAGGCTGTCTGCCCCCTGCTGGAAGCGGCGGAGCAGCTCTTCGTATTTCACCTGTAGTGCGCTGTACTGCGCGTCCACCTCGTTGAGAAGCGAGATCCCGCGCTGCTTCACCGCTTGAGCTCGGCGGATGCACGTGCGCTCGTGTCCGCGCCGGATATCTTCAGCTCGAGCCCCACGGACGTAGCTCTCGCTGCTGCAGCGCCGCCTCCCCTGAGGAAGCTCCGCCTCCAGCCCCGCCTCCTCCTCGTGCCCCACCCCCACAGCGAAGAAAACATTGTCAGGCAGCAGCGTGTCTGTCAGTCTTGCACCAGACGCCTCGGAGCGGCACAGCTGCCGGAGCTCCTCCACCTCGGCCTCCAGCTCGGCCTGTCGACGGCGCTCTCCCTCCAGCAGATCCAGACGCTCCTCCAGAGCACTGTTTTCTTGCACCATCAGCTCCGTCTCGCGCTCAGCCTCCACCCGTCGGACCCGCTCGGCCGCCAGCTGCACCTTGAGGTTTTGAAGGGTGTGCTGCAGGGTGGAGTTCTCCTCCTCCACACGTCTGTCATCCAGTGCAGGCCAGGACTTCTCCTCCTGCAGGCTCTCTGAGCTCAAGTACCTACAAGATGATTGGATCATGAGTCCTGCTCAACCATTTCTTCAGGAGTTGTTTATTATTATAGAGCATATGGACAACAAACTGGTACTGAACGGTTCCATAATCCTAGTAAAAAAAATTGCCACCCAGACAACATTCTGTGCAAAATTAAGATACTCTGTTAGTAATAACATGTGATCAATACATTCATAATAAGAGGCAAGTAGTATAAATGTGTATAAATGCTAACCCAGTGGTTCTTAATACTATTTTAATGACAGTAATATTAATTATATTTTAAAACTAATAATGTAAATAATTTAAAATTATTATATGGTTTGCACATAAATAATACGTATAGAGTTTCTCAACATTAGAATTGAGTGTCTGTTATGAATAAACTTTAAATGAACAATTTGCTTTTCTGAGATGTATCCACAGAAACCTGTTGCACACGGTTTACTTCCTGCTCTATATTGGCCTCAGCAGCATTGATCAGGGATTACTGGATTAAGGTCCAGATCAGATTCTATAACTCTACTGTATAAGCAAGATTTTCAGCACAAGGTCACACAATCAACCACACGAGAGCTTTCCAATGACAAGCTGAGACACGAGTGCGTGGGTGTTTGCGTGTTTCTCATGTGAATGATAGGGATTTGTTGACGTCATTTGGCTCACTTGTCTCGTTGCAGATCATAGATTTCTTTCAGACAGGACATGCTTTGGGCCCCGAGGCTGCGGCGGGCAGCTGCCAGATCTCTCTTGGACTGAGACGCCTTCAGCTCGTCCACCTGCTTCTGAAGACCCTCCATGTGCGTCTGCAGCCCATCTGTGGTCTCGGTCAGACTGCAGATAAAGAACAATGAGTCGAGGCATGTTCAGTGCTGTCGCAGAGGGACCTGGACGCGTCCTCACCTCTGGATCCTGTGCTGGGCCGTGCGGTTCTCCAGCACCAGCCTCTGGTTGCTTTTCTCCAGGTCTCGTGCTGCTAGGTCCAGCTGCTCATAAACTTTGGCATGCTGCTCGTTCATCTGCCTCAGGAGATCCACCTGCTTGGTCAGGTACTGCGAGAGGCAACACAGGCGCAAGCTTTTCAAATATTTGCCCATCAGACTGAACAACATGGATTTTCCTCCCTAGAGCTGGGGGATAATATTAACTCTAAACTACAGAATATTATACCGTCAAGTATTTTTAAAACCATTTATTTCACTTACAACATTCAAACCAGTTATAAAACCAGGATCAAGTGAACATCAAGCCATCAGCAGCTCTTTTCCATAAAACCCACATTCACATGCTTGAGATACAAGATCTAAGATGGAGATGTTAAGTACATACCACCTATAGTTTCTGAAAGTATGCATTGCGTCAAGCATCGTTTGACCTTTAAATCAATAACACGATGCACTGTTATCACATGAACTCATCACATGCATGTGAATGTGGCATCCAGGTACAATACTGGAAATGAATGCAATGTTTGATTCAATTTATGTTTAGCTCATTTGGTAGTCTGATCAAATAATCAAAATTAAGGTCACATTTGTAAGTGTAATTTTGTAATGTAACGATTTCATCAAGTTTTTCACCAGCTGTATCCAACTTTAGTTTCTCCATCACAAACGTAAACCACGCCAACTACTCATAAAATACTAAGACCTGGAACAGGACGTTTCAGATCCATACAGCATAAGATCTGAGCCACGGGGGAAGACTTAAACAGACCAGATGTGGTGGATTCTGGGAGCTGTGGGAGAAGTGTCACCTCAATCTCCTGCAGCTGCTCGTGATTGGTGGAGTACATCTGCTGAAGGCCCTGCTCCAGCTCATGGTTCCTGTCCAACAAAGTCTTGCCCAGCTCAGCAGCCAAATGGAGATCTGTCCCACACACACACACACACACACACACACACACACACACACACACATGGAGAAGACAGAACAGTAAACACTGAGTGTACTTAGTGGGGTTATCCTGCCAAACCCAGAGGCAGGAATGCTGAAGAGCAGAAACAGACGCCCAAACACAGTCACAGTCCACACCTACAACACACTTTCTCACAATAGCATCATTTTTCAGGGAGGATTCAGATGGACAATAACAGTGCTCGCTTCTGTAGCTTGACTGATTTACAGGAAACACACGCATGGTACTAAAATGCATCCCTTGAATATAAAGATATATTAAAGTTGCTATGAATAAAAGTATCTGCCTCTTGCAAAAAACGGTGAATCTAGTTATTGTCAGTGAAATAACAAAATGCATCAAGATCTAAATATTAAAACAAGTATAATGGATATAACAAGATATAATTGCATAAAATAGATGAATAATTAACATTTTCACCCGACCTGTGAGAAAGCCACGCATTTCCTAGCAACTGTAGTGCCAGTGTTCACATGAAACGTGGTATTTGAAATAAAATGATATATAAAGTTAGTCCTATCACTGGCGAGTCTCACCATGCTCCAGATCCCTCCTGCTGTACCACAGCTCCTCCTCACTGCCCTCGAACTCCTTCTCTACTATCACGTCCGTCAGCATCTCGACTCCAGGGAAAGCTTTAGGCCGACAGGAATCGCCCGTTTAGTTTCTCTTCCCGTTTATTTTGAGACATCTGATGGATAAACGCCGGTGAGCGGCAGCCCGGTTCTCAACGCTTCAGTCCCCAGCGGTGTGAACCGGTGTCTACGGCAACGTGGCAGACTCGGCGATGGAGCGTAGACTGGATAACAACAAGAACGGAGCTTTGCGTTAACCAATTGGAGGGCGAGGGCGGGGCTTTGGCAGCGTCTTGTCCAATGACGGTTTACTAGTGGATCAATTTGCGTACAAGCCACGCCCACTTCTGTAATCAGGGAGTGGTGCACTGCACTGTTTTTAAAACCGAATAAGCTCAGCTGTGGATTTACCCACAATTTAAAGGGTTACTCCACCGCAAAATGAAAATTTTGTCATTATTCACTTACCCCCATGTCGTTCCAAACCCGTAAAAGCTTTGTTCGTCTTCAGAACACAATTTAAGATATTTTGGATGAAAACCGGGAGGCTTGTGACTGTCCCATAGACTGCCAAATAAATAACAGTGTCAAGGTCCAGAAAAGTATGAAAGACATCGTCAGAATACTCCATCTGCCATCAGTGATTCAACCATAATGTTATGAAGCGACGAGAATACTTTTTGTAAACAAAGAAAACAAAAATAATGACTTTATTCAACAATTCCTCTCCTCTGTGTCTCTCCAAATCAGCATAGTGCCATTTTGGAGAATCTGAGCGGTATGCAGGCCTCGCACGCTCTTCTGTGTCAGCCGCACCACAAGGATACGTTTTTTACGTGTATTTACACTTTGGTTTGAAAGCAAACAGCACATTGGCTGAAACAATGACCCAGATGTAGTAAAGTGGCTATTAAAACACTTGAGCATTTGTGATGTATCCACTGTTTTAATACCATCTTCTGTTAAGCAATGGGGAAGACCTGAAACAGATCTATTACAAGCCAGAAACTATGTTTTTCCAGAACTTTTATTTGTTTTATCAAGAAATCATATAGGTTTATTAAAACATTTTATTTTCTGAAAAATGTAACACAGACTTCCATGAACATTTTTAGCTAATGATGCATTCATCTAGAGTCTAGACGAACTTTAAGTTGGCTTGAGAAAGCCAGACCAGAAAGTTTGAAAAAGTTGAAGAAGTTTAAGTAGTTTTAAAAGCTTAAAGTTTGAATGTTTTGAAGGCAATCCAGTCTGTCAGAGATAGATAAATAGATAGATAGATAGATAGATAGATAGATAGATAGATAGATAGATAGATAGATAGATAGATAGATAGATAGATAGATAGATAGATAGATAGTTGCTAGGTTGTAGCTATGCAGTTGCTAGATGCCCCATCTATGGTTATATCACAACTCTGGCACAGTCTCTGGCTCCTGTGCTGGCTGTGTTGGTCCTGAACCAGTATGGCTACGCAGGAATAAAAGAGGTTGGGAAGTCTGCAGATCCAAGGTAAGTTCACCTATCAAATATCACGATACAGTTTATAAAAGCATAACAGATGTTTCAGAACGGATTGTTTTTGAATATTATTTCAGCTTTCTGTAATCACTGTACAGTAAGCAGCCAATGGTCTGCCGTCCTCTAGTGGGGGATAAGGTCCATTGCAGTCAAGCAAAGATAAATGATCTGAAACGTAGGAAGCTGTAATGCATGTACAGTAAAAGTACAGTCAGCCAGTCCTTTTTAAAAACGAAACCCCAAAGTGAAGTGAAGTTGAGAGGCATTGTGTCATCGCAAAGAGGTTTATTTTGTGATAATGACCAGCTGTCTGCACGCTATCCCACTTAATCCACTCTACTTATACCAAATAAATAATGTATGTAAAATATTAGTTTGAGTGTAAATGATTTGATTATGGAGTGGAATGCTGTGGTTGATCGGTCAGAATCAAGAGAGTCATGTAATAACTTTCTATGTGACACATTCTCCTCTTTTGCACTCATGTTAAGCTAAAAGTGCAAAGTAAGCTGCTGGCGTGAGTTATGATTGTAGCTACAGATAAAATAATCTAATTTTAAAAGACACTGAAGTGTATTAAATGAACAGTAAGCTATTAACGGTATATTTTAATATTTTAACAGAAAATTATTATTATTATTATTTTTTTTTTTTTACTTTTATATATATATTTTTTACTTTTTAATATCTGATAATGAGTGTATATTCAAGCCTTTCCTGTTGATTTACACAGAACATTAATCTTGTATATATTTATTTGTTTATTAGTTGGTGGGAAAAGTTTTATGATTGTTACTTGTTATTTTTTTATGTCAATAAACTTGACTTTATGCTCAAACACTGTCTTGTGAATTTGATATGTGCATTATGGAGCAAAGGATGCAATTAAAGAATGCAATAAAACTAATTATTAATATATATATATATATATATATATATATATATATATATATATATATATATATATATATATATATATATATATACACACACACTGTATATAATAATATATATTTATAGATCACAATAAATTACTGTAATAAATCAGTGTATTGTTACAGTAGTAGTCCTAATGAATGGAATGGAGAAAAATGAAAAAACAAGCTAAATTCAAGTCAAATTTCCAGATGCATTACTGAGGATTTATAAATATCTACTTTTCATGATATATAAGTAAAGTTATAATATTACTGGTGAAACGTGACCTGGACACATTTTCGTTGGATCCCGCACATTTTATTATTCCCACACTGTATTTACTTTTCTTAGTTACTTAAAGTTCGGGTAACACTTTACAATAAGGCTCCATAAGTTGATGTCATTAATGTATTAACATGAACAATACATTACAGTATTTATTAATGTTAGTTAAGGAAAACACAGTTGTTCATTGTTAGTAGATGTTAATTCATAGTGCATTAACTAATGTTAACACGCAAAACTTTTGATTTTAATCATGCAAATGTTGAAATTAACAGTAACTAAGATTAATAAATGCTGTAGAAGTAGTTCATGCAAGCTCATGTTAACTAAAAAGTGGTTAGTCAACCTTATAGTAAAGTGTTACCAAAGTTTGTAACTTTACATTTGGATATTTATTATTCCTACCCATGTTTTCTTTCCATTATATGCTGTTGTTGTTTTCGTGGAAATGTGTTCATTATTTGGCGCGCTCAAGACATTATCAGATGCGCTTCCGCAGTAAACATTGCGCTTTTATTTTGAAAGCAGTTCTGTTGTGTTCGGTTTCCGGTCTCCATGTTCAGCCGGACTCAGAAGAACTGCCTTGTCCAGGTTTCGCCAGGAGTTTTACTCTCTTATGTAATTAATCTGTACGAGTTTTAGAGCGAATTAATTAGTAATGTACCCGTGCCTTTGATGACATGCTCAGTAAGGTTATCTCTGGGTAGTAGAGGGACGCTTTATTTCTCAGGTGAGTGTTGCGTTGACACCTGACTAGCGTTAGCTGTTAGCCGCTAATAGATCAAGAGATCAGTGGCGCAGAACAACTCCGAGAAGCGGTGTGAACACTATTAACAGGTGTAACCGTGTGTGTGTGTGTGTGTGTGTGTGTGTGTGTGTGTGTGTGTGTGTGTGTGTGTGTGTGTGTGTGTGTGTGTGTGTGTGAGAGAGAGAGAGAGAGAGAGAGAGAGAGTGAGATTGCGCGCGCGTGCGTGCGTGTGTGTGTGTGTGTGTGTGTGTGTGTGTGTGAGAGAGAGAGAGAGAGAGTGAGAGTGAGAGTGCGCGCGCGTGTGTGTGCGTGTGTGTGTGTGTGTGTGTGTGTGTGTGTGTGTGTGTGTGTGTGAGAGAGAGAGAGAGAGTGAGAGTGCGCGCGCGTGTGTGTGTGTGTGTGTGTGTGTGAGAGAGAGAGAGTGAGAGTGCGCGCGTGTGTGTGTGTGTGAGAGAGAGAGAGTGAGAGTGCGCGTGTGTGTGTGTGTGTGTGTGTGTGTGTGTGTGTGATGCTGTCAGTCTGAACTGAACTGAGTCAGAAGAGATTGCTCTTTGTTAAGGAGCGCTTCATTTCATGTTTACTTTATGGTCAAATATCGAAAACCTGTCAGAAATCTGTCTAGCTCTTATTTCAGATCTATAAGAAATTATATTTTTAGTTTTTATCCCCTCACTGGGCACAGCGATCTAGCATAATGTATAATTAATTAACTTTTTAAATGTATTTATTTTGCATTGCAGTAATATAGTTATAACACTCTTAATAAAGTTCTAATTCTTTATACATACATGCATACATATATATATATATATATATATATATATATATATATATATATATAAAATAATTAATTGCATTGTATGTCATTGTTGTATCTGTTGTAGTGCCTTTAATGTTGTTATTATTACTATTCACTTATTTTACTATTAATAAATTAAAATAACTGTCTCATCATTCTTTAATTCATGTTGGCCAGATTAGTAACTCCTTTATTTATTTATTAATTTACGTACTATGTTGATTCCCTCATTAACATATTGTAATAATCCAGGCTGTTAACTTCTAAATGTGATTTTATTATGATTATTAATATTACTACTTGGCTATGTGGATTTCTTCTTTATTAACATATTGAACATTTTAACATATTAACAGCAGAGTCCATATTGGACAGTTAATTAACTTGAAAATTACTGACTAAATTTGATGATATTCTTCTTATTTATTTTTTCTCTCTTTTACTATGTTGATTTGTTCTTTATTGACATGTTGTAATACACCCAGGCCAGCAGAGTCCATATTGGTCAGATTATTAAATATCAGGTTATTACATAATTGGCTAAATTTGATGATGATATTATTATTATTATCATTATTAAATGTATTTTTACTCTTTTACTATGTAGATTTGTTTCCTTGATTAGCAGATTGTAGTAAGCCAGCAGATCCAGAGGCCTAAATGAGTTTGATTTCTTTCAGTTATGGACCCTCTGAACCGGGTTGATGTCATGCACCTTCAGGAGTCTCTAGATCTGTCCGTGGGCTGCAGGCGGAGTCCTGTAAAGACGAACTCCATGGAGGGGCTGGATCTGGTGAAAAAGCCCAGCTGGTGTGGCATTACCTCAGGGAGCAAGAGCGTTAACATGTCCGAGTCTCGATACATCAGCAAACACAATTCACCCGATCGCCCCGAACCAGGACCGAAGCATCATGGGTCAAGGACTTGTGGCACGTCATCCCACGTGCCCTGCTCCGTGCCGTCACCCCTGATCAATGGCTTGCCATCCGTGGCTCACCACAGACCGACCACAGACCAAGCGTTTGCAGATGACAGTGATCACCGTATGGAAATGGAGGATGTGTTAACGCAAACTAAAAATGGTCTCAAAACAGCAGATTCTGTGTTGGGAGGCAGGATGCATCCACAAGACATGTTGACCAGTTGTGGTGAAACATACTTGAGGGACACGCTGTCTAAGGGCTCATCATGTTTACCTCAGGACGCCAGCGCGGCTGCATACACACTACGTTCCACCAGCTCACCATCCATTGAAACGCTCGCATCCGAATGTACCGGCGCTAAAAGAACCTCTCCACGCTCCGTCGAATTCGTCTCTAGTGCAGATGACAGTGACGTCATTGAGGTGCCAGTCAGCAACTCCAGATGCAAGACGCCTCCGAGCTGCTGCTTCCGAACTCACAGTGTCATAGTTACTGAGAGAAGACGAGGAAATTCCTCCATGAAGCAAGAAGCTGCAATGGACTGCTCTCCCAAACACGTGAACAATGTCTGTGCCCTGGATGAAGCTGAATTTGAAGCCCGTGACGGTAGAGCCGACTCTGAATCCAAGTCGTTGCTGTCGTGGATGGAGTCGGTCTGTATTCCCATATCTCCAGAAGACAGTGATCAAGACATGGATGCTGCTTTTCCCAAAAACTTCCCATCTACCTCAGATGCAGAAAACACAAGCGTCTTCAAGTCTCCACAGAGTGGGGCTTCTTCTTCAGCGTCCAGCCGTCAACGGAAAACTCCGGCCTCGAAGAGTAGGAAACGGGTGAAACCGAGACCCAAGAAACCCGCTAAGAGAGTGAGAGCGCCGCCGGCCGGCAAATCGGCAAAGAGAAGACGCCGAAAACCTCGCTCATCTGGACCTCCATCCATGTTTTCTTCTCAAGAGCCGGAGATCGAACTGAAATATGCAAAGCACAAGGAAGAGAAGAAGGACAGCAGGCCGGACGGCTTCGCCCCGTACGTTCACATGGAGTTCTCGTCCTGCACAGTCGTCAGTTTTAGGGAAGAAGATGTTTATTCGACGAAGAAAGGGTCAGCAGGTGGTCTCGGGGGTCATCCCGAAGACGTCCTGTTTGCAGCTGGGCCGTGTTGGCTCTGACGCCAGGTCGCAGGTCAGGCGTTTCTGCTGCTTGTGTGGAAGAGCTGGCAATGTTGAAGGCCTTGGGGACTTGCATGGACCGTACTGCTCCAGCGGAGCTCAGGCCGTCTGTAAGTCCGACAGCAGTCCTCCTGCCCAAAAGCAGGAACCTGACTGCAGCGATTTGGACTCGCTCTACAGTTTGGAGGACGGTGCGTCCCAGTCTGTGAGACGGCAGAGGAAGGAGAACTGCTCGGAGAGCGTTGACTGTAGTGAGCACTGGATACATGAGGACTGTAGCATTTGGACTGCAGGCATCTTTTTGGTCAAAGGGAAACTCTACGGATTGGAGGAAGCCGTCCGGCTTGCACAAGGAACAGTAAGTCCTTTTCTTCCCCTGTCAGAGGGAATCTAGTGAAGAAATGTCTGGGTCATATTTCTCCCTAAAACCAAAAGAAAAAGAAATTATATTTTGATTCAAAATCTGTTTCTTGTTTGTGTTTTGTTATTGTCTGACGGTTCTCGCTATATATAATAACACCGTCTGACTCTTCTGGATCTGTAAAGTGCTGTTGTGTTTGGTTGTTGCAGGTGTGTTCGTACTGTCACATGGTTGGTGCAACTTTGGGATGTTTCTTCAAAGATTGCCCCAATAAGTACCACTTCCCCTGTGCCCTGCAGTCAGGTAATGGTCATCAGTTCTCGGGAGACCATGCAGACAGAATCCAAAAGTAATGCAGTGTACATTGTACAAAACTACAGTGTCAGTTTGGTTGCACAAAAAAAAACCCTAAATCTTTGTTTTAAGGCAGTGGTGAATGACAAATGTGTTTCAGGGCTGTGTTCATAGAGTCAGAGAATGAGGTACAAAGATACCTCCTGAAATTGATTTCGTACAGACTTCTGAGGCAGCATAACGGTTTAATGATCTACAATAAAATAAATAAACAGGTTTGGGAACCGCTGTTTGAAGTCATTTCAGAGCAAAATATTAGAGCTTTTCACACTTGAAATAGTAAACCATGTTTATGTTGCTTCACGTTGCACACTGTTCATAATTTACGCAGTGTGAAAAGCCCTATTGAGATTTTAGCTGCTTGTAAGGCGTCAGTTTGTTTCCCATTTCCGGCTGTTCTGGGGTTTCTCTCTCATCTCTGTTTTGGTGCACTGATGCTCGTGTTTTTTCATCTTATCTGCGCTCTTGTGTCTCCACACAGACAGTGCGCTCAACGAGGAGAACTTCACCATAAGATGCCCGAAGCACAAGGTGACTCAGAGATATTGATTCAGCTGGAGTTTCTCCAAAACAATGAGTTTAAGTTCTGAAAGTGACACGAGTTTGCAGCATAATCGACTGCAGTACGGGGTTTCTCAGCTTTATTGTCTTCCTCTTGCATCATCTTCACTGCTGATAATAATCACTCATGTGTTTTCAGAATAAAACATCCAGAGTGAGCGTTAGCAGGCTGAAGAACAGATGACATTTGGGAGGTGCTGAAATGTCTTTGAAGGTATTTAACTGCACTAACTGGATTTGAAAAAATCAGAGTGGGGTGGGGCGAGGTTAGAACACTTGGTTGAGTGCATCAGACAAGACCACGACGAAAAAGTGCTGCTGCAGAGTTACTGCATCAGAGAAAATGAAGAAGAAATCAGCTGCTGTAGCGTCAAGTTTTCGCCCTTGTCTAGGAAACGCTGTTTTTTTTTTTTTTTTTTCATAAATTGCTGACAGTACAATACTGGACAGTGATGTAATCTGCAGAATTTACATTTCAATTATGAGACTATGGTATAAATAAATGTAACTGTATAACAGTTTCACTGCAATTCATGTTATAAAGTTAGAATAATACATATTTTAGGGGGAAGTCGTGGCCTAATGCTTAGAGAGTTTGACTCCTAACCCTAAGGTTGTGGGTTTGAGTCTCGGGCCGGCAATACCACGACAAAACGACAACAAAAACGTTACCACTCTAAAATGTCCTGCAATATCCGTGCATGCAATTGTTCTGCGCGATACTCTTGTTCAATATTCTCGGGGTCTGAATCTGGCTCAAATTGACATGGCAATATTGACGCCATCCTTAACAGAACTTGCTGCTTTGTCAAGGGGCATGGCAGTACTGAAACACTGCCTAAGCTGTTCACCAGTCACAACACACTGGGACAGCTAACCAATCACATCACATTTAGTTTTTCAGAAGGCCGGCCTTTATCAAACCCCAAAAAAACGACATTAATGACCCACCCTCATAACAAACCAAGCTACTTTAAAGGGATAGTTCACCCAAAAATCAAAATTATGTCATTAATGACTCACCCTCATGTCGTTCCAAACCCGTGAGACCTCCGTTCATCTTCGGAACACAGTATAAGATATTTTAGATTTAGTCTGAGAGCTTTCTGTCCCTCAATTGAGAATGTATGTACGGTATACTGTCCACGTCCAGAAAGGTAATAAAAACATCTTCAAAGTAGTCCATGTGAAGTCCATTTACTGAAGCATCGAAAATACATTTTGGTCCAAAAATATCAAAAAAATATCAAAAACTACGACTTTATTCAGCATTGACTTCTCTCCCGGGTCTGTTATGAGCGCGTTCACAGCACATCCGGTTCGCGAACGAATCACTCGATGTAACCGGATCTTCTTGAACCAGTTCACCAAATCGAACTGAATCGTTTGAAACGGTTCGCGTCAACAATAAGCATTAATCCACAAATGACTTAAGCTGTTAACTTTTTTAACATGGCTGACACTACCTCTGAGTTCAAATAAACCAATATCCCGGAGTAATTCATTTACTCAAACAGTACACTGACTGAACCGAGCCAGATAACGAACGAAACATTGACTCGTTCTCGAGTCAAGAACCGTTTCTGTCGGACGCGTCCGGTTCGAGAACCGAGGAGCTGATGATACTGCGCATGCGTGATTCAGACTGACACACAGCGCGTCTGAACCGAACTGGTTCTTTTGGTGATTGATTCTGAACTGATTCTGTGCTAATGTTATGAGCGCGGGTAAACCGAAGGCTTGAATCAAGGGCAATCATCGCCAATGAAGTCATTACGTCGAGCGCAAAAGAACTGTTGAACTGTTTTCGGCAACCGGTTTATTGAATCAAACTGTCCGAAAGAACCGGTTCGCGGAGAAGAACAGAACTTCCCATCACTACCGGTGATCCGAAAACCGATGCAACCGGTTCTTGACTCGAGAACGAGTCAATGTTTCGTTCGTTATCTGGCTCGGTTCAGTCAGTGTACTGTCTGAGTAAATGAATTACTCCGGGATATTGGTTTATTTGAACTCAGAGGGAGTGTCAGCCATGTTAAAAAAAGTTAACAGCTTAAGTCATTTGTGGATTAATGCTTATTGTTGACGCGAACCGTTTCAAACGATTCAGTTCGATTTGGTGAACTGGTTCAAGAAGATCCGGTTACATCGAGTGATTCGTTCGCGAACCGGATGTGCTGTGAACGCGCTCATAACAGACCCGGGAGAGAAGTCAATGCTGAATAAAGTCGTAGTTTTTGATATTTTTTTGATATTTTTGGACCAAAATGTATTTTCGATGCTTCAGTAAATGGACTTCACATGGACTACTTTGAAGATGTTTTTATTACCTTTCTGGACGTGGACAGTATACCGTACATACATTCTCAATGGAGGGACAGAAAGCTCTCGGACTAAATCTAAAATATCTTATACTGTGTTCCGAAGATAAACGGAGGTCTCACGGGTTTGGAACGACATGAGGGTGAGTCATTAATGACATAATTTTGAACTATCCCTTTAATAATGTTTTTCACACCACCAAGCATGAGAGCATTTTCTAGTACACCCCCAAAACAAAATCAAGACTTTGTAAAAGCATAATAGGACCCCTTTAACATAATGTAATACAGAAAAATACTGTAATGCTAAAACAGTATATTATTAGAGGTATTCATTGATCATGGTAAAATAAGTAGTACTACTACCTTTGATAGTTGTTTTTTTTTTATTGTTTTTTTTTATAAAAATCCACAAATTACAGGTTTTTTTATATTTGCAGAATTACTGCATTACAGAAATTAGATTGTAATGAGATTTGGCAGTGAGAAATGAACATAGGGAAAAAAATCACAATAAAAATGGCACAATGCAAAAAAAGTCTAAATATAATTTCATTGAATTTCTTTTTTAATATGGGCTTAAACATGACCCAGGCATGTACTAACGAGCTGATGAGCTGCTGATCAGGTGTGTTTCATTAGGATCAGTTTGAAAATGTGTAGTATTGGTGTCTCCAGGAACTGGTTTGGTGACAATAACAACACTTCTCCTATAAGCCTGACAAACTCTGTTCTTGTTTGCTGTCATTTCTGGTTTCAGTTTTATTTAATGAAACCCTCATTTCAAACACTAAAGCTGTGTTTTATGGTGTAATGAATTGTTCTTTGATCTTTCTCTGCAGGTAGACGTCGACAGACGTTGGCTTATCTGGCCGTGGAGTGGGTCCCTAATGTGTTTACAGATCTTTCCATTTGATTTAGCACTCCACACGTACTCTCAGGCAGTCTGCAGAGCGGTACCCGTGGACAGCGCTGGATGATTTCCATTGCATTCCTCTGAACACCTGATAAATTCAACCACTGCAGAATTTTACATCTCCATTTCATCGAAGTTTACTGAAGGCCAAATATCTCCATCTGCTTCAGGATGAATCCTGTAAATCCTTTTACAGTTTTACGGCAATCTAAACAACAGTGGAATCAATAATGAGAGCCTTGTTTCATTTGAAGTAACAGTACAAGCGTATTGAGCAGAAGTGCTTGATTTTACTCCTTGATTTTCATTCATTTGTGCACTTTAGCGTCTCGTTGTTCATTAAATATGTAACACCAACTGTCCATCTTATAACAGCGATGTCTTTTTATTACATAAAACTGAAATGCTGAATGAACTTGTCTCCTCCAGTGGTACCGTATGCACTATTACGTGAGCATATTTATTTCTATTTATGTTTAATGCATAGGTGTATATTTATTTGCCAATGAACAGCCTCCTTTAAAAGGACAGAGTGTGTTTTAGCACCTTGTATACATGCAGTAAAGGCACATTATAATTTGATGTCGGTAACAGCTACAGGGTGCTTTAAATATGAATCTGGTTTCAGTTTACTTTTGAAACTTGTGGCCTGGGAATCAAGAAATCACAGCGTCTGTAGGGTTTTCCATTTCACCTGATGCCTTGTGATGTTTCGAGTTCTGTTTCAATAAATGTTTTTATTCTACATTCCTAAGACGCCATTGTGTGACAGTCCTTCATTTGGCATTGGACTTGATGTGTTGATGTGTCCTGGTGGTGGTGCTAAACAACCCTCAGACGGCAGACAAGCCTGTGGGAGCATTTCAAGATTGTCTTTTATGGCTAAATGAATCTCATATTCAACAGCGGCCACTGCACACTGCAGCAGAATAAAGCACTCTAGATGTTTATGTTGTGGGTGGTACTTACTCCTGAAAAACTTACCATCACGATGCTGCGGGGATGTGGGTGGTTGCCAAGGTGTCACTATCAAGTTGATAAGGTTTTCAGAGTGGAGTTGCTATGTGGTTTATAGGACATTCTGCTGCAGATGCTAAATTGTTAAAGAGGTTTTTATTGCAATGCTCTCAAATTGCTAGGATGTTACCATGGTATTGCTTGGTAGAGGCTAAAGTCTTCTGTTAGATGCAGAAACAGAAACGAATATTCAATAACTTCACTGTAACACACAGTACTGTCACCAAATTCACATCACACACCACTGCTCTTCTGCTGGTTACACTACAGCACTTACAGGTGCATCTCAGTAAATTAGAATGTCGTGGAAAAGTTCGTTTATTTCAGTAATTCAACTCAAATTGTGAAACTCGTGTATTAAATAAATTCAATGCACACAGACTGAAGTAGTTTAAGTCTTTGGTTCTTTTAATTGTGATGAGTTTGGCTCACATTTAACAAAACCTACCAATTCACATCTCAACAAATTAGAATACTTCATAAAGACCAATAAAAAATATATATATATCATTTTTAATGAATTGTTGGCCTTCTGGAAAGTATGTCCATTTACTGTACATGTACTCAATACTTGGTAGGGGCTCCTTTTGCTTTATTTACTGCCTCAATTCGGCGTGGCATGGAGGTGATCAGTTTGTGGCACTGCTGAGGTGGTATGGAAGCCCAGGTTTCTTTGACAGTGGCCTTCAGCTCATCTGCATTTTTTGGTCTCTTGTTTCTCATTTTCTTTTGACAATACCCCATAGATTCTCTCTGGGGTTCAGGTCTGGTGAGTTTGCTGGCCAGTCAAGCACACCAACACCATGGTCATTTAACCAACTTTTAGTGCTTTTGGCAATGTGGGCAGATGCCAAATCCTGCTGGAAAATGAAATCAGCATCTTCTAAAAGCTGGTCAGCAGAAGGAAGCATGAAGTGCTCCAAAATTTCTTGGTAAACAGGTGCAGTGACTTTGGTTTCCAAAAAACACAATGGACCAACACCAGCAGATGACATTGCACCCCAAATCATCACAGACTGTGAAAACAGATGGACTTCAAGCAACTTGGGCTATGAGCTTCTCCACCCTTCCTCCAGACTCTAGGACCTTGGTTTCCAAATGAAATACAAAACTTGACCCCAGCCTCAGTCCATTCCTTGTTAAGTTCACTCAAATTCTTGAATTGATTTTGCTTGACAATCCTCATAAGGCTGCGGTTCTCTCGGTTAGTTGTGCATCATTTTCTTCCACACTTTTTCCTTCCATTCAACTTTCTGTTAACATGCTTGGATACAGCACTCTGTGAACAGCCAGCTTCTTTGGCAATGAATGTTTGTGGCTTACCCTCCTTGTGAAGGGTGTCAATGATTGTCTTCTGGACAACTGTCAGATCAGCAGTCTTCCCCATGATTGTGTAGCCTAGTGCAGTGGTTCCCAACCATGTTCCTGGAGGCCCCCCATGTCTCCTTTATCTGACACACCCATTTCTGATCTTGGAGTCTCAGCTAATGAGCTAATTTTTTTTTTTTTTTTTTTTCCTTGCATTTGGTTCCCAAACTCTGGAATAGCCTTCCTGATAATGTTCGGGGTTCAGACACACTTTCTCTGTTTAAATCTAGATTAAAAACACACCTCTTTGGCCAAGCATTCAAATAATGCATCTCATAATTTTGGACTGCAGTTATATCTGATCAAATGTGCAGCAGCTACGCTAATTTGTTTCTCTGTTTTGCCACGGGATTTACATCCCGTGGTAACTAGGATTTACACAAGCTCCAGTCTGGATCCAGAACACCTGAGAAGAGATGATGCCAACCCCTCAGAGGACCTCAGATGATGCTAACCCAGAGACAACATACAGAACTACCACATTTTGCTATAAGTTTGATTGCATAATTGCTGTTAATGGTGTTAATCATCTGTTTGTTTACGTCTTTAATAGATTTTTCCGAACATTTCTGCCGTATGCACATAAACTGACAGTCATCACTGATGAGCTACTACTAAATATTGTAGAAAACTTAATTTTCTGTAAAGTTGCTTTGCAATGATTTGTATCGTAAAAAGCGCTATAGAAAATAAACTTGAATTGAAAATTGAACTGATGATCTGAATCAGGTGTGCTTGATTAAGGAGACATGCAAAATGTGCAGTGTTGGGTGGCCTCCAGGAATGTGGTTGGGAACCACTGGCCTAGTGAACCAAACTGAGAGACCATTTTGAAGCCTCAGGAAATCTTTGCAGGTGTTTTCAGTTGATTAGTTGATTGGCATGTCACCATATTCTAATTTGTTGAGATGTGTGAATTGGTGGGTTTTTAAATGTGAGCCAAAATCATCACAATTAAAAGAACCAAAGACTTAAACTACTTCAGTCTGTGTGCATTGAATTTATTTAATACAGAAATTTCACAATTTGAGATGAATTACTAAAATAAATGAACTTTTCCACAACATTCTAATGTATTGAGATGCACCTGTAGATTGTTAAAAATTGCTTTTTCATCATTTTTATTATTATATATTTTTTTTATTACGAAATACAATTAATAACTTCACTGAAATTAGAAAAAATATTAACTGCTCAATGCAAACACGCCCCATAGTACAGCCCCACCCCTGTCCCCTGAGTTTAGGAAGGTTACATGCACAACGCAGAGAGAGTGAAAAAGCAGACGTAATTAATTTTGCTATTAAAATATGACAACTCGTTAGACAAAAATGGGAAATACAGTTGCCAGTGGACTTCTATTTCTATTTGAAATTTGCCAGTCACTGTGCACAAACGGTAATGCAAGATTCGCAATTGTATTTGGATTATGTCACTATTTATGCATCCACATATGCAAAACGCAATTGAAAATACAATTTGCATTTTTTTTTTTTTTACCGAAATGCAGTTTTTTTTTTGTTTTCAATGGATTGTGCAGTTGTAAAAAAAAACATACTGATTATTTAGCTTTTCAAAAGACTTTCAGTGGACAAAACTCTAAAAATGTTGTGAATTTTGAAGATTACATTAGATTTAGGATCTTTATACAGTGCGTGCTGAATCTATCCTTCACATAGCATTATTTTCATTTGCATCAAATTCAGTAGGCTACCTCTAGCCAGACTAAGGTGTGTCTCAAATCATGGACCAGTTACATGGTTTAGTTACACGTTTAGTAGGGTTATATATTTTTTCAAATCCTTAAAACCTTAAAAAAAGGAATAAGCTATAGTAATAATGACGCTGGCCTTAGTATAAGTTCTCGCATTCAGATACTGACTACTGTTATTCACCGATTCAGTCTGAATAGTGTCTGATATGTCCTTTTTTCCCTCTAGTCATATCTTCTGACTCATCCCCCTCATTACCCAATCAGATCACTAGCTGTACCAGGCTGCCAAGGTCCCCGCTGACATCCGCTTTGTTTGTGATGGAAGTACCATGCTCGTCTCTTAGCTGTGTGTGAATACACTGATCCAGTAACAGTGCTGGTGTTTCTTAGACCTCTGCTTCTACCTGATGTGCCTCTTGCTTATTTTGTGAGACCTGGGGGGCGAAGGGCATAAACATAGCCTCTGTGTTAAGAGAGTGTCTTAAGAACTAGTCCGACCAACTATCAGTTAGCCAAGGGGCAATCAGTCGTATTTTTTGGATTCAGCTTAGACTAATCTACGTTTTCATGTAACCAAATTTAAAAAATGATAACCAGCCTTAAAAATTTTTTTTTGATGACTATCTTTTAAGACTAGTATTGTCTAAATATTTTATGCAACCAGCCACTGTGATAAGGCTTCTGCAAATGAATTCTGTTCAGTGATTGTCCAAGAATGAACTGATCAGTTTATCTGTTAGCAGGTCTGCTTTTGGTAGGTGCCATACAATTTTATGGCAAAAAAAAAAAATTCATTCAAAAGAAGAAAATTGACTTAAAAATCATCCACTATAGCAAATGTAGCAAATGGCAACAGTAATTTCCTAACTCTTGAAATGTCAGGTTAATAGAGTGGAAAGGTTATGGTGGCCGTATTTTTCAAGTGCAGCTGGTACTATCTGCTAGCGTTTTGACTAATCTGTCCTGCTTATCTTAAAGATTAACCGTGAGATGATGAGAGAGCAAGAGAGATGAGATGCAGGATCTGTCGCACCTGTGTAAAGTTACTTTATGGCTGAGGCCTGCAGCTACTGGCCGGCTCTCTCTCTGCTCAGCTTCCCTTCGCACTGGGTGTTAACATTATCTCAACACCCAGAAATCCAACAGTATAATTTGTTTTCTTTCTTTTTTCGTAATATGCAGCAATGCCCAATGGTTTTCCAGCTCATCCACACTTTGCATTTCCCTCTCTCAATCACTAAGGACCTTTGCCCTCTTTTATAAATTAATGAGGTGCAAACAGTCTATGAAATATACCTTTCTACCATTTTCATGTTGTTGTGAGGTATCCTCTGTGGGAGGAAAAGTACACAAAAGAGTAAAGAAATATTATACTTTATACGCTGATTAATGCTTGATGATTGCGTTACTTTACCTATGTGACCCTGGACCACAAAACCAGTCTTAAGTTGCTGGGGTATATTTTTAGCAATAGCCAAAAAAACATTCTATGGGTAAAAATTATCAATTTTTCTTTTATGCCAAAAATCATTAGGATATTAATGTCAGACACAGATGAGGACACAGAGGATTCAGTGCAATAGTGTTTAATGATATTCAGAGGTTTCAGACACAGGTGAATCTTGACACGTAGACAACACAGTGGTAATACAACTTTCCTTTTAGGTGATGGTGATACAGATGGTGACTCCGACGAAGACAATGGGAACAGGTAGGCAGAGGAGGATGAAGAGGGTTCAACAGGTCAGGTAAGTTCGACGAAGGGCGTTCAGGTAAGTTGGGAGATCGGTGCAAGACCAGACAATGGGTGATAGTGACGGAGGGCTTTATATGTGGTACTGGTGATGATGCACAGGTGTTCAGAATGCTGGTGATTGGGAACGAGTGGGCGTGGCGTAAGTGTCCGATTCAGGGAGTGTAGATGGTGTGGCTGTGACAATTAAGTAAAGATCATGTTCCATGAAGATATTTTGTAAATTTCCTACCGTAAATGTATCAAAACCTAATTTTTGATAAGAAATATGCATTGCTAAGAACTTAATTTGGACAACTTTAAAGGTGATTTTCTCAATATTTAGATTTTTTTGCACCCTCAGATTCTAGACTTTCAAATAGTTGTATCTTGGTCAAATGTTGTCCTATCTTAACAAACCATACATCAATGAAAAGCTTATTTATTCAGCTTTCAGATAATGTAAAAATCTAAATTTCAAGAAATTGACTCTTATGACTGGTTTTGTGGTCCAGGGTCACATACTGTATGCATCTGCTTACCTATACATTGCTTGTTTCTGCTGCTTCTTCGCCCTGTTTTTTTCCAGAGATTCTGTACTCTTTCAGAAGATGTGTAATAGCCCCCCTAACAGTGAAAACATGGAAAGCCGGACAGTTCTGTTAATGGCGGGGAAGTGTTGTTCATAAATGACAGAAAATTCACCACAAGTGCACATTCAGTGCACTTAAGCACACTTCTTTTCTCAAGGGAAGGTAGTTTCGTGTTTCCACGGCAACAGGAAACAGAAGAGCTGAGCTTAGTATATAACTGTTAATTAAAAACTCTTAGCTAGAACAAGAGAAGGAATAAGATCTTTACTATGTGGTAGTGAGGATTTATAGTGGCTGGGTTTTCTGGGCTTCACAAATCTCAGTGAGATTCTCCAGATTTTCCACAAATGTTTAATGTAGTAATCATTATTCATTAAATAGTAATGAAAATGCTTGTTTTAGCTATCCCCACTAATGTGCAGCTAAAGGTTTTTTGAGTGTGCTCAGATGATCACACAAATCAGCATGCTTCACCATGTGTCCGGTGTGAATCACTTTAAAAGCCATATGCTACCGCACATAAATAGTTTACATCACTGTCTGACAAACAGCGCTGGCCACCAGCTAAAAGCACTGGAATTCAGCCTTTGCAAGCTTTAAAAGAGGCTGACATTGAGATCTTGGAGTTCCGTTTTGAGCTTTTGAGAAAAGAACCACGGGGTTGTGATTTGAGCGATATCATCTTGGGAAACCGTGTTTGGCTCTGAGGTGTGAAAGAGGAGGGATGGTAATGAGGTGGGTGTTTGATACATTCTCTCCTAATCCAACATGAATCGTGGGAACAAAATGTACAACATAGCTGTCGTTTTGTCTTCCTGCTTCTGTCTTGCAGTCTGAGCCGTCCAAATGGCAGAAGTACTAGAGCTGCTGCTTTAGTCAAGAAATTAGAGCAAATAAGATATTATCATTACATTATTATTCCCTTTTATGCTTCTTTTAGTAGAAAGGGGAAATGTTAAGTTAAACTACCAAGCTCAGACTAACACACACAGTCCCATAGGGCTTTTTCTCACATCGCCTCTCATTAGCATCCTATAATGATGCTGCCATCTTTACTCATGGACACTGCTGCTTCAAAACAGATGTACTTAAACAGAATTCACTGCAACATCTTAATGTAACATGCAGAAAGAGGGGTTTTGCTGAAAAATGCATGAAAAAAAGGGTGACATGCCAAACTAACTATGCTTAATATTTTCGGGTAAGTATACAACTCAGTGGTCCACAGAAATCACCAACTGCATTGGTCATGAATTCAAATATTGTTTTAAACTTAACATTTCTTCAGAAAAGACTCAAAAGCCACATCCGTTCAATACTTTTAGTGTTTATTTATACAGTGTTTCTCCAGAGCAATGTTGATTCATGCAAATATTTCTGGAAAAAAATAAAAAATAAATGAAAGATTTTCACATTTGACTTCATACATTTTGCAGGGTTAAAATGTCTTTCAGCTTCTTCGTGGTTTTGTCTGTGAGCGCATCAGTGTTTTGTACTGCCTCATCACTGCTGGCTGGCCATATAAGGTCCATGTTCCACACATGAAGAATTAAAAAAACTTAAAACCTTTTTTTGACTCCACTGTAACTTTTATAATGTTATGCAAACTTGTGATAATTTAAATTATCACTGCACAATAATTGTCACAATCCTAAAAAGTAGCACAGATCTCCTTACATTGGTCTAGTTTTGCAAAATGCCCTTTCAAACATTGTCAACACTTTTATTTTTGCATTTTAATAACATCCAACAAGATCCAACAAATTAACTTGTTTTGCTAGCTTTCTTCAAACAAGAGTATGAAATCGAACAAATATCATAAAAAAATCTGTAAATATTAAACAAAAAGTTGAAAAACTTGCGCAAGACTTTTCACTTTACTGGAATTTGAATGAATCTAAACACAAAGTATACCAGGTTTAGCAGCTGGTAACATTTTTTTATATGTAATTAATGATCCAAATAAAAGATCTTATACAGATATACAGCTGAACCTTCATTTTTTGGACTAAAGCAGCACATTTCTTTTAGACATAAATGCCCCATTGGTTATAACACATGAATATGACATTTTCATTTAACAGATCCTTCCTATGCCTCAAGTAACAAATGAGGTGTTAAAGACAACATGAAATGGTGTTAGAAATAATTTGACTAATAATAACCATAATTTGACATTTTAAAACAGGATACTCTGAGAAAAAAAAAAAAATCAGAAGTGGGCGGTAGGCTAAATTTTACAAATGTCTGTTTCATAGTCAGATGGTTGAATGAGAGGGTTTGAAAGTAAGAGGTATTTGTCTGTCATCAAACAACAAAATCAGTTTAGTGGCAGAAATCTTAGTTAATACTTGATGAAGAAAACTCTTTTTATATGTTGAATAATGTGCACAGGTAAGTGCACAGTAAGATTGGGAATGTGTATAAAGAAAGTAAATAGAGTAAATTCTGATTTCATGTTGACACAATGAATGGTATACCTGAGAAATCCTTAAACTTCACTCAGTAATCTCATGTACGTCAACAAGACATCTATGAAAGAGAACACTGCAAATCTGAAAAGCATAACATGCTCTTTTAAGCATCACATTTTGTCTACAAACATCTGATTGACTTAAAAAAAAAAGCAAATTCATATATAAACATCTAAATCTCACATCGCAAAAAACAGTGGCTGAATAGCATTCTAACATCCAACAGGAGCTTCTCTAAGAGACTCCAAAACTGACATCTTCTAGATGTTTCAGTGACATACGTGTGCTATCAGGACTCCATCCATGATGCTCAGAAAGAACGTAAAAGAGGAAATAATGTAAAGTACTTCAGTACTGTATGAATATATGAACACACAGTAGCCGAATGGTTTTTGAAGTGTTCATCATGTCTAAATCACGCTTGTATTTTGTGGTACACCCACAGCCCTGTGAAGAATGGAAGATTGACCAAGTATTGACAGAAAGGAATTGCTCACTGTATATGAACTGCATCTATATGTTACTTAAGAGAAGA
This sequence comes from Cyprinus carpio, assembly GCF_018340385.1. Taxonomy (NCBI): domain Eukaryota; kingdom Metazoa; phylum Chordata; class Actinopteri; order Cypriniformes; family Cyprinidae; genus Cyprinus; species Cyprinus carpio. The sequence continues at coordinate 34,633,342 of NC_056574.1, forward strand.
GAGATTTTCAGTATACCATTCAAACCTCCGTAACAGTCGTCTGAAATCTGTTCTTGCCACTTTTGGTTTAATGGTGACTAAACTGAGATTTGACAATGCAGATCCTCTGCAAATTATAATTGAACATTGTAATGCTACAATACTAAATAAATAACAAAAAGGTCAAGACCAAAATTAATAATACAACACACTTATAAAGTATCCAGTAAGCTTCCAATTTTTTTATCCACTGACCACAGGGATACACAAGCACAAAACAATACCAATGCAGTTCCTACTGTGCTCCTGAAACCACGTGAATCTCCACATTGTTATTTTTTTCTCCATGTTCCTTTTTTGACTTAATCACGTTTTCACTAAGAAATCAACATATTGCTTCATATTTTCACACAAGAGTTTTTCTCTTTCTTTCTATTCTTCTAAAGTTTCCAATGTAAACTGCTTTCATTTTGGTCTAATTATACGTGGAAAACGTGCACAGTCTGCAGACTTTGGTGACGGTCTTACACTCCCTCAGAGATACTCGTCATCAGGAAGGGTTTCAAGCTGTCCGCTCTTCTTGGGATGCTGAGCACTTGTGCATCAGAGACTAACTTTTTTCCTTTGACGCTAAGGACTTGTGTCCTTATTGTCATCTAGTCATCCCAAGTTTATGAGCAAGGTAGGTTAAAGCCAGTGACCTGTCTACACACATATTTCAATAGGTGTTGTGACCAGGATGCGGCCATTGTTGCCATTGTTGTCCCGGGAGACGCGCTCGTAGCCACCAGTGGAGGAAACAGGGCTGTTTGAGGATGTAGAGGAGTAGTGCGCCATCACTGGCTCCATGATGATGCCTCCTTTAGTCACCCCATACACAGGCGACAAGCTCTGCTGCTTCAAACGGTCCACCAACTCATCTTCTTCTGAGGAAGAAGAGCTAAGCTCAGCCGGACGGCCATTCATCACTGTCCCGCTGTTGCTGTTACCGCCCAAGACATGGCTGGTGTTGCCGTTCTCCGTGTCGAGCATCCAGCAATGGTTGAAGTAGCTGAAGACCTCTTTGACAGAGCATCGGCGGTCCTGCTCGATGGCCAGCAGGCAGCGGAACATGCGGAGCGCCTCATCAGTGAAACGACGCCACTGTGAAGGCACCGCGCTGGCTCGCCTCCGCCGATGCTGCCAGTGCACAAACTCCTCGTAGAAAGCATCAGTCGGGAGTGCTTTTTCCCAGGGGAAATTCCCAGTGAGCATGCAGAACAGAAGTACACCGAAGGCCCACACATCAGTGCTGTAGTCTACACACAGGCCCTCTTGCCGGCTGGGGTCGCACAGTTCTGGAGCCGTGTACGGGATGGTTCCGCTCACCCGCTTCACTGGAGAGCCAGCGCACCGCGTCATGCCAAAGTCTGACAGTTTCACCTTCCGGCACTCCTTATCAAAGATGAGGACGTTCTCCGGCTTTATGTCACGATGCACCAGCTTCTTGCAGTGCATGTAATCCAGTGCAATCGCCACCTGGTGCACACACCGCTTGGCAACGTTCTCCGGCAGTCCAACCTACGCACAGGAAAGATTAGACACTACGACGAAATACCATGTGGTTACATAACAGATGCTATGTAATTCCTTTTCACACAAGTTATGATTTACAGGGCCAGACCATAGATTAGAAAAGCAAAACCTAAACACAAAACCAATATAATACTATTAATTAAAAAAAAAAAAACACACAGCAAGATCTGAAATGTAATACTTTTGAATGTTAGTGTTGCATATACAACTCCATACGTATGGGTTTGCCCGGTAACTGACGTTATACAGCTTTGCACTTGTGAAGTGAAGCGCTCCGGTACGAATCCCGGGAAACTATGGATCGACAAAACAGCTCAAACCCACGCAGAAGGAAGTTAAAATAGCACGGCTGCATCAGCAAGTGCTTTTTATATAATTTTCATTAACACTATGGAGTCAGTTTAGGGTTGGATTGCCGCTGTTGTCACCACAGTTGAGTTAGGTGGGCATGGTTTCAGCAACCAGCTCCCGCCTCTTTGCCCATTTTCGAATTTTCGAGTGAGGCTCCAAAACCTCCCTCCAAAATGGCCAACGAATAATGTCACGGACACTACGTCCAACCACCCACAAAGTAATTTCACTTTGAAACTGCTGCCAAATGTGCAATATTGTGTTGCCGAAACTTTGCCACAAGCACATATTTTTAGTGAGCCTGGCAACACCCTGGCAACCACCCACAATGTTACAACCTAGTTTTCAGTTTAGAACAGAATCATTTTGATGCTTTCTTTTAGGACTCAAACCACTGTGCATATGTGCAAGATAGCACAAAATGAATATATCTATTAAGTAACGATTCGAGTTCTCGTTGTCTCACCTGAGGAGGAATGATGTCAAAGAGATCGCCTGCCAGTGCATACTCTTGAGCGAAGATGTAGTATTCATCAGTTTCGAAGGCAATGCCAAACATGTTGATGATGAAAGGACAAGGTGACAGGTAGAGAGAGATGCTGTACTCGCGTAGGAAACTCTTCAGCTTAGTGGTTTTCTTCCGCAAGAATTTCAAGGCCATTTTCGTGCCTGGAGGAAAAAAGAGAGAGGTAGAGGTTAACATTGCTTGGCTTTTTATGCATTCCTGATTATTCTGTCTGTGACACAGAGCTAATAACCTACTAGCAAGATCTGAACGTGCTCTTTTAAATGTCACGCCAAGATAATGTCAGGTCATGTATTAATGTGGGAAATCAATTTACAAGGGAACTTTTCAAGAAAACCTAAAGCAATTCCCAATAACATGAATCTATTTTCTGTTTCTGTTTCTTTCTTTTTTAAAGTATTAGGCCATGAAAGTATGCAAATGCTTCTAGCTGCACAAGTCTGATTAATTGCATTGTTCAACTCATTAATTATGTCCTCAGTCCCACCAGCAATTTTTCCTTTCAGTAAAAGATGTCCATGTGGACTACCGAAACAACAGCGCTGACATCTAGTTTCTTTACACAAGCATCAGGCAATAGAACATCATAATGGTCACAAGGAGTATCCCACATTTGGATGAAATGCAGTATTAAAGAGAGGGGTCATTCTCATTTATAGAGAACAGAGTGGTATACAACCCTGAGCAGCAGATACTGTGTTCAGTATTTTCTGGAAAAGACAAACTGTACATTTTAAACACAAATATATGCTAAAAGTTCCACATTTGTGAGTACACTGGCATACAGACCTCCGGGTTTCAGCATTTAATTACAGTCTGAGTATTCCCACAAACATTATGAAACCGTCAAGATCGGAGAAACGCTTAAAGCAAGCTACAAATGGAAAATGACAAACACAAATTCAATTTACGCCTCTAGTGATATCCTAGCTGGTAAACACATTCTTCCTCTGAGGGGCATCTCATAATACACATGCAATAACTGTCAGGTATTGGAGCAGATATCCTGAAATGTACACGAGTTGTGCTGAGGCCAGCAGGATTGACTTCAGTATCCATCCTCTTAGCATGGCGGCTACTTCTGTGAATAATAAATGAGGTGTAGATGGATGGGGATTTTGGCTGCTGACAGATGGTGTGTTTTGCACAAGCCAAGCACAAGCCTGGAAAACATCACTACACTTCTAAACAAAAATGTAAACATGATCTCTTGATCAGAACGTGTGGACATCTTGAAAGAGGCTGAAAAGGTACAGTAGCTGGGAGCAAGTGGTTGTTTTTTAGGTATTCCTACATGTTCATCTAATGATTAATGGTCACCAGCATTCAGTGTGTTGGGGTTTGGTTGGAGATTCCCAGAAGGGGTTGCTGGTGTTCCAACAAGGTTTCTTGATTAGCAAAACCAGCAAGACTTCTTTGGTCATTCATCAGCACTGGTTGACTAGCTTCGCCAGCTACTTTCCGTGGGAGAACAGCAGATGGAAATACTGTAATAGTAAGGCCGCTGAGTTTGATTCCACCCCTGCAGGCCTTCGTGTTGTGCTTTTGATTCATGAACAGCAGCATTTTTGTGTAGTTCATACGAACTCAGCAGACTCGGGTTCATGAAACCTTTTTTGCGCTACTAAAACAAACTAAACTTCGAAGTCAGATGGACTCGTGTCCACTCTGAAAACTCTAGTGCGAAAGCACATGTTAATAGTGAGCTGCGCAGTAATCGTTTGATCTACAGGATCTTGAAAATATGACAGATGACTGATAAATAATGCATGATTTCACAGGTTAGAGAGAAGTGTGTGCCTGTGTGTGTTTGTAAGTGTAGGTGGATTTCATTTTTGTGTACAAACATTCTTTGTCCGTTTGAATGGGAAAATTTCCCACAAATGAGATCTCTTTCATATCCTAATTGTTTGTCCTAGACATCAATAAATAGGTGAAAGATATGAAATACTTAAACATGGTCAAGATATAAATATATATATATAATATCTGAATAACTTACAACTCTATCAAATAGATCAGGTTATGCACCATATTGAATTCTTCATGGATGAAAACAAGGTTGTTAACGGTCTTTAAAATAGCACACAATGTATAAATCTCGCATGGAATTTTCAAAACTTTTTTAATGGAGTTTTTTTGTCTTCTGAAAGAGGTTTAGGAAGATGTTTCATCAGCTGAGCAACTGGCATGTTGTTGAACACCCAGTGTCGAATACGCTGTGCTTCTTCCCCTCAAAGCCTCGTTTTCATTCCTGTCAAAACGTGTTTGGTGCTTCCTAACTAAGACCTGTAAGCCAAGCCATCCTGTCCATCTCCTTCAACCTACCTCTGATCTTGTGGATGACCAGGTCCACCTTGCCATAGGTGCCCTTGCCAAGCTCCCTGATGACCTCATAGTACTTATTAAAGTCCAGCTTCTCCAGGTTCTCAGCAGTGATAAGCTGCAGCTCTTCCAGGATGTCAACGGAGGAACGGGACATGTGGGGCGAGGAGCTCATTATTCCAGAGACGGAGAGACCAGTTACCACGACAACAGTTGATTTAGAAATCTAAAGGTAGGAAAGTGGGAAAGAAGGGCAGATCGTTAAAGTACATGATAAAATACTTTCACACCTTGGGCTTTGGAGCATGATTGCACTGGACACATACTTTATCACTGACATCAAAGTTACAGAAATTGTTGCACTTCCTAAACTTATATAACCTTGTGCATCCTATAGTTCACTGGTCTTCTTTCTGTTCTGTGGAGGAACTTTTATCTGCGCGACATCACAGGCTGTGTATCCGAAATGAGAACATACTGTATGAGAGGAACTAAGCAGAACAAAACATCAGAGCGCACAGACCCTGACCGATCCCCTTTGTAACGCTAAAATCACATCAGTTCCATAGGGCTATTTACTTCCGCATCACGAAACCCTCTCAAAACGGAGTTATAGGGCAAACTAGCCTGTTGCATAACACCATTTCATAGTTTTAGGCTAGCATGTACTATATTGATTCAACAAATGAGCTGAATTCAAGAGAACTGTAAGAACAGAACATCACTCAGAAAGTAAGCATAGTGTATGTAATCACAGTGCACAACAAACAGCACTAAAGCAGTCTAAAGAGCTGTTTATTAGTGTTTGATACCATTTGTGCTACGAACATGAATGATATCCAAATCATGAAGCTTGATGAAGCTGATATTTTCTAAGTGACATAATGTTTTCAGAAAAATTAGTGTGTGTGTATAAAATGTACACAATTTAGCAAATGCAAATAAAACTATGAAAGACTATCATTACGATACTTTTAAAAAGGCCAAGAGTCTGCCTATTTCCAACACACTTATAACTTAAGTTTTGCACAAGCAAAAATGTGCAAAATGTAGTTTTCCAGGCTGTTATTTCTCGAAACATCGGTTGTGCTAGCATATATGGAAATACAATACAAAAGGCATTATATGAATGTTGTGAAACGGAAATTTAGAATGTTGTGAGATATCAGATTTCATAACGGCATGCTCAAAGAAAGCTCAATGGAATTTCTACTAACATAACAGTCTGTCTGATGAGATTTCTGAATGAATTTACAGTCCTGATGGCACCTCGGGCCTGCCAGTGCTCATTAATAGAGAAGAATGTGTTGAATGAGACAGGATGACAGCACTTCCTGTTCAGTGACACCATCTGTGGAAATTTGAAAATGTCTGTGTGTGTGTGTGTGTGTGTGTGTGTGTGTGTGTGAACGAGAGAGAGAGAGAGTATGGAGCTGCTGGAATTTTTTTTTCAAACACTTTGAAAATGTTCTATTTAGTATGAATATGTGTAGTTTGAAATCCGATCATACTGCAACTGCCATGTTGTTATTGTCACGTTTGGACGTACTATTCTTTTGGCATTCTGTTTTTCACATATAGTAGGCAAGTATTCAATTTCGGATGCAGCACTTGTCTTCTGAGTGGTTACTAGGCAGTTACAAACCTGCTAGTATGTTCTGGGTGGGTTGCTAAGGTGTTGCTAGGCAGTTCTGACTGTGTGGTTGCTAGGCAGTTGCTGAGGAGTTTGAGTAGTTACTAGGGAATTGCACACCTGTTCATCCAGAACTGAAGCCGTCAGTGACAGCTGCCCCCTTTAGACAAACACTCATCTGCACACATCTGCACAAACACACTAATAGATAGATAGATAGATAGATAGATAGATAGATAGATAGATAGATAGATAGATAGATAGATAGATAGATAGATAGATAGGACAACATATGCCCAATAACAGTATAATAAGCAGTGACTGGATGTCATTTTCAAAGCAAGTCTTTCCAGTGGACATACAGCCCACACAGTTTCTCATCTCTTGAGTAAAAGTGGCATGTTGTACCACAATTTATTTCTTCATGCAGCTCTTCATTGCCAATGAGCTGAGACCGGTGCTTTGTTGACCTGTTCCTTGTCTTGTGTTCACTGTTTATTTCTCTGGCTCTCCTCCTCCAGATTCGACAGAAAAAGCAATGCTGCCAGAGATGGAGTGGCTGCCAAAATCCTGTGCTTATAGCCATTTAAAGGTAGTAATCATTTCAAACAGCTTAATCAATGTTGTATGGACTCTCACGGGCACCACACTCAACACTCGCGCTGTAAATATCCATCTAACTCCTTTAGAGGTGAGCACTAGCACTTAATATTTACGTATGCTGCATAGCTGTATAGACTGTATACAACCTGTAGCCACTGTGAAATGCTTCAGATGAAAGAGTGAAACATCCTGTCCAACCTCATTGCTCATATTCAGGATTAAAAATTCAACATAATTATTGAGATGAATGACCTTGCTGCTTGTTGTGGAGAGGTGTGCTGCTACTTTTTGAATTGATTTGACTTGCAGTTTTGCCTGGCGGACAATATAATGGATGAAAAAATAAATAAAATCCTATAGACTTATATTGATGGAGGGACCCGAACACTCCGAATAACTGCATAGTAACACATTAAAAAACACTCTGATATCTTAGTAACCTTAAAGCAAACCCATGGCAACCACTGATGACACTTTAGTAGTGACAGCGACCTCTGCACAGAAAATCATCGCATTTAATTAAAAATGTTAAAACTAGTGGTGTTAAATTATTAATCGCGATTAGTCGCATCCAAAATAAAAGTTTTGTTTACATAATATACATGTGTGTACTGTGCATATTTATTATGAATATATAAATACACAAACATACAAGCACTGTATATATTTGAAAAATGTATATATATATATATATATATATATATATATATATATATTCTATATAAACAAACATATTTTCCTTTAATATATACATGCATGTGTGCACATTTATATATACACGTAATAATTCTACATAGCACCCATACATATATAATGCAAACAAAACTTTCATTTTGGATGCGATTAATTATGATTAATCATTTGACACCACTAGTTAAAACCTAGTTCCTCTTTGTTATTTATACAATAGCAAAAATTACTTATTTAATTTACATAAGATATTATATATAATGTTTGTTATTGTAGTATAAAATTGAGTATGGGAATATTGAATGCCATTAAACAAGAAGTACACTTTTTTTTATCACACTTACTGTAAGTAAATCTTTATGTAGTTTCATAATAATTTCTATTGTCAATGAAATATGGTTACAGAGTACTGCTGAATACTGACATTTAAACTTTTATGGTAAATTAAAATATACATTGTCATTTCTATTAAAACTTATATGTCATGTATTTAAATATGTTTGTGATTACACATTTGTAATGAAGTTTAATATATAATATTGAATAACACACTACAGTTACAATTAAAATCAAGTACTCCAAGTATCAACTAAAGCATGTGCTTTAGAATGTTAGTCAACACAAAATAAGTGTACTTCTTTACAGTACAACAAAAGAAAATTCAAACAATGATCCAAAAAAATGTACTTCAACGTACAACTTTTAACTTGACATTATTACAAAGTGCACTTTTTAAAAGTAAATTAAAAAACTAAAGTACACTAAAAGTACACATTCAACACAAGTAAGCACACTTCTTATTCACAAGGGTAGTTCGCTCCCTGGTGCAGTAATCTGTTTGTATTTGTGCAGTACAAAAGCTGTTACCCTTTCACACCACCATACAGCAGAACACGAGAAACCTGCACAGACTGTGTTTGTATGTCGGCGTGGAATACGGTGTATTTTATTTACTCTGTTTCCATGGTAATCGAGTAGCAGACAGATAAACCCCCAGCATGGGACTTTTTATACTTTCAAAAAACCTTTTGCCATCAGTCTCTGTAATGAAGATTTGTCTTGTGCTTAAAATAGAACTAGACGGGCTTCAAAACAAGATTGAAATTGCCATTGGAGTTATGGAGTAATCATAGTATGGAGGGCAGATATATAAGCCTGTCCAATGGTTTAGCAGCACAAATCCCTCTACCATTAATCACAACGCCAATCACGTGTAGCGGGAGCACAGAGGAAAAGAATATCTGGAATGTCCGGAGAATGTATTACACGTAGAAGATATTCCAGACAATAACTATTATTTTTTACCAATCCTAAAGGATTGTCATTCCAAACCTGTACGTATTTCTTTCTTCTGTGGCACACAACCCATTGACCCTGGGACAATGACTGAACTTTCATTTTTGGATGAACCATCCTTTTAAATTGCATCCTACTGCATCTTCCAAAGTCCTATTGTGCACTTTCAATTTCATATAAACCATTTTGTTGTTCTTCTTCTAGTCCAACACTTTGCAATCACACACTCTGCTATGTTCTGTGACAGTGCTCAGCTTTCTGAGACTTTCAAGAAAGCCTCATAAGCCCTGTTAGCGCTGGTTTGTTTGCTTGTCGTGTTGGTTTTGTGGCCTGTACCCACTCGCACACACATGCATGCATGCTCCAGGTGTTATTTAAAATATATTTTATCAAAAGAACAATAATTTGCTCTGCCTCTTTCCTTTTAGCTTTGATCACAAATACCCTCTAAGGGGTCGTTCACACAGAATGCGTCTTCGCGTCTTAAAACGTGAGATGCAGCGCTCAGGAATGTTTTTTTGTTTTTTAAAACGCAGCACAGAATGTTTTCTCTGCCTTGATGCTGTCAAATAATCAGCTGCTTTTATAACTTGCTACTGCAGACAAAAGCTTGCAATGCTTGCCCCGCCTCTGGGGTCTTCTGATTGGTCCACATTTTGGAACTGATATTGATGAGCGACGCTGCGTGTAAAAGTTAAAATTCTTTTAACTTGACACGACATCTTAAAAATTAGGCTCTCATGCTGCAAAAGACCAATTTATAATATGTATTATATGGTCACACACGTCCGTCTAGCACGTTTACATAGAAAAACAATGGAAAAGTAGTGCATTGGACTGGAAAAACACGTTCTGTGTGAACAGCCCCTTACTTTTTCAAGCCTCAACCAGCCGTTCCAAACACCTGCCTCCATTCTGATATGTAACACCCTGTTTTAACAATCCATTCAATTCCTGGTAGATAAGTACTAATTCAAAGACATTTTATTATTAAATAAATACTTAGAATTTGTCGTTTGAATGTGCTATTTCATATGCAAATTTGTCAGATAGTGGAAGCAAACTGGTTTACAATTGGCACTGTCTGCACATATGTGCATGGCTCTGTGCAAATGCTCTGAAAGGTATTTTCTAGCCTGTCATTTATAGGTCTCATACATTTCAAACATCGCAGCATGCCTGACCAAGGTTGCTTGACCAAAGTGTTGCAATTTCATTTTCAATGCTTTATGAAATTTAAACTACAGGACATCATAGGATGGATGAAATAATGTGGTGCTCAATTTAAACATTATTAAATATGACTAGAGATGTTATAAAAGACTAGACTCCTGATCTATTCCAACGGGCTTCTGAAATTCCTGATATCAGATGTTTGAATTCAAATAACGCCCATTTAGACAAAGGACAGAGCTGTGTGTGTCTGAATACTCACACCTATAGTGACAGACTCAGTGTTTTGGGCAGTTGGACTTATCGGCATCTGCCGAAAACCTCTTTTAAAAATGTTTTTCATGAAAAGTTTACATTGTGTATTGTGTCAATGTCTAATCTGTATATTGCCATTACACCTGTCCTGGTATAACCCTACACATCAGAGTGTTACTCATGAAGCTTGCATATGAACATGCTGTCATCTGTCCTGCAAAATCCTGTCCAGACCATGAAAGCAATGTGAAGACATTCAGTTTAATGAGAGCACTGAATGTACACTTTTGGGTTGGTGTGAGCGGTGCATGTGCATGTCTATCCATGTGTGCAAAATAAAAAGCAAGCATACATAAATACATAAACATCTCTCTTAGGCATTAAACTGTCTGACATCTATACATGTCAACCTGCTTGAATGACATGCCTTCGGTCTGGGTTACACCCGTTGAGCAGCAGCTCAAGATGTGTTTTGGCTTTTGTGTCTATTGTTCTTCAGTGGATCGGTTCCAGGTGATGGGCTCAGCTGCACTGAGACCTTTATGTCAACAATAAGAAAAAAGGACTAAAAAAAGGATGCTGATGCCTGTTTACACGTACTACGCAACATAAATAAAGCAATGCATTATTATAACACATATAATAAATATAATGCACATATAAATCTTAGAAGTAAAGAAAGGTACTATGGAAATAAGGCATATCTGCATTATCTAAACAGTAGCCTGTGCAAATGCACATTTTTATATAGCAGTTCTCGGTTCTTACTGGATATGCAGTGCCAAATGAGTATAACATTGCGTATAAATATATATATTTTTTAAATATATATATTTATACATTATATTGATGTTAAATCCAATGTTTCCTACCTTTTAAGGAACAAATAATGCGCAAACCCCCGCTGTCATTCCGTAGTGATCAATGTTATCTACCAGAACATCAGGAGCAGTATTTTTTCTGCTGCCCTCTCTGTTATTTTCTTAAAGCCTTGATGTACTAATATTGATTCTTGTGCACATCGCGCGGATCCGTCTCACAGAGCGACTGCTGTTGCACTATTGTCTCTCCGTTCGCTGTGGATGTCGATAGTGACAGCGCTCTCCCCGCCCACCGCGTTATCGACCAATCAGAGAACAGACTGAGGGCGCGCTGCACACGCCCACCGCAAACCTCAACAAATCAGCGAACAGAACGAGACAGCGCTGTACCCGTCGTGGATCGCTCAAGTCGGTGCATTCTGTCTCCGTACAGATTTCTTTTTGCGCGAGGCGCTGGGAGACTCACGAGGAGCTGCAGCCGCACTGTCAGGGAAATACATCCATTAATAAAAATATTTATTCTTGTGCTGGAAACTTGTACGTGTAATACAGAATCTATAACATGATGTAAAAATATTTTTTTACAAGGTCATTCATTATATATATATATATATATGTGTGTGTATATATATATATATATATATATATATATATATATATATATATATATATATATATATATATAATATGTGTGTTTAAAGATAAGAAAGAAAAGGTGTGTGTGTGTGTGTGTTAGTTAAAGATAAGAAAGAAAAGGGTTTTGGGTTTTTACAGGGATGCATATTACATTTGGTCTCCCCAATCCTGAATATGTGTACGATACAATAAAAACTAAAATATAATGAATTGTTTTTTAGTGTAAATATCTAAACATTCTTCAATCAAGACATTTAATTTAGAAGAACAATGACTTAAGAAAAGTCTTGTTTTCTGAAAATCATCACAATTGTATTTTTTTTTGCTTAAAGCAAGAAAAAAATAAAAAAAAAATCTGCCAATGGGCTAAGAAAAATAATCTTGATTCAAAGGGAAAACAAGATTATTTTCCTTGCCCCACTGGCAGATTTTAAGCAAAAACTAATGCAATTTATAATGATTTTTGTAAATGTATCCTGATTTAAGAAATGCTTAGATATTAGAAAACAAGACAAAAATATAAGATTTTTTTTTTTTTGCAGTGCAACTATAACAACTGTATTTTAATAAAAATTAAATAAAATCAAAATAATTAAAATTAAAATATTATAAAATGTTCTATAAAAAGTGCTCTGAAAGTCTAAATATTAATCATTTAATAACTCATTTACGGTTAACTATGGTCAAATTAAAAATCTACTTGTTAAATATAAAGCCCACTAATGTTTTAGAGATCTTTTTTTCTCTCTCTCAAAAGCTTAATGAGATATAGTTCCTGTGACAATGTAGCATTCAGTTAGTGGCGGTCGCCCCTATTCATGTTAAAACTAAAGATAAAATATGCAATATGCAAAACTGTAGTCTATATGTGTGTATATAATAACATAATACTTACTGTATATAAACAGTATGCCTGTATATCTGCATGTGTCCTTGTGGAGGCCTGCCGTCCTCCTTATGTGAGGGATGTAAAGCAGCTTAACTCGTGCCAAATTACTCTGTTTAATCGCTAATGCGCCATTCACTCAGTCAACTCCTTCACACTCTGCTGTGGGCTGATATTAAACTGAGTAAAGTGATCTAAGACTAGGAAGATCTCTCAGTGACACCAGAGGCAGCGAAAAAGCTTTAACAACAGAAATTGAATGCAAGTAACTAAGTTATTGCTGCTTTGTGCAGGGCAGCCATGAAGGAGATTGCTGCTTTATCTGAGAACATTTAATTATGTCCTGCGCAGAAAATACGGAAATCCTGACTCTGTGATCAGCGGTGTGTGTGTGTGTGCTGAATACCTCGGATGATGGGATGAGGACTGTCAGCATAGGCAGCTTATGTTGAGCCTCATAATATAGTCCATGCATGTGTGCTCGACTAAACAGATTATGCAGGACTCAGAGCAAAGGGTTGTGAAGCTTGAATGCTTAAAATCAGTTTTCATTCATTTGAACAGCATCACACAAAAGTCCACAATAGGTTAATTGCTTTATGCATATTTTTTTCTTTCAGCAATTAAAATACTGTAGTTCCAACTTCCAACAGAAGACAAAGCATTTGTTATCTTGTCATCATTTACTGGGAAGCACCTTGATCAGCAAGAACCACTAAAATATACAAACAGTGAAAACAAAAAAAACAGACAAAAAATAGGTCCCAAACGGACTGGATTTAAATATTGGACTGGTCTGGAATTCACTGAATGATACAAACAGTGAACACTTTCGCAACACTGCTCTGCCAATCAGATTTGAAGACCGGAACTAGCTAACTAGAGAGAAAACATTGTGCAATGGTTAAATATTTTACTCAAAACACCAAACCTGTGTTTCACCTGTTGGATCATTTTGTTGGGTTATTTACACAGTTTTTAGAAGGCAACCCTTGTTTACATGATTTCACCACTTTGCAAACATGAATATTGGCATAGATTTCCATGCACTGAACTTGGACTGACTTAATCACATGCCAGTTCAGACCATATTGATTCCATTGGTTTTTCTGAAGAGTTGGGGTGTGCAAAGGTTTAGGAACATTTTTATTATTGTTTAAAATATTTTAATGAATTTGTCGTGACCAGCATAAAATAAAATGAATGTATATTTTTACACAGCAGTTTGTTCTGGTTCTTGAATCTGATTGGCTTAGAGCCTATTCCAGAGATGCAGTATTCCAGTGGTATCAGCACTCTAACCGTTTCACCGTTTGTATCACTCCACTTGTTGTCGGATCTATACTGGCAGCATTTGTCTCACTGAGCATTAATAGTGGTAGTGCGAACCCACAATAATTTTACAATATTACTGTTATTGTGTCACAGAATGTGCAAGATTTTGTATGAGATTTTTAGGCAAGAATGTAGTTGTTTAGACCTCTGATATGTGATTTATATACTGTATAAAGATATAAATATTTGACAATATGTTTAGACATCAGAGATGTGAGCTCCAGACCCACAGCGGACATTCAGCACATAACCCCGCCGAGAACAGCCTTATTTCGGCCGGGCCTTCTTTGTCGCTGGTTCTGATGTAGATGGTGTTACACGAGATATAATTACTTTTGATTATATTAAACGGCCAATCTTTAGTCTTATTAATTTATTACTTGTTTCAGAGCAAATCGATTTGACTTTAGGACAAAGTTAAGTTTCATATCTTTTTGTTTTTATGTAATTAAATCCAGTTCTAAAAAGAGCGCTGCTTTTCTTCATTTTACTGAATTGTTTGCTTGTGTTTATTTCCTATTGTACAAACGTTTTGTACTTTTATAATGGCTATTGTTGTTCATTTCTATATTATTGTTCAATAAATAATATTTCACATAACTAATGTGCTGTATTTGGTATTGAGAAAGGGTCCGTTTAGTGTTTATGATTTCATCTTCAGAGAAAGTTACATTATTACGACTCTTTTTAGTCGCAAGAACTTTTATATTGAAAGGGACTGAAATGAGGATGTTATTATTACTTTAAACAGCCTTATAAGATGCAAACATAGTGACGCAACTGACAAATGCATTGACTAGCGCTATCAGGGGAAATCCCCTTAACTGTTAAAGAGACAAAGATATCGCTTTCCTCAGTGGACATTCAAACTCATTTTGTGATTATGGATATAAGATCGACCTGAAGAATGAATGCTGGCATCAGATGCAGGTAAAAGACTCGCTCAGGCAGTCACTCTCTCATAATTCTGTACTCTACATAATACAATATGCTTTCAGTGTAGCAACTCAACGTTCCTTTGTAACTAGTTCTAAAGTGACATTTTCGAATTAGTAATGATCTTGAGCTCAGCAAATAAACTGTCAAACTGAGATTTGAATCCGTGGCAGAAGGAAGTAGTTCTGCACAAAAGAGGGTTTTTAAAGACACTCCATTTTTGTTTTTCTTATGTATTTACACACTCGTGCCATCGAACTGTTATATAAATGCAATATCACACGAGCAGCAGTGCATTATGGCTGTATATCAGCACGCTGTGATTAGCTACGGCCAAATCACAGCCGTGCTGATATATAGCCATATCTCACTTCTACTCGTGTGATATTGCTCATATATATTGATTTTTATATCTCTTATGCTCACCAAGGCTGCATTTTTTTTTTTTTAAATAAAGTAAAATAGTACAATTGTGAATATATATTGATATATAGATTATTATATAAACGTATTTCTGTAAATTAAAATAAAACAATATACATTAATAACTGTTTTTTACTTGTGTAGGTCTAAACAGTCCTTTCAAGTTTGCTGTTTATAGTGACATTATGTACAAACCCGATTCCAAAAAAGTTGGGACACTGTACAAATTATGAATAAAAACAGAATGCAATGATGTGGAAGTTTCAAATTTCAATATTTTATTCAGAATACAACATAGATGACATATCCAATGTTTAAACTGAGAAAATGTATCATTTTAAAGGGAAAAATAAGTTGATTTTAAATTTCATGCATCAAACACATCTCAAAAAAGTTGGGACAAAGGCCATGTTTACCACTGTGTGGCATCCCCTCTTCTTTTATAACAGTCTGCAAACATCTGGGGGACTGAGGAGACAAGTTTAGTGCTCAAGTTTAGGAATAGGAATGTTGTGTTCCCATTCTTGTCTAATACAGGCTTCTAGTTGCTCAACTGTCTTAGGTCTTCTTTGTTGCATCTTCCTCTTTATGATGTGCCAAATGTTTTCTATGGGTGAAAAGATCTGGATTGCAGGCTGGCCATTTTCAGTACCCGGATCCTTCTTCTACGCAGCCATGATGTTATAATTGATGCAGTATGTGGTCTGGCATTGTCATGTTGGAAAATGCAAGGTCTTCCCTGAAAGAGACGACGTCTGGATGGGAGCATATGTTGTTCTAGAACTTGGATATACCTTTCAGCATTGATGGTGCCTTTCCAGATGTGTAAGCTGCCCATGCCACACGCACTCATGCAACCCCATACCATCAGAGATGCAGGCTTCTGAACTGAGCACTGATAACAACTTAGGTTGTCCTTGTCCTCTTTAGTCCGGATGACATGGCGTCCCAGTTTTCCAAAAAGAACTTCAAATTTTGATTCGTCTGACCACAGAACAGTTTTCCACTTTGCCACAGTCCATTTTAAATGAGCCTTGGCCCAGAGAAAACGCCTGCGCTTCTGGATCATGTTTAGATATGGCTTCTATTTTGACCTACAGAGTTTTAGCCGGCAACGGCGAATGGCACAGTGGATTGTGTTCACCGACAATGTTTTCTGAAGTATTCCTGAGCCCATGTTGTGATTTCCATTACAGTAGCATTCCTGTATGTGATGCAGTGTCGTCTAATGGCCCGAAGATCATGGGCATCCAGTATGGTTTTCTTGGCCTTGACCCTTACGCACACAGAGATTTGTTCCAGATTCTCTGAATCTTTGGATGATATTATGCACTGTAGATGATGAGAACTTCAAACTCTTTGCAATTTTTCTCGGAGAAACTCCTTTCTGATATTGCTCCACTATTTTTCGCCGCAGCATTGGGGGAATTGGTGATCCTCTGCCCATCTTGACTTCTGAGAGACACTGCCACTCTGAGAGGGTCGTTTTATACCCAATCATGTTGCCAATTGACCTACTGTAATAAGTTGCAAATTGGTCCTCCAGCTGTTCCTTATATGTACATTTAACTTTTCTGGCCTCTTATTGCTACGTGTCCCAACTTTTTTGGAATGTGTAGCTCTCATGAAATCCAAAATGAACCAATATTTGGCATGACATTTCAAAATGTCTCACTTTCAACTTTTGATATGTTATCTATATTCTATTGTGAATAAAATATAAGTTTATGAGATTTGTTATTATGTAACATTATAAATGTCTTTACTGTCACATTTGTTCAGTTTAATGTAGTCTTTCTGGAAAGTATAAAAAAAAAAACTATAATCGATATATATATATATATATATATATATATATATTATATATATATATATATATATATATATATATATATATATATATCATAATTATATTTGGTCAGCTAAATGGACAATTCTTTCAAGTATGACCTGCTATTTGAGTTAAATGCAAAACCCAACCTAACAGGAAATAAATAAATAAATGGACACACCTATTCTTTATTTTAGAATAACAGAATTTTATAATAAGTCATTACAATGAAATATGAAATAATACAAATGGGAATTATGTAATGACCAAAATATGTAAAACAACAAATGTACAATGACGAATCTCTTATGTTTGAGCTTCTACTTTGTCTAGATTATACACAGGGATGCTTTTTATTGAAGGAGCTTCTCTTTACTATCTGCTTTAATCAAATTATGTTTTGTTAAAAAAAAAAACACACATGGGCATAATTTCAAAGATTAAGCAGATCAAAAGATCAAGAGAAATATAAATGCAGTCTTGTGTGTCCAAATGTTTGAATTGTACTCAGCTGTGTGTCTACACAATCCCAGATTGGGATGTCATTAGTGAAGTTTGTGTATGTTTTCAATACACTGTCCTTTACAGCGTTAAATAAATTCCTTAAAAATCTTTTAATAAGCTTCCCAAGGCCCAACAACTTACATGTGTCATATCTGTCGCCATGGTGAGCCACAGTTACACAAACGCACACACACACACATATGTTCACAAACGTGCTTTGGGAGCACACTTAAATCTCAGTGAGGTTTGTGAGCATCAGAGTTCCTTTCATTCTACGTTTGGAGATTCTGCTTAGACACTGGCCTTAACAACAACACATCAACGTGCTGTGACATGAGTTCCTCCATTGCTCTTGCACAGGATGAAGCTTTTTTTGTCAGTAGACTCTCTCTAACGTAAACATTCACAACAAGCAGAAAGCTGAGCGCTGAGCTGCATTGTTGGAAACACTAAACACTTCAGAATCAATACTGTATTGTGTGTGCAAAGCAGACTGCTCTTTCTGTCTCACTTCCTATTTGAAATCATCAATGTTCATCTCCACTGTTCAAAAGTTTGAGGTCGATAAAACTTTTTAACGTTTTTGAAAGAAGTCTCTTCTGCTCAACCAAGGCTGGGCGTTCTATACATTAATATATTTTAAAATATAATTTATTCCTGTGATGTAAAGCTGAATTTTCAGCAGTGTCACATGATCCTATAATCAATAAATAAATACTGATTTAATGAATCTATGCGGAATAAAAGTGTGAATTTATATGTTCAATTACAATCTGAAAAACAATGGTTCTTTACTGGAATCAATGGTTCTTTTGATTCCAAAAAAGTTTAGATTATTAAAATATTCAATCAATCAATCAATCAATCAAACTGTTTCTTTAAGAGCTGTTCACTGAAAGGTTCATTGAGGAACCCAAAATGGTTCTTCTATGTCATCACTGCCAACATGATGGCGGTAAGTTTTGAAAGGCCAATTACTACTCAATATTTTTTAGATCTCAAGTGTAAAAATCTATAGAATTGTTGAGGACAGGTGTACTTCTACTTTTCTGACCGATCAGATAATAAAATGGATTGAAGGAGACCAGACCAGAGGCCAACATAGATGTGAGGGTGGCAAAGAAACACCACGCTTCACTTTCAGCTATTAATCTTTTCTACAAGAGTCAGAAATTCTTAGTAATAGTCACTGAATGGATCTGTGGCTTTGACTGTCAGTTTACTATATGATGATTTATGTGGTAAATCCTCAGCGTGTGAGTGACTAGATCTGATGGAGTGTCCCAGAGCGTTGTTGTCATTAGTCAGTTGCACGGCTGTAGTTCAGTCCCATCAAGGTGTCAGACCCAATCCCCCATAGTGCACTGCACTCCCAATGCAGTCCTGATCGGTGACTCTTCCAGTTTTGCCAATGTGCCAGTTTCACTACTTGTGAGTTCCTCTCTCCTCTCTTTTACAGTGCTGTGAAGCATATTCTCCTGGTGATTATGAAAAAGCAGCCCCCTGGGCTTTCTCTCACTGCCAGCGATGGATCTGATAAAGATAAATGTTACATAATGGTGCCTTGGCACATGAGTGTTTGGATAGTGGAAGGGCACTCTGAAGGGAATAAGGCGGCTAATATCTTGGCTGTTTTTCGTGAGTGGCAGGCAGACAGACAGTGACGCTGGCGGTCTGTTGTTTATGTGGCGATCAGCAACTACTGAATCCAAGACAGAAACACGTTCTCCTCCTCTCCTCTCATTTATGTAATCAGTTTTACCAATTAAAACTAATGGTAGACTAATGGTTAAATGCAAATTGGAAGATATTCAGATGGAAAACATCACAATAGTTTTATTTTAACATTTACAGTATGCTACTTTACACACCAAGAGTCCAATCTATCAAATAATGTGACTATGTTAACTACATAATGTGACTGATTAAGCATAACCTGTTAATTGTAACAGTATAAGTCATGAGGACACAAAAAAATTACTAAAAATCACAAAAACCCCAGAAAAACACACACAAAACAAACAAACAAAGGTTATATTTGTGTAAAATCAAAAAATATTATTGATGTAAAAAAACGCTCTGTTTAAACCCCACAGCATGAAATCAGACAGAGACCGGCACCTGAGGCGAGTGCTGTCACACGTGAGCTGGAGAGGTTAACACATTTGCAGCTCTGTGTTTGGCAGCAGTTCCTCCTGTAGATTCTGCCATGTGCCGCATACACAGACAACACGGGATGGTGCTGTCCTTCAAGATCCGGGTTCTTCGGTTAGATGAACAAGCGTGTCAGATTTGGTCTCACGTGCAGAGCCCACCACTCGATCATGTGTGTGTGACAGAGGCAACGAGATTCTGCTGTAGTAAAATTCAGGCCACCTCATTAGATATTTTTGAAGGTTGCTATTTAATGTTGGAATACACTACATGACTTTTAATAATAGTGACTTATGGTGGAATTAACTTTAAAAAGGCACAGAAATCTCTCAGGTTTAATTAAAAAAATCTGAATTTCTTTCTTTTTCATAAAACAAAAGGAGGCTTGTATTATCTGCAATGAAAATGAATGGGGAACAGGGTTGCCAAAAGATGGAACATTTTCAGTAAATTTCTGAAATATTCAAGAAATTTTGGAAACTTTCCAGGATTTTTTGGAATTTTCCAGGGATTTTTGGAAAGTTTCTGGAAATGTTCCATGCAACCCTAATGGGGAATGAGGCTTTCAAGCTTAAAAAACCCTATAAAAGTACCGTATTAGAAGACAATAACTCTTGTGTAATGAACAGCTCAGCTTGAACTTATTCATGATAATATTTTCCTCAGTCAGAGCTCTCGATGGTGCTTGGTGCCATTGTCACCAGATCTGGCATAGCATGATATTTGACATCTTATTCATTGTTTGAATCTTATTCATTGACAATGACTTAAATTTCCATCTGTTCCTCACACAAAGCCGTTTTATTGGTTTGGGTTTTGCAATATGGAAAACAGAAGCTCTGAAATTCTGCCTAACACCTCCATTTACCGTATGTTTCATGCAAGAAAATAACACGAGTTTGGAATGACACAACGGTGAGTAAATTATGCACTTGGGCCACGCAGGCAGAATATTAACACTCTGCCTGTTAAAATGAGTAGAAATGGAATTACAGATTCAACATTGCACACAAATATAGGAAAGAATCCATGTTGGATCCAGTGTAGACTTGGACGTCCTTTAATTTAAATCCCATCTGCCACACGCAGACCTTGTGTTGTGTCGCAGGAGGTTTGTTAAAAGACACAATCACGTCTTTATTCTGTGAGCACACAGAGAGCTGGCTGTCATGCTGCTGAGAGACGACACACGTGACATGATAGACAGGATCTTTTCTTTCATTGATCAAACAAACACGAGAAAAAAAAAGATGAAAATGTCAAATAACAAAACAATCAAAAAAAAAAAAAAAAACAGCTTGCAAACCAGGGCAACAGGGGGAAAAAAACCCTACAAAATCTTTATTAAAATGCCAAAAGTTACTAAGAAAATTAAGAAAATAGATTTTTTTTTTTTACTTTATCAAAGTTCTCATTCCTTTTATCATTTGTAAACAGCTGATATAAAGTATATAGACTGAAGTACAGATGGGAAGCACTGTAATTGAGCTGTCTGGATTTGACAAATGCAGAGTGAAGTACTTCATTCAAAAGAAATAAGCCGTCTGCTCTTCTAGAGAGATCTTGTTCTTCCACATGTTCATCAGTGAGTATGTTGATTCAACTGAATGTGAATAATGTTAAGAAGTTTTAAAAAAGGATCTTTTTTCTTTTTATCAAATCTAAATCGAGCTGAATATTGACACTATTGTCTTCTGTAGATGTGCTTAGAGCTGAATTGGATTTGTTTCATAACTGATGAACTTTGCAACAGTGACACAGTTATTGAACTGAAATGAATTAACACTGAACTAAACTGAGCTGAATAATGACACTACTGTCTTCTGTAGAACTGAATGTTTCATAATCAATGAATATTGCAACATCAACTTATTTTCCTGTTTATTACTGCAAAGCTGCTTTGAATCAATGTGTGTTGCATAAAGCACTAAATAAATGTGACTTGACTTTAATACGTAAATTCTGAAAGCCTTGACATTTGTGACAATGTCTCAGAGCTACGCCGACCATCTGCCGCTGACAGGTGTAGCATTGGAATGCCAGAGCAGCTGACCGACTGTGCTGTAAAGAGAGACAGACCTTTGAACAGCATATTGAGACACAGTGAGAGGTGCAGCACAGTCAAACAAGGGACGAGAACAGCGACTGGTAGAACGGGGCGCCACCTTCTTCTAGAATAAAACACTGCAGGACGAGCCTCAGTGAAAGATTAGAAATCATAATAATGCCATTTCTTTTTGCAATGATTAATCCTCTGCCATGGCCTCATAGGATAGTAAAGGGACCATCGAATGCACACTTCAGAAACTCAGTGGAAGTAGTGGGTCATCCGGGTATTTTTCACCTACTGTTTTTTAAATACCGTGGACTTTGGACATGCTGATCTTTTGGCCTTTTTTTTTTTTTTTGCATGTTATGCAAGTAGGGATGTATTCAATTTTGAATGCAGCAAATCGTTTTTCATTATCATGAATCTCCTAGCAATGTGGCACACGATTCTGCATGAGTTTGCTGTGTTTGGAAGGACTTGAAAGTCTAATAGTGTGTGATCCTCAGTCATTGTGTGTATGATGCCCAGTTTTTCTCTGTAACCATTTACAGTAAGTAACAAAAGTTATATAGTGTATTCCAACCTTAATTGGAGTTCAGCACCATGGAGAGCAACAATTTTTACTCACTGCTTGTAGATGAATTGACCAGACTGCCAATTCTTCCTTAGCAACTGTTGTCGCCTGCCACATTTTCAGGCATTAGCTCTCTATGGAAGTCCTGTGTGAGCAAGCACTCTCTCACTGTTGGTATTATTTCAATATCTGTATAGAATAACATTCATTGTACTGCAGTTAGATCCAGTGCTTGATGCCATTGGATGATTAGCCTTCCAACACTGCTGATATTAAGTCATCATCTGACACACTGGCTTCTTAAGATTGAGAAATGAGAGAGAAAACTTGGAACAGAATTTCTGCTGTGTGAGACCATCTTTTTACAGATGCTGTAAGTATTTCTGTCAGGGCTTTTGCTTTCTTCATGACAGGGAGAAGCAGGCTGAGTTTTCTTGTCAAATGGAATCTGTTCTGACATCTTTGAAGAAATACTAGCCTTTTTGCAGTTGACCAATGAGAACAAATACATTCTGGCAGGAGCAGCTGTCCAAAGCACCCGATGCTGTTTTGAAGGATCTTGAAACATGACTGAAAATTTCCTTCATCAAACTGTAAGTATATACAGAGGAAACACATGTACACATGTGCAAATATGCAGCATTAATATACTGCATCTATTAGCAGCATTTCAAAACTACCAACAATGTATAGGTGGATTTCATGAAATCTGGATAATTTTTCAGCCCAAAAATAAAATCAAGAAAAAAAAAAAAAAAAAAAAAAAAAAACATACATACACACACACACACATATCACACACACACACACACATACATATTTTATATATAATATATATATATATATATATATATATATATATATATTATATATATATATATTATATATATATATATATATATATATAAATAAAGATTTGGCATTGTGACATTATTTTCATTATAATAGCACATTTTCACCCTGAATTATCATTACCTTTGAAAAAAAATTGCATTTTCAGCATAATGTGCAAAGAAATACAATAATCTATTTATAAAAAAGTACTGTAATATAGTAATGGGACTCTGAGAATTGCAAAAAAAAAAAAAAAAAAAACACATTAAGTAATAAAAACTGCAATGCAAAAACCTTAATGGTCCAAAAAACAATTTATTTACTTTATGAAATAGATATATTTTTTGTTTTAATTTTGGGATGCAATGCAACATATTTTGTGAAACTGATCCTCATAAAAACATTAAAAGGCTGTCACTGGTATGAAGCAGAAGCTTTGTCTGAATAAATCTCAGTCACTGTCTATTTTCAAAAGCATGTAAAGTGTCAGAGTTAAACAGAAGTCTCTGTGAATGATGTTTTCAGTGTTGTTCATTGTTCAGTGTCAATGTAAGTTTCAAACACTAGCTAGAATTCTGGTTCAGATTACTACACAAAACAATATCTAATCTGAGCATTAAATTCTTAAATATTTTGTTCTAACTAGCACAACATGACAAGGTGTTTTCAGGTGTCAAGTAATATTTCTGGGTCCCATTTTATATTAAGTCTCCCTAATACCTGTGTACTTAAATAGTAACTAAATGTGTATGTAGTATGTAACCACAGTATAAGTACACATTGGTACATAGTATATATAGCTGTAATATTTCTGTAACTACACACGTCACAACCCTCAGGATGGTTTGCATAAGTACAAATGTGGAACAGGACATTGGTAACAACACTTTTCACTTCACTAAGTACTCGTGTACCTGAACCATTTGATCCAGGGGGTGGAGACGGGTAGGTTTAGGGGTGGAGATGGGATCCAGGGGGTGGAGACGGGTAGGTTTAGGGGTGGAGATGGGATC
The DNA here is from genome assembly GCF_018340385.1 of Cyprinus carpio. Taxonomy (NCBI): domain Eukaryota; kingdom Metazoa; phylum Chordata; class Actinopteri; order Cypriniformes; family Cyprinidae; genus Cyprinus; species Cyprinus carpio. Next base: position 34,657,745 of record NC_056574.1, read on the forward strand.
CAGGGGGTGGAGACGGGTAGGTTTAGGGGTGGAGATGGGATCCAGGGGCTGGAGACGGGTAGGTTTAAGGGTGGAGAAGAGATCCAGTGGGTGGAGACAGGTAGGTTTAGGGGTGGAGATGGGATCCAGGGGGTGGAGATGGGTAGGTTTTTAAGGGTGGTGGAGATGGAATCCAGGGGGTGGGGACGGGTAGGTTTAAGGGTGGAGATGGAATCCAGGGGGTGGAGACGGGTAGGTTTGGGGGTGGAGACGGGATCCAGGGGGTGGAGACCGGTAGGTTTAAGGGTGGAGATGGAATCCAGGGGGTGGAGACGGGTAGGGTTTAGGGGTGGGAGATGGGATCCAGGGGGGTGGAGACGGGTAGGATTAGGGGTGGAGATGGGATCCAGGGGGTGGAGACGGGATCCAGGGGTTGGAGACGGGTAGGTTTAGGGGTGGAGACGGGATCCAGGGGCTGGAGACCGGTAGGTTTAAGGGTGGAGATGGGATCCAGGGGGTGGAGACGGGTAGGTTTTAGGGGTGGAGGTGGAATCCAGGGGGTGCAGACGGGTAGGTTTAGGGGTGGAGATGGGATCCAGGGGGTGGAGACGGGTAGGTTTAAGGGTGGAGATGGGATCCAGGGGGTGGAGACGGGTAGGTTTAAGGGTGGAGATGGGATCCAGGGGGTGGAGAACGGGTAGGTTTAGGGGTGGAGATGGGATCCAGGGGGTGGAGACGGGTAGGTTTGGGGGTGGAGATGGGATCCAGGGTTTGGAGACGGGTAGGTTTAGGGGATTAGATGCGATCCAGGGGGTGGAGACGGGTAGGTTTGGGGGTGGAGATGGGATCCAGGGGGTGGAGACGGGTAAGTTTAGGGGTGGAGATGGGATCCAGGGGGTGGAGACGGGTAGGTTTAAGGGTGGAGATGGGATCCAGGGGGTGGAGACGGGTAGGTTTAAGGGTGGAGATGGAATCCAGGGGGTGGAGAGGGGTAGGTTTAGGGGTGGAGATGGGATCCAGCGGGTGGAGACGGGTAGGTTTTAGGGGTTTAGATGGGATCCAGGGGGTGGAGACGGGTAGGTTTAGGGGTGGAGATGGGATCCAGGGGGGTGGAGACGGGGTAGGTTTTAAGGGCGGAGATGGATTCCAGGGGGTGGAGACGGGTAGGTTTAGGGGTGGAGATGGAATCCAGGGGGTGGAGACGGGTAGGTTTAGGGGTGGAGATGGGATCCAGGGGGTGGAGACGGGTAGGTTTAGGGGTGGAGATGGAATCCAGGGGCTGGAGATGGGTAGGTTTAGGGGTGGAGATGTGGTCCAGGGGGTTGAGACGGGTAGGTTTAGGGGTGGAGATGGGATCCAAGGGGTGGAGACGGGATCCAGGGGGTGGATACGGGTAGGTTTAGGGTGGAGATGGGATCCAGGGGCTGGAGACGGGTAGGTTTAAGGGTGGAGATGGGATCCAGGGGGTGGAGACGGGTAGGTTTAGGGGTGGAGATGGGATCCAGGGGGTGGAGACAGGTAGGTTTAGGGGTTTAGATGGGATCCAGGGGGTGGAGACAGGTAGGTTTAGGGGTGGAGATGGGATCCAGGGGGTGGAGACGGGTAGGTTTTAAGGGTTGGAGATGGGATTCAGGGGGTGGAGACGGGTAGGTTTAGGGGTGGAGATGGGATCCAGGGGGTGGAGACGGGTAGGTTTAGGGGTGGAGATGGGATCCAGGGGGTGGAGACGGGTAGGTTTAGGGGTGGAGGTGGAATCCAGGGGGTGCAGACGGGGTAGGTTTAGGGGTGGAGATGGGATCCAGGGGGAAAAAGCGGGTAGGTTTAAGGGTGGAGATGGGATCCAGGGGTGTGGAGACGGGTAGGTTTAGGGGTGGAGATGGGATCCAGGGGGTGGAGACGGGTAGGTTTAGTGGTGGAGATGTGGTCCAGCGGGTGGAGACGGGTAGGTTTAGGGGTGGAGATGGGATCCAGGGGGTGGAGACGGGTAGGTTTAGGGGTGGAGATGGGATCCAGGGGGTGGAGACGGGTAGGTTTAAAGGGTGGAGATGGGATCCAGGGGGTGGAGAGGGGTAGGTTTAGGGGTGGAGAGATGGGATCCAGGGGGTGGAGACGGGTAGGTTTAGGGGTGGAGATGGGATCCAGGGGGTGGAGACGGGTGGGTTTAAGGGGTGGAGATGGGATCCAGGGGGTGGAGACGGGTAGGTTTAAGGGTGGAGATGGGATCCAGGGGGTGGAGACGGGTAGGTTTAGGGGTGGAGATGGGATCCAGCGGGTGGAGACGGGTAGGTTTTAGGGGTGGAGATGGGATCCAGGGGGTGGGAGACGGGTAGGTTTAAGGGTGGAGATGGGATCCAGGGGGTGGAGACGGGTAGGTTTAAGGGTGTGAGATGGGATCCAGGGGGTGGAGACGGGTAGGTTTATAGATGAGGGTGGAGATGGGATCCAGGGGGTGGAGATGGGTAGGTTTAGGGGTGGAGATGGGAATCCAGGGGGTGGAGACGGGATCCAGGCGGTGGAGACGGGTAGGTTTAGGGGTGGAGATGGGAACCAGGGGGTGGAGATGGGTAGGTGTAGGGGTGGAGATGGGTAGGTGTAGGGGTGGAGATGGGATCCAGGGGGTTTAGATGCGATCCAGGGGGTGGAGACGGGTAGGTTTAGGGGTTTAGATGCGATCCAGGGGTTGGAGATGGGTAGGTTTAGGGGTTTAGATGGGATCCAGGGGGTGGAGACGGGATCCAGGGGGTGGAGACGGGTAGGTTTAGGGGTGGAGGTGGGATCCAGGTGGTGGAGACGGGTAGGTTTAGCGGTGGAAATTGGATCCAGGGGGTGGAGATGGGTAGCTTTAGGGGTGGAGATGGGATCCAGGCGGTGGAGACGGGTAGGTTTAGCGGTGGAAATGGGATCCATCCGGTGTAGATGGATAGGTTTAGGGATATGTAAAGTGGGAGGAGTTGGATCTTGAGTTGGAGTTGGTGCACCACAGTAATACCGGTGGTAACTCCTCAGGAACTGTCCACTTAAAAAAAAAATGTGTAACATTCTGGACACCAACCACTATTTATATGTAAAGCCTAACTTACTGGCTGCTGCTGTGTAACATCAGAGTAATTACATAATAAATCTAATATAAAGTGTAACACTTTCTTTACCAAAAAGTGCTGTTAGTCTTGTTACACATTTGTACTTAATATATTCAGTGGGTTGTTACATGTGTGTAGTTAAACAAACATAACAGCTGTAGATACTATGTACCAATGTGTATGTACACATCTAGTTACTATGCAAGTACACAGGTATTAGGGACACATTATAAGCGGGACCTATAATGGTATACAAATTACATGACAGAAAGAGTAGTTTGAAATGTAATCTATTGGATTTACAAATATAAGGTAATGTATTCTGACGACTTTTTGATTACGTTAAGATTACATTTGTCCTAACTCATAAGAAAATCTATTAAATATTACAGTATGCCAGGGTTTCTCAAAGTGAGGTTCGTGAACGAAATGCAGGAGGTTCACATGGATCCCGAGGAAAATGCCCGCATCACATCACATTACCTGCTTGATTCTGGAAATGACCAAGTCTTTTTTTAAAAAGACTAGCTTCTGGTCACTTCATTAGTGTAAATCACTGCATGTATGAATGCCCCTTAACATGGAAGAGATCGCTTGACACTGTTTCGTTGTACTAGAAGTCTAAAAATATCTCCTACTTGGCTACTTACATCTATTCCTTTGTATTTCAATATGGAAAAGAAATTGATAAGTGGAAGTAGAAGACAATAAGTGTAAACCTACATACAGCTCATTGAAACTTCACACTCAGACAGCACAAACAGCTCTCTCTGTCTCTCTTTAGAAGAGTATCTTCCCTCAGAACTCATGCCTGTGATACATGTCTGGATCGTAGTATTTCGTGACCACCACGCGGTTCGCAAACTTGCGTCCTGTGAGTGCCTGCATGGCCTTCTGGCATTCTGCAGCAGACACGTACTCTACGAATATCTGCAACAGAGAAAAAAATAAATAAAACAATACTGCCATTATTATTCAAGCCTTAGAGTTCTGTTTAAAACAAGTCATTATCTAGGCTAAATAAGCAGACAGTATTAACTGAAAATCTACTATAGTTTTTATTAATAATTTAAATATACATGTATTTTTTTTTATTTTAGCTAAAGTTTTAGTAGTTTTGTTGTGTTTTTTCATTGTTATTATTTATGTCTATATAGGTTTTATTTTTCTAAGTTTTAGTCATTTTATTACATTAGTTTTAACAAAATAAAACTGAGAAATGTTGCCTTGGAAACTAGCTGAAATAAAATAAGTGTAAGTTTATTATTATCATAATTTTAATTTCAGTTAACGTTTATTTTATTTATGGTATTTATGGTTATTTATGGTTTTAGGTCTAGTTTACTACGATAACCCTGTATTAAGAATAATTACAATTAATCAAGCTGAGGCTATTTACTTTAATTGCATTATTATATTAAAGAAGTCAAATTAAAATACTACTTCACTCAAAATGTAAATTGTATCACTGTTCAAATCCAAAAGTGTGTGTCTTTTGTAAAACACAAAATGTGAAAAATATCTGAATCGCTCTTCTCCATATAATGAAAGAAAATGAAGACAGATTCTGTCATGCTCCCTAAAAGCCCATCTTCTGTATCTAAAAAAAATCAAATAAATGCATTACAGAAGGTTTGATATCAATGATATTTGGTCAAAAGAAAAGTAAGAGCCAATGACGTTTGATATCATTGACATCGGATGTGATTTGATGTTTTTAATGGCAGCATGTTTGAACTGAGAGCTACAGAAGAGGGGCTTTTCAGGGAATTGAGATGAATTTATCTACCCTATGACTTCATAAGACTTGAAATATAGTGTATGGGTCCTATTCACTACTTTTATGGTGTTTTTTTGGTCATTTCTGGAGCTTTACACATGTGGTCACGATAACCTATCACTGGAAAAGAGCTTGCTTAAGATTCTTCAACATTTCATCCCTGAAGGCATTTATTTCTGACTCTTCAAGTTTAAAGTGCAGCTCCTCACTGCGCTACAGAGACTGACCTTCCCGCAGCCTGGCACCTCCACACCATCCACAGGCCTGGGGATCTCGATAGAGCGCACGGTGCCGTACTTGCAGCACTCCTCACGGATGTCCTCCAGGATCTCCTCGTAGTCCTCGTCGTCCAGCAGCTCCTCCGGCATGACCATGTTCAGCAGACACAGCACCTCCGTCGGCAGGCCTGAGTTCTGCACCCTCTGCAGTCCTGGGACCTGGAGCGTGACGGGCGTCTCAACAACAGCGGTCTGCATGGAAACACAGCATGAGAGAGTGGACCTCTGACCCAATCAATAGCTTGAAGCTGGGCATGTGAGAAATCAGCGATGCATTCTTCATGAATGTCTTGATTTTTGCAGTAACTTCTTGGCTGTTAGTCACAAGAACTGTGTTGAAGTCTTGAGGACTGGCACTTACAGGATTGGCGTTCTTGGCACCCACACTTGCCCGCTGGACGATGAGCTTTTTATCGCCGAGCTGCATGCCATGTAATCCAGCTACCGCCTGAGCAAAACAGTACAACTATCCAGGTGAATCTCACAAAAAATATATACACGGCCACATTTCCTCCACTGGGGTGACATTATATTCAGGAAAGTTCAGCACATTTCCACCCAAACCTATTGGTACATGTAATGCATGTAGTTTAACTTGTAGGACTTTTTTATTCTCAATGTTGTAAAAAAAAAAAAAAAAAAAAAGTGCTATAATTATTTTTTGATTTAAATCAGCTTACACTCATGTGTTCCTTTAATACTTGAACCTAAATTGACTTACTTGGTCAGTGACGCTGATATCCACATATTCACAGAAAGCATAGCCTTTGGACAGTGATGTGGCACTGTCTTTCACAAGATTGAAGGCTTTGAGAGGACCAAATGACGTCAGGAGCTCTTTAACCTGCACAACAGTGGAGGACGCACAGGCATGTTAACACCGCAGCAGCTGCAGCTCAAACCCTACCTGTCCACTAAACCCAGGACGGGACTGAACTAGACCACAGGTCCAATAGAGCACAACAGCCGCTTCTTTCACTGAAACTAAAGACTAGAAACAATACAAACTGCATAATCACACTGAATTATAAAAAATGTTCAACTGCTGAATTTACAGTGAAGAGCTATAGCACACTACACAGTGACGCGTCTGATTGGTGATCTGTGGTGAAATGGCAATAAACAGTGAATTTATAACAGCTAACTTTGCTTCGCATCATGCCTAAAAAAGCCCAATATCTGTTATAAATTCACTGTAAACCACGGCTTCTTGGGGCTTATTGCTTTATTTTAAAACCCCTCTAGAGAAATGAATAGAAAACGGAACCAAGCTGCTGAAGTCAGCTGTTGTGCTCTACACCTGCAGTACATCCATTCACCAGGATACATGTTCATAATATAAAACATTATTAGTTTGAAGTTCCCTTCTTTTTCTGAATGCAGAAGGGTACGATTCTAATGGTCTCCACTCCAGTCATCATTACAATAATCAATAAGTAAACATATGTAAAGATGAAAATGACTTATGCTCTCCGTTTATTCAATATAAGTAGAGCTGTGTTTCTAAAGGGGCGTCACACTACACTTTTTTTTATTCCACTAACTTCCATCCATGTGAATATGAGACACTAGAAACAGGGAAGTTTTGTAATTCAAACCTTAAAACAGCATTTTATAAACTTTAAAATATTTAACAAGATATTATATGCAAACTTTAAAGCTGCAGGTTTTCAGTGTTACGGTAGTGGAGCAGATTGTATATTTTTACATATTGGAATTATTATTATAATTTTTTAAATTATGTTGTTGAATTTAAGTGTTTAAAAAAAAAACACGCCACAGAGCATGATGTCATATCTCATCCATTTCAGTGAAAATTTTGCCATTTTCAAAGTCTAGTGTGACCACCCCTCATAACAACAACATACTAAAATAATGTAAGAAAGGTGCTTAATGAAAGGTCCTTTCTTTGCATGCAAAGGTAGAAACATTTTTCAAAATCAAATCAAATCAAAAAAGTCATTTTTTCCTAACTTCAAATTGTTTAGGCAATATGAGCCCTACAGTGGGACTCCTAAGTCACGTCCCCCTTTGTTATATTCTTACTGCAGATCTGACTTTCCAAACATTTCCCATTCACACTCCTCCAAAAGCCCATCCCGGTTACCCAGAGCCCCTTTAGTGATGCTCGCGCTCCGAAAGAGTGAAGGAAGAGAGAGGACAGCGAGGGGAGGGTCCCTGCTGACAGGAGGAGTATCCGTGTGAGGAACGCAATGTCTTACTTGCCTTGTGTTACATGTTGGCATGGCAGCAGTAGATCAGAACTACTGAACAAATTATGAGCGCAGACTTAACGATCTTACAGGCCCCTAGCTGGGGGACAAAGTGGGGGAACAAAAAATGAAAGAGCTGTGAGTTTCAAAGCAGTAACAGTGACTGCAAGAAAGAAAATATATGAGAATATGAAAGAAATGAATACCAGGGTACATTCAGCTCCAATTGATTAAGTTAGTTAGTAAGCTACATTCCAATTAGATCAATGAGGTGCACCATTACCAAACCCCCCTCGGTACTGTCTGCAACAGAAACAAGAAACTTTTGCATCTTTACTCCATCTACACCTTTTTTTGTCTATCTTCACTGATTGCTGTAATTACGCACAGTGTTGGGGGTAACGCATTACAAGTTATGCAATCAGATTACATTTTCCAAGTAACTAGTAAGTAATGCATTACTTTTAAAAGTAACTTTCCTCCAACACTGATCACGCATCCTATCAGGCGTCTAACCAGCTTTGTTCACACTGCAGCTCAATGTGGCCCAAAATCACGCTCATGTGGCACAGATCTGTTTTTTGGATGAAAGTGTAAAGATCATAACTGACATATTCAGTTCCAAGTTTTTCCATCAGTGTGAACAGTCAAGTCGGCATTCATGCAATTTTTTTAATCTAACTCAAAATTTTAAAATAATACAACACCTGGACATAATTTTACCTTTTTAGGGGCAAATATTAAATATGCTCAGGCACTGATTGTACCATATCTGTCAGTTATCACGCATGCACAGGAAGTGAGGCTGAATTTTTGCAACATACTGACATCAAATCCGACGTACGTTTTGAGGAACAGTGCACCACCAATCGTTTTATGTTGCACGGGTCAGAAGTTTGGGTTAAATAATCAAACACAATGAATTTCACGCACAGGAAGTGGGGCTGAATTTTTGCAACATATTGACATCAAATCCAATGTACGTTTTACGTTACATACGTAACCGAGATATTTTCCATCTAATAGTCACATTTTATTTTATTTCAGCTTCATTTCAATTAACAATTTTAAATAGTTTTAGTTTTAACAATAAAAACTGGGCCAAAGTAAATGAAGGATGGGCAAAAATCGTTACAGCCTTAGATTAACTTGGCATATGGGAACACTTTTGTTATAGCCAACAATTTGGAATGGATTTTAGCATAAAATTTAAATTAGGCACATTTGCTTGCAGTGTGAACGTAGCCTAAATGTTAACACGTATCTTTCAATGTTGTCTTAAAATGTAAAAATCACAAATGAACTAACAATTAGATTGAAAAAGTGTCATGGCTGATGATGATTTAGAAGAGAGGGATTTCAGCTACAGGCTGTCTGTACGTCAATAAAGGAATATTTACTATATCCACATAAAAAATTAGACATGCACTGACAAACACAATTTTGAATGGGCAGCATGAAAATAGGTTACTCTCTGCTATAGTGTAGACAACCACAGACCATAGGTGATAAAAGATGCATGTCTTGATGATACAATGTTTAGGAAAAAGCTTGTTTTTCTAATATTTGTTACTTCCAACCTGTTTATGTTTAGTACATCAGGATATTGTTGGTTAAGGTGAGATTTGTGACTAAAGATGTAAGACACATGGAATAATATTGATACATGTGCTCTAAAACACAAATAGTTGGCTGTAAACTTGTCTTAATAATTGATTCATTCCTTGATAAGTAAGTTCAATCGTACCTGATCATCATTAAGATAATTTGGCAGACCTCCAATGAAGAGTTTATGAGGAGAGTCTGGTACAACTGTGGACACGACACCTGAAGACAAAAGACATCAGGATTTTAATGCCCTGTAAAAACCATAAATAAATAAATAAAATAACTACATTAATAATTTATAAGTTATATAAGTTGATCCCACCCCAAACTTACACATCAAGCCAAAGTCAGAGCACTTTTGAAAGTTCTATAAGGTTTAATACTCAAGTGATCTAAAACAGACATATAAAAAAAAGCAGAAAGTGACAAGAGTCTTGACCTGGGACATGAAAAGCAGGCTGCTCAGAGATGCCGGGCAGAGGGCGGTAGTCATGTGGACGTCTGATCTTCAGCGACTGTCCTTGAAAGATAATGCCGTCAAATGCCATGGCCTGAGTGGTTTCATCCACTGATCGAAACTAGGGAAGGCAGACAGACAGTCAGCTTCAGTCAAGAGTAGCTCTGAGTATCCCAGCCTCATTAAATGAAAATGTTTTGCTGTGCATCACTAAAACGCCTCTCAGTGGCAGCTTTGAACCGCTTTTCAGAAGAAGCTTTAGTTGTCTTCCAGTGTTATCAAGTGTTTTCAAAAGCACAGTTATGGAAATGTATAGAACAGCGATATGGAGAGATATTTTTATGCCAGTAGGCCTATGGATTACATTAGTTATTTGCTATGCAAATTGGAAGTAAAGCTATGGATTCCTATGGACCAATTTAAACTGGAAATTCATGAGACTTTACTAATATTAAAGTCTAACTTTATTATTGTTATTATACAGTAATAAGCTCCTTTATTCTTTGTCTGAGCTGCAGGCTGTTATGCATAGAAACAGGTGCAGTCTAGGGTTGCATTAAGTGAGTGAAATCTGTGTCCCACCTCTAAGAAAGCAAAGTTCTTGTCCTGGTTGATCTGCACTGCGAGCACAGGACTGCTGGGAGCTTGAGACAGCCCTGCAAGTCTCATCTGGGTATTGAAGAATTCAGCCATGGACTCCTAAGACACAAAGAAAAAGGCAGTGCATTCCCAGAAAAAAACATCTTCCATTATCATAGTGTATGGAGAAATATTTGACAACTCTTTGCAAAGTATGTTAGTTATTACAAATCTGGAAAGGAAAAACAAATTGGTGTTTTCGTGTCTAACTTTCAGATGAAATAGCTGATTTATCATGCACAAGAGGATAAAGACTGAGCTGTACAAACAACATGCTTTGAGGAACTCTATTCTGGGACACTTACCTCAGTGACGCCGAACGGAATGTTGCCAACATACAGACGCCGCGCTTGCCTGGTCATCTGACTGCCAACGATGGGCACTTGTGCGGGAGCGACTGCCAAACCAACATTAGTGGACGCAGCCAGTAGAGCAATGTTGGGGATCTGGCCAGCAGCTACAGCACAAACACAACAAATGAAAGAACAGTTCACCAAAACACAAAACAAAAAAACAATTATTTGGATGGATGGATGAACTATATCATTATTTACACTAAAACAATATTTAGGCCAAAATTTGGTGTATGTATTTGAATTGCATGTAAAATTTCCATCCATTTTGATTATACAGCTTTAACATAAACTAATAAACTTAATGTGATGCATGCAGTATTTGTCAGTCACACCTAAATAAAACAAGAAAGAGTACTGTAATAGTACTAATAAATTGAATGCGTTTTAAACACACAATAACCAGGGTTTATTTATTAATCATCAATAAATCCAATGTTTCAATCTCATACATTTTTTTAACTTAATATTGCTTGCTCCACAGCTAGCCATATTTAACAATGTTCATACTTTTAAAGGAATGATGTAATTGTTTTTACCTGTTTTAACTCTGCTATTTTTACCAAGAAATTCCATTTCAACATCTCTAGCAGAGCAGTTCAGTCAGTCTTATAATAATACTTGAAAACAAACTAAAGCGGTAGACTGAGAGCCATTTAAACAACCCTTAAAATGTGTAAACACACAAAGAAAATATACATGTTAATGTATTGTAAATGTTTTTTTTCCACTCTCATTTTTCTGTTTGTGTGTGTGTGTGTGTGTGTGTGTGTGTGTGTGTGATCAAAAGTGCATGTGTGTGAGTGTGTGTGCAACAAGGACGATCAAGACTGTTACTGTGATATTGAATTACTCATGCACCTTGCATGGCTTTGTACTGCATTGGAGTGATGTGCTCAAAGCCTGGAGGGGGAACATCCCAATACTTGCACATCTTTTTCTTCCTTGTTCGACGTGGAGAATAGCTGAGAAAAAAAATATCATAGCCTGTAGAATTTGCTGCAAACTTATTCAACAGCAGATGGCACCGCTTTAATTTTTTTTAGGCAACAAACAACAGAAACAGTAAGGATGTAAGAATAAGTAAGTGTTGTGGTAGTTGGACAATGGCAGTCTGTTGTTGTGTGTTGCCTACAGTCACCTGTGTTTCTTATGATCTCTAGAGCTGCTCCTGTGGTCTCGGCTCTTACGCTCTCGACTGCGGCTGCGCTTTCCTCTGCTGCGACTGCTTCTGTCTTTGCTCCAGCTGCGCTGCTTCTTACTGTGGCCAGCGGAGCTACTGTGACTCCTTCTCCTATGCCTCTCCCGTTCTCTCTCTGCATGAATAATGTTTCATATTGAAGTCAACAGCACATCATTAAATGCCAAAATATACTTATATTTATGTTCAATTTCTATGCAGAATTATGCCATGTTTTCAGATTTTGAAATAAAATAACTAGATCTTTCCCTGTGCAAAATCATCAGCACAATCATAGGGGGTTGATGGTTGTTGCCAGGATGCTGCCATGCAGTTGCTAGGGTGTTCTGGGCTGTTGTTAATGATGTGTGCCTTTAAAGCACTGCTTTGTGCGGCTATTTTCAAACCAGTGCTCCAGAGGACTATCAAACTATCAGTCACATAATTTCAGTTAACAATGCTGAAAAAAAGTATTATACAGACACTTCATATTTAATGGTATTTGATGATTTGTTAACTGCATTTAATATATTATACTTTAAATAAAACATTTGCAATTGGTTTGTGTGTTTTGGCCTGAGTTTTTATTGCATTTACACATTTCTGACCAGGGCTGTCCTTACATTGCAACTGGTGCAGCCACACTTAAGGGAACAGGAAATGGTTTATTTAATTCGAAGTTTGGAAAAGGTTGGTTTCTCTAATGTGTTCAAATGGAATGTTTCAAATCATACTTATCTGACCATCATCAATTCGTAGCAGTAAATTAAGAGGTATCATATCGATCACAATTACAGTATGGTGTTCCACAAGGCTCAGTACTATACCCTCTACATGTTCCCCCTGAAAGATATCATCAAGAAACATGGTGTCAGCTTTCACTGTTATGCTGATGATACTCAGGCCAAATCCTGACTAATGGCGATCCATTCTTGCCTCATTAGTTTGCTGAGTTGATCACAGTTTGTGGGCTTCTGCTTGTCCACTCACCTTTTAAGGACTGGCCACAGGCTCTCTATGGGATTGAGACCCGGGGAGTTTCCTGGCCACGGATCCAAAATTTCAATGCAATGATCTTCGAGCCACTTCTTTATCACCAAATTACTCATGGATTGTTGGAAGAAGTTTTGATACCATTCTTTATTCATAGCAGTGTTTTGGGACAGAATTATGAGAGAGCCCACTCGCTTGGTTGAAACGCAACTCCACACATGGATGATCTAAGGATGTTTCACTGTTGGCACAACACAGGACTCATGGTAGTGTTCATCTTTTCTTCTCCGATCAGTCAATTTTCCAGATGTCCCAAACAGTCGGAAGGGAGCTTCTTCAGAGAAAATAACTTTGCACCAGTCTTCTGCTTTCAGTCTGTCCTCGACATTTTTCTTGGAGAGAAGTGGCTTCTTTGCGGCCCTTCTTGACATCAGGCCATTGTCCAAAAGTTTTTGCCTCACTGTGCATGGAGATGCTCTCACACCAACCTGCTGCCATTTCTAAGCAAACTCTGCACTGTTTGTGACACAATTCTGTAGCTGACTCCTCAGGAGACGACGATCCTGGAACTTGCTGGATACTCTGGGACGTCCTGAAGACTTCTTCACTGCAGTCAAACCTCTCTCCTTGAAGTTGATGATCAGGTAAATGGTTCTTTCAGGTGCAATATTCTTTGTAGCAATTTCCTCGCATGTGAGGCCATTTTGATGCAAAGTGATGATGGCTGCACGTGTTTCTTTGGAGGTAACCATTGCTAACAAGAACACAATGATTGGAAGCGCTTCTTCCCTCCTTTTTATTAGTCTGCTCTTACAATCTAACAATATGATAGTGATTTCACCTGACTAGTACTCATTCACACATGTGCCGCTGATATGATTAGTCAATTAATGTTAGCTGGTCATTATGTGTCAGGATCAAAAAACAGTCAATTTTTATTTAATATTTTTGTGAAAAGTTCATTTCTTGGCCAATGAAGCTTTTAGCAATTACTTAAAATGCATTTGATCACTCTACACAATTAATCCAAAACTTTTGGCCATGACTGTACATTTTAAAATACTGCTAAATACTTATAAAGCCCTGAATGGTTTAGCTCCTCAATACCTGAGGGAGCTCTTATTGCAGTATAGTACTTCACGTCTGATGCGATCTCAAAACTCTGCCCATCTGATAATACCTAGAATATCAAAGTCAACTGTGGGTGGCAGATCCTTTTCCTATTTAGCTCCTAAACCTAGTCTACCTAGTGCTGTTCGGGAGACAGACACACTCTGTCAATTTAAATCTAGATTAAAGACCCATCTCTTTAACCTGGCATACACATAATACACTATCACATTTCTATAATTCAAATCCGTTAAAGGATTAAAGATTCAAGACTTCAGGAAACACTCTGTTACACTATACAATGAAATTATTGCTCTGTGAATCCTCTAGCAGCCAAAGACATGAATATAAGGACAAAAACCACAAAAGTACTCAATACAAAGGGAGTGGGGAGGAGGGGTAGTCTGTGTCTGCTGTGATGGAGAGGCAGTGGATGGCAGCCATTAACCAACCTAATGGCCTGAGGGCAGAAGCTGTTTCTCAGTCTTGATGTTCTGGCTTTAACACTCCTGTAGCGTCTGCCCAATGGAAGGAGTGTGAAAATGCTGTGCTGTGGGTGACTAATGCCCTTGATGATACTGATGATTCTCTTGACTATTCTGTTCTGGTAAAGGCTGTAGACCCTTATGATCCTATACTGTGCAGCAGCCAAACCAGACTGTGATGGAGCTGGTAAGGATGCTCTTGATCGCACACCTGTAGAAGCTGCTGAGGATTTGTCCTGATATGCCAAATTTCCTCAGCCTCTTCAAAAAGTGCAGACGTTGATTACTTGACCAGCTTCTTTAATATCGGGAGAACAGTTAAGATCGTCAGCTTTGTGAACACCCAGGAATCTGAAACTGCTCACTCTCTCGACCGCTATCCCACAATGCACAGTGCTCCTCCTTCCACCACCTTAGATCAACAATCATCGCCTTAGTTTTGTTGACATTTAGGGAGAGATTGTTATCCTGACACCACGTCACTAAGTCAGCCACTTCTCTACCATATGCTGACTTGTCACCTCCCATTATCAGTCCAGTGACTGTCATATCATCAGAGAATTTGATGATGCTGGTGTTGTTCTGGGAAGCTACACAGTCGCGGGGGAAGAGTGTGTAGATCATAGGTCTCAGCACGCAGCCCTGCGGAGTTCCTGTGTTTATGATTATGGTTTTGGATGTGTTTCCCAATTCTAACGGTCTGTGGTCTGCCTAGTAGAAAGTCCTGAAACCAGCTGCAGAGGGTGGGTGGCACACCAAGGATATAAAGCTTATTGGTGAGCTTAGATGGAACCACTGGGTTGAATGCTGAGCTATAATCTATAAACAGCATTTGAGCATAGCAGTCCTTGTTTTCCAGGTGTGTGAGGACAGTGTGTATTGTGGTGTTGATGGCATCCTCTTGGCCTATATGCAAACTGAAGAAGATCCAAGGTGTCTGGAATGAAAGTCTGAATGTAACTCAGAAATTGTACTCTGAATTTATACCATCCAAGTCCACACACACAGCAGTAAGTAGTGAACACACACATGGAGCAATAGGCAGCCATTCTGGCTGTGGCGCCCGGGAGCATTTGGGAGTTTAGTTTCTTTAGGGTCTCACCTCAGTCTTGGTATTGAAGGTGGAAGAGAGTGCTGTGCATTCACTCCCCCCACCTGCAATCCCTGTTAAAACCATTAGGCCACGACTGCCCCACTAGATCAGATGGTCACTGCAGTCACCCGGATCCAGTATGTATCCAGACCAGATGGTGGATCAGCACCTAGAGATGACCTCTACAGCCCTGAATCTGTCTTCTCCTTTTCCCATCACATACTGTTTTTTAATGTACTACAGTACTGAGGTATACATTTCTGCCACCTAACTACTATTTACTATTTACTCTTAGCCTATTGCTAAAGAAAATACAGTGTAAACATAATTTATCATTATTTGCACTTATATGTCGCTTTTTCCAGTGTAACTTCCAAAAAGAAAATAATATCATTGTTCAGTTATTATGAGACAGCTCAGTGTTGATTCAAAATGTAAAGTTCATTAATTATGTAATGAATTCAATTGGGCAGCACAAACTTGTTTACTAGTGTAAAACCCCTATTAACAAACCTTTGTAAAATAATGGTTAGCACATTTATTTGTAAGGTAACAGCCTCCACAGCTGTGCTGAATTAAGGTTCAGTGTTTGTCATGTGACAACACTGTAGCATACTAATCTGAAACAATTTGTTGCTTATTGTATACGGTTTCACACACTATTCTTAAAAAAAAAAACAGAAGGCAGTAAGCACTGTGTACTGGGCAGTAAGCTAGTGTGCCATTTCGAACACAGCCAAGGAATTGTGACAACTGTGGGATTGTGAAATATCAGTGGATGATGTTGATAATTAATGTGAATCTGTACACCTATGGTTCCTCTGATTGGACACCTGTGTGTGAATTTCCACTGAACTGACCTCATACTTCCACTAAAAATAACCCAAACACCAGCTGATTAATAGTCATTGAGCAAAAATGATCTTGAAAAGTAAAGAAAAGATATACTATAGCATTTGAAAAGGATGACACTTGCTTTGTTATTTTGTCAACTATGCAATTAAATTCATATTCACTTTTTCAGGCCACTGTAAAGGCTTTAAATGTGTGTGAAATACTGTAAATTAGGGCTAGGCAAATAAAATACATTCTTTAGTCTTAAATGAGTATGTTCTTATGTAAATGCAACATTTACATTATAATGGCAACACTGCAAACTGCTCAAATATTATATATATAAAAAAATTTAAATAAAGTGGCTGTATTTGTGCGGTGTTTTTAAAAATGCCTGTATTAAGACTGTTTGCATCATATATTCATTATTCATCATAGTCGTTGTTATGTGCATGAGGGACATGAGAGGCAACTGTTTTATACACTGACCAATAACAGCACATGAACACCGCGGATATGTCTTTACTGTACCTTGTCGATTCTCGTTCAGCTGTTTCTCGAACTCCTCGAAATCAGACATGATCAGACCTGACGGACCAGGCGCTCATATGAGCAATAATAACTAATAAACACAGCCGCTGCACTGATGAGCAACACTATAGAGCTTCCGCTTTCTCATCTGATAACGGTGACGCGGTGGCACCATGTGAAGAAACGTGTTTGTTTAGGAAATCAATCCCTTTTGATACGAGACGGGAGCTTCTCTCTGCTGCAGGTCTGGCGTGTGGGCGGGTCTAATCGCTGTGGGCGTGTTGTGCGGTTATTCTAATTGGTCGAGACTGCTGTCAGTTACAGAGACAAGCGGGTACGCGTCTTGCGATTGGTCTACAATTTTGTTACTTCGAAGCAGGAAGAAACAAATAATTACGTAGAGAGTATAACTCATATCTGGAAATGCTATTAATGTTCCCATAACAGTTAATCGCGTAAACTGTTTTCTAAAGGTTGCATAACACCTTCTATTTGTAATAGTCAAGCTAGATATGAGGATAAATATTTAGGAATATATAGCCAAAAATAAACTTGTAGTTTCAACCCCAAACAGAATACCTTAAAAGATGTCACTTGTATGGTCATCATTAATTCCCAAGCAAAAATTCTGCAATAATCACCAATACTCCATCTGGAACAGGCAAAACATTTGGTTTATAAAAGACAGTAAACATTTTGCTATATTAAATAGTTAGCGAAGCTTGCACTTAAAAAGAAATATCGCGTGATCAAAGCTGACTGCTACACTTTTTCTTTCAATGAATTAAGAACTTGTACTTAAGAACATGTACAATTAAAAAAATAATAAAAGGTGAAAATTGATGTAGGATTTACTTTCAATTTTTATTTTCATTCAGAAATTGCAAGTAAATTTCACAATTAATTTCAAAGGAACAGCAAGTAACACATTGAATTAAAAGTGAAAATATGAGCTAGAAAGAGTGAAATAGTATTTTTGTTGTAAAACATACTCCAGTAATCTTTGTTTAATTACAACTCATTTTTCCCAGTATAATTCATCACGAGTGGTGAGAATGCATCCCTTAAAGACAGGAGGAAAGTCACATGGTTTAAACTGGTAACTGGTGTTTTGGTGATAAATGTCTGGAGATGTGATCTATAAAAATGTAGACACATCAGATTGTAGATTTTCTTCCAGTTGTTCTCCAAATTAATATTAGGTCAACTTTAAGCTTTTGTCCATATAATATTGGTAATTAATTGGGGTTTGCTTAGTTTATATTAAGTCAGTCTCAGTTTAAAGACTCAAACCATTTTAAGGTTTACTCCCAAAAACTCAACAACAGTTTCTCCAGTGGCTATGTATACAACATAGGACGGCTTCAGCTGTGAGCTATTAAAAGCACTCAAACCCTGCAGTATTACCATTTGTGTGTGTGTGTGTGTGTGTGTGTGTGTGTGTGTGTGTGCTGTTCAGAGTTCTTCAGTGAGCAGAAACACTAGTGAAGACGATCACAACCACTGATGCCAAATGCTAAAAAAACAGCATCAGAGGTGCTTATAGACTCATGCTATAGTGGTAAGTAATGAAGGATAAATAATATTTGAGCACTGTAGTTGTGTGGACTGTATCTAGTTGTGTTAATATGATGTTCTGTGTTTAAAACATGTTATGTCAGTGCTGTTAATAATGTCTGAAAATGATTTGTTGTGTTATGTTTGTTTGTTTCTGAGTTAGTCCTGCAATAATCCATATTTAGGATGAGAATCCATGGCTAATTCTAGGCTGGAATATATTTAGAGCTTTTCTCAAACGGTTTGAACATGAAGCCATGAAGCCATCCTGATAGACTTATGATAGACCTCATAATCTTATATGCTTATAATCAGGTCTCATAATCTGTCCTGTTATAGACAGGTTTAGCTCATCTAAGCTCAGATTTTCGTGAAAACAGTTTTCTGACAAAGTCAATCAATGGCTTTATAAATATCTTTAATTCATGTTAATGTACAGTATATTCTTTTTCCATTGTTTAAGGTCTAACATTACTGAAACCATGGGTATAAGTGACATTATGGTAAGAAACTGTGTTTTAAAAGCAATTTGAAGCATTTTGTTCACAATTATATGACCCATTGAAAATTATTTTACTCTTCTGTTGTTCTAAACCGGTATGACTTTCTTTTTGTGGAACACAAGTCAAGTGAACTACCTTGATGGTGTTTTTGGAACTTTTTGGAGCTTTGGAATCCATGGTGGTAAAAAAAAAAAAAAAAAAAATTCCATTCTGTGGAAAAGAGTAGGACGTTCATCAAGTCATACTGGTTTGGAATGACATCGGGGTGAGCAGATGATTTTTCTGTAATCATTCCATAAAGCAACTTGATTGTTCTGTAGATTTTTCTGTTTTAATGTCTATTTCAGAGTCTGGATGTGACCTCAGTTTGGCTTGTGCTCTCAGTGGTGGCGGTCGCAGCTGGTGTCTTCTATCTCTACAGTCTGATACTCAGGCATTTAGCCAAGACAACTGTGAGGAACAAAGTGGTGCTGATTACGGATTCGCTGTCAACACTTGGAAATGGTGCTGCTCTTTCAGAACAACTGGATCATTGCTGTCAATGCAGTACCTTTGCAAATCTGTAACTTAAAAATGAATATCCCTATACTGTAAATTAAGGAAGTATTTCTATAAAAGGGTAAATGAGACTTTTTAGAAATATGATCTTAACTTTAATAGTCACATCTTGGCAGGATTAAAAACTGTAGGTTTAATATAATAAGACATATAGTGTAAGAATCGGAATGACAGACTGGCCTCCTCTGAAGCCTGAGACACACTGCACAATTTTCGGCTGTCCCAGACAAAAGATGAAACAATCGTGGCGATTTCTGTGATCGTGGCTCCTAATCGGTGGTCCTATGTCGTACAGTGAGAGAGGTTCAAAGACGGCCGTTCTCACAGTCTTGCGACCAAAGGTAGCCTACGATAATTTTCTGGCAGTGTCAGAAATTCAGCATGTTCATCTCACAGTGTGTTTGCAGTTACGACCCACATTTACTGACCAACCAGTAAAAATGCGTCATGAAATCAACATGACATGGCGCTAAAACATAAAACTGCTTACCTCAAGCTCTTATTTCTTCCTCTTTTGCCGCTTCAACTTTTTTCAGCACACACTGCAACTGTCAAAGTGTGATTCATTATGCTCTTTTTGTTTACCACTAGCACATGCTAATGACGTTTTATTCTTCTGTAGAAACATGCGTCGTAGCCTACGAGTCAATAGATGTCCTCATCGTACAGTCTACATGTATGTCGTACCCAAGTTTATTAGATCCATGTCACACAGTGTGACCAGCGATGATCTTATAGGATTGCTTAAATCGTGCAGTGTGTAGAAGGCTTTAAATAAATGCTCTTGCAAGACTGTGATGAGCTATGTTTGCAACTCGGTTGTTTACATTATGATCTGTGTAGAATGTGCAAAACTCTTCCATACTGGAGGAGCCAGACTGATCCTTTGTGGAAGTAACTGGGAAAAGTTGGAGACTCTAGCTGAGAGGCTGATGAGTGAATCAGATCCAACACTTGTGAGTGCATCATCACCAGTAACTGAATGACGATTTTTTGAAACATTTAGCAATGTGTTTTTTAAGACAGCATGTTCAGCGTGACTTGGTTCAGTTCTAACTTTACTGCGCAGACGTTTCCACCCAAACTAGTGGAGCTGGACTTCAGTAACATGGAGAGTGTTCCTGAGGTGATTTCTGAGATCCTGGAGTGTTACGGCTGTCTGGATGTTCTCATCTTCAACAGTAGTATGAAGGTGAAGGCTCCTGTACAGTGTCTGTCCCTCGAGATGGACAGGATCGTCATGGATGTGAACTACTTTGGGCCCATCACGCTGGTTAAGGGTAAAACGCCACAGCTGTCAACTGTGTTGTGTTAAAGCATTTTCAATTAAGTGTATTTTAATAATGGCAAATCTCTGAATAGTTTTAGCATGATAATGGATGTGACAACATTAATGTATTTATGTTTTGGCAAATTAATTTGCTACGCTGATGCTGCAGAGAAAGTATGGACTTGATACTTCCAATAGATATACAGACACACTGCTGTGAGCATGTAAGACATGTTCATGAATAGTCATACATAAATCCTGTAGCAGATGAAAACAAGTGGAGCTGGGGGAGGTGGAGGGTTTCAGAAGGACCAGATCACAGCGAACATTAAACCAGACTATTTAAATGTTGAGTATCTCACTGGCTGAAGATACAACAGGGGACCAATCAGCTTGTGCCATGTCATAAATTCTAGCAGATTGCTTGTAAAGACCTATCAGCCTGTTCCCTCTGGAGTTTCATGACTGAAGTAGATATTTACCGTCACAGGTGTTCTCTCGTCACTGATCTGCAGAAGAACAGGTCACATTCTTCTAGTCAACAGCATTCAGGGAAAACTGACGATGCCGTTCCGTGCCAGCTGTGAGTTTTGTGTCTAGTTTACCTGGATGATACTGAATATAAACTTAAATGTTCATAACACTAATCAACAGTTATAAATATATGAAGATGTCTTTAATTTATATATCTTTGTCAGTGTAAGATGTTCTGCGTTGTTTAGATGCTGCCTCCAAGCATGCCGTTCAGGCTTTCTTTGACTGTCTGCGGGCTGAGGTTCAGGAATATGGAATAACGGTCAGTACGGTCAACCACACCTTCATAAAAACTCCCAGCACAAACTCAGAGGATGAAGTCACAGCAAAATCCGTGTGGACAGGTGAGTGAACTATACACTGACAGTTCATAATGCAAAGACAGCAAAGAACAGCTTGCTTGTTTGTCAACTAAATTGCCTTGGACTTTCTGTTTGGACACTGGCTACAGATGTCAAACCCACTTCCCTTGGTGTGACCCCTAAAGAGATGGCAACTGAGCTCCTGAAGACTCTGAGCAGTAAGAAGAAGGAGATTTTGATGGCCCGCTCCATCCCTAAAGCAGCTCTCTATGTGAGATCCCTCTTCCCCAATCTGTTCTTCGCCATCATGGCAGCAGGAGTCAGAAACACTGCAGCTGCAGAGATGCCTGATGATTGAAGGACAATGGTTTTTACTAAAACTGTATACTATTAAAACGTGTCACTGTGCTGTAGTCATTAAATTAGAAGACAAATTTCAAGTCAGTATGATTTGCTGTGACTTTGTGAGTCTTGGAAAAAAACAAATAAATAAATCTGAAATAAATCAACCAATATCTATCTATCTATCTATCTATCTATCTATCTATCTATCTATCTATCTATCTATCTAACCAACCATATAACATCTATATAACTACCATATAAATACCAACCATATAACTAACTGTCTATATACCATCTGATGATATCTATCTATCTATCTATCTATCTATCTGATGATTTATATCTATCTATCTATCTATCTATCTATCTATCTATTTGATGATTTCTATCTATCTATCTGATGATTTATATCTATCTATCTATCTATCTATCTATCTATCTATCTATCTATCTATCTATCTATCTATCGTTTTTGAACTTACAGATAAGCCAACATAAAGTTTTTCTTCACTACATTCGCTAATCTAGTTAAATATGTTATTTCCTCGTGTATTTAAAGTTCAAATGTAATATTTAAATAGGATCATGTGAGTGGTGGTGGTCATATGTGAGAGAGGATTAATATGATTACAGCGCCCTCTGCTGTTGTTGTACAGCTCTGTTCGGTGACGTCACATCATGGCGCGATACATACTGTCTCAAAAATGTATCTTTCGGTTCAGTCAAGGATATAACAACAGTCAGCGGCTCAGTGTATCTACAAACTTCCCGAACACAAATGTGATACACGATAGACAGAATCAGCGTTTCACAGTAACTCTAGACTGCGGCGGTAAGAGAAGAGCACGGTTTCATGTCTTTCTGACGTTCTGTCTCAAAACCCAGTGAGCTGTCTATTTTAGACAGCATTTCTGACCATCAAAACACCGCTGATTCACAACGCGCTGTCTAATAGTTACTCAGCACTTTAGGTTATTAGACGGACGGTATAGGCTCAAATCAAATTCCATGTAATTGTGTCAATAACAACAATAGGCTAATAATAATATTTCTCCCTGTCGTCTGAATCAGGAGCAGTGAGCAGTGCAGTCCTGAAATACAGTCTCAGTCAGGATCAGCAGGTGGAGCTGATCTCTACAGAGGTTCCTGAATCACACAGGGGTAAAGGTGTAGCAGCACATCTGGCAAAGGTGAAGTCACTCTTCAACTTCCTCAGTTCTTCATCTTCTGCTGTTTCCTGGAGCTCAATAATGAACACCTTTTTCTTTTCTTTTTTCTTTTTCTTTAGGCTGCTCTTGATTTCGTTGTTGAAGAAAATTTGACAGCGAGGATATCCTGTTGGTACATTAGAAAATATGTAGTTGAAAATCCACATCTTGGATACCAGGCTTATATTGAAGATGAATAAAGGCAGAATTAAACAACATATTAACGAAGATTTTACATACATCTTACCTCCTTTACAACCTGACTCTTTGCAGTCTTTTGACAGGATGAACAGATAGTCTCCAGAGCTTACATGTAGGCAACAAAAGAGGTACAAATAAACAAATGATGGATGTACAAATTAATGAATGACTCAATCCATGCAGTAATCCAGTCCTGAGAGTGTTGAAATATTAGATGTGTTAGATATTTTATTCTAAACCTGTCTGTCATCCAGACTTGCTAACTAACCCCCCTCTATTAAAAATATCGATTTATCAATCTAGTAACCATTTCAGTGCCTAACAACCACTCTATTGCTTAGCAACATGAAAATGAAGTTGTTACTAGTGTTTTTATTACTATTATTATTTATTATTTAAAAACCCTACTGAATTCAGTTCATGGGGGTGTTATCAAAGACTATAGAATTTATTCCTAGACTTTGCTGTTTTTCAATAATTCCATGCGTACATTTCAGACATCTTCAATTTTGTTAAAACCTACAACATACATTAATTATGACACGTAAGTGAAATCACTCTGGAATTATTATTATTAATTATTAATAATTATTAAGCTCATTATTTTCATCATCTGAAACACAAAGGTTTGTGTTCCAAATCATGATGTTCCACTTTCTGAAAAGCGATGAGTAAAGTAGGACATTTCTTATTATTTAAAAATGTAATTTCACAGTTTAAATTCACATTTTATTGCATGAACAAACGTCAGGTAGGTGTCCCACATTGCTCTAATTTACCCATGTCAATTTATCTCTCAGTTAGAAAAGTGATTTATTTTGATTTTTACTTTCGACAAGATTAAAAAAATGGCACAGTCCCAGGCACGTGCAGAGGAGGGTTCGGTGGGTGTTTGAACACCAGCCCCTTTTCCCCTCGATGCCTATTAATTAACTATTAGTAAAATTAATGAATAATAATTTAGCCATAAATTATCCACATGATGACCTGACGATCTCATCCAGGATAATCCATCACGTTCAGACACCTTTAGTAATTAAGCGCACTAATATCTTCAATATAACGTCCGCGGCTGCCGGTAAGTGGAGTTCTCAGTGGAGCGGTGAGCTTCTTTACTTATTAAATTATTATTATTTTACAAGACTGACGTGAAGAGAGCATGTACAGCTGTTGTTTATATTGCTGTGTGTACTGTAGCCTTTAGCAGTAACGTTAGCTGCAGCAAGGGGCTATAATATTTTTGTTCAATATTTTCCTAATGACAATTTTATGATTGGTTTATAAAGGCTACTACGAACACCCTTTTCCCATTTTTATCAAAGAATAAGGCAGGAAATATATCTCATAATTTCTATACTAAATGATATGTAAGTCAGTACTGCATTATTTATATAGTTTATTTATTTTTTACCTGGTGATAGCTTGAAAAACACACATAAACCATATATTTTCTCAATCGTGTGTTTATTGTCTTCGCGTTTCATCAGTAAAAATGTTTCAGCTTTTTAATCAGCTCAGCTACAGTTAAACACATAAGCTATTTCCCACACTACCTAAGTTAACACCACAAGTCATTGTTTATATGAGTCTGTTTTGGTCTTTCTGCGCGAGAGCATCCTCCGGCTTCGAGTATGAATGAAACATGCACTGCATGAGCGTGTTCAGTGCTCCTGATATTCACATCTCATTTTGAATACGAATAAAACGTCAGGTCATACAAAGACTATTGATACTGTCTCTTTGAATTTAAATCTAGAAACCTCTACATGAACACACCTGCCTGAATAAAGTGCAGGGGAAGAATTTACATTTGATCCAAATTAAATATTTATTAAATATCAAAAATGCAGCTAGCGTTGTTCTACACAAAGCAATATAAACAAAGTTGCCTGTTCTCTTTCGTTCTTGAGGTTTGATTGAGAAATGTTTAAAGGGCGTCAAGGGATCTTGTCTTTTTATGTTATCTGACTAAAAATTATTCATACGTTGAACTATTATTACAGTATTTATTTAAAAAATGTAGAGTGCATTAAAACAATTATCACAACACTGATAAAACAGGCTAATACTGATTTTCTCATCTTCCGAATTATACTTATCAATTCTGTTTTTATTCTCATTATCATTCAGAAAAATGTATAAATTCAGGATTAGAATAGAATTTTATTTTAAATATTACAATTTTTTTCTACAACAACAACAACAACAACAGTAGTGTTTACAACAGCAAAACCACCATACCCACTATACACCATACTACTACTACTACTACTAATAATAATATAATTCAGTTTCTAATTCCAGAGTAAATAAAATGTGCTTTAACTTTTAAACTAAAAATGGTCTTTTCTGTTCTGTTTCTTTTTCAAAACTGCGTCATGGCATTTACTGCTGTAACAACACAGAAGCATCCATTTTGATACAAGTATCAGCAAGAAGCACAGCCCTAATTAAGAGCGTCTCGCTGCAGCCTGCGGTGGACATCCAACCCGGCCCACATCCAAGTGTGACGTCACAGACCACGCCCATGTCAAAATACGTCACATTCTCATTCATTTTGAAACAGGAAGAATCATCGATAAGAACATAATTTGTATTGTTTGCCAACCGCTAAAAAAGAAGCTGTTGTTTGCCGTGTCGGTAAGTAAAAAAATATATATCTTTGGTCTTTACCAAACGTTGACAACTTTAAGAACGTGTGCGTCACTTGTGTGCATGTGCATAAACAACAGTAAGTATTTTTAATTTCAACTTCACACAGGCACGTAATTGCTAGCAACAAATACACACACACACACACACACACACACACACACACACACACACGACATCTTTAATGATATACTCTGATCACAGTACCCATGCACAGTAACTTGGTTGGGCAACTGCATCATTTCACAATGTCTTGCTGGATAACTCTTTGTATGTCACAAATTATCTTTGTATTCTTCTATATTAACGAAAAGATCACATAATGCTTGTTTGTCATGTTTTACAGCATTCTACACATTTTCAGTCCAAGCCTGATGCAGGGCAGTTCTCCCCATAGACAGTAAAAGAAATGGACACAGCGACCCCATTGGAACTCAATTGAGAAAAGTGAAGCCCATTTTTAGCGATTTTTAGCACTTCCGTTTCTGACGCGCAGACTCAGACTAAGCTTGATGACGTCAGCAACTTGTCTGACAGATGTAAATCTTCTAGTAGCTGTGCGTGAAAACTGCCATCGTTAATCTTGCAGAGACGGCGAGCTTGTGCGGGGAGTTCTTTGGCGTGAGTGAGCAGGAGTAAGTATTCTGATTAATTATTTTGTATAGTATTTTAAAATGTAACGCCAGTACGCCATATCTCTTGACGTCTCCCCGATTGCCTGCGAGCTCCTCATCCTGTCTGTACGGTAATTTCTCTACTGTGCGACAGAGAGTCGAGTGGTTATGACGCAATCGTTAGCCTATTTTTACAAAAACTGTTTCTACGGGGCCATAATGTAACATAGAAGGTAATGGAGCCCTTTATACATTGTCGTGTATCTTTAGAAATAAATAATGGACAAATGGAGTCTTTAAACGCCTCAGATGTAAAGTTATTCGCTGTCAAAGTGACACCAAAATGAATGGGAGTCAACGGGATGCTAACGCAAGTGAAGTTCTGCTACAAGATGGCGGCACGCGGCCGACTTCAACTTCCGGTCGACTTCCTTGCCCCCTGGTTCTCCCGGGTTAAGGGGTCCCTGCTGCAGTTTCACCAGTAAAGAAAATTACTTGTTACAATTCACTCGAAGGGCGTCATTCAGGGTCGGTGGAAGTGGTTCACAGACGCAGCACATCACGGCGGTACGTCGAGGATTGCTGGAGGAACACGACGGAGAGGAAAATGGCGACGGAAGGGAGGAAAGTGTGGGGAGAAACAGCATATGACGATAATGAGCAAGAAATGGATTATCAGGAAGTAAGATACAATAAAAGGAAGAAAAAGAGCAGCATGGGTGATGGATCTGATTGTGAACAAACAATTAATAAAGTAAAACAAATGAGCAGTGGAGATGATAAAGAGGAGGAAAGAGAAATCAAGGTCCTAATTACTTTTGCTAAGCAGTCAGAACAACAAACTCATCCGGTTAAATTATCGAAAGCAATTGAGAAAGAGATAGGAGTAGTGAAAGCTGTAGCTTGTCTAAACAATGGAAGAATAATGATAAAATGTAAGGATGAAAAGCAAAAACAAAAAATTCTGAAAATGAAAACGTTGGCAGGAGGAAAGATATCATGCACAGAAATAGGTAATGGAATCAGAGGGGTTATTTCAGGAGTACCTCTTAATGTGAGTGTGGATGATATTAAAGGAAATCTAAGTGGAGGCACAGTTATCTCTGTTAGAAGACTGCAGATGTGGAAAGACAACAAAAGATGTGAGAGTATGAGTGTGATGATTCAGTTTGAAGGGAGTAACTTGCCCACAAGAGTGAAGATAGGATTTGTTAGCTTCTTGGTACGAGAGTTCATACCTCCACCTCTGAGATGCTTTAAGTGCCAACGGATGGGACATACTGCAAATGTCTGTAAGGGGAAAATGCGGTGTGCAAAATGTGGGGGGGAACATGAATATGGCAAGTGTGAGGAGGGTGTAGTGATTAAATGCTGTAACTGTGGCGGTGGACATAGCGCAGCATACGCAGGATGTCCTGTACAACAAGAAGCCCGTGAAGCACAAACAATAAAAACTGTGCAAAATGTAACATATGCAGAAGCTATGCGCAAGATAAAAGACAAAGGTAAAGCTGAACCGAAGGTAAATAATGTGCGAGGAAATAGGTTGGAATCCTATTCTCAGAGAGAATTAAATCATGAGAGGAATGAGCCAGATCTGCATATCGCAGTAAACAAAATTGACTTTGTGGCATTCATTTGTGCGGTGGTGAATGGTACCTCACAAGTGGAAAAGAAATCTGACAAATTAAGGATTATTGTAGGATGTGCTAATAAATTTCTCAAGTTAACAGGAATCTCAGCTGAGGAGGTGCATGGGATTTTGAAAGCGGAAGAAGGAATTACTGCCATGGATATGACTCAGA
The DNA here is from genome assembly GCF_018340385.1 of Cyprinus carpio. Lineage (NCBI taxonomy): Eukaryota > Metazoa > Chordata > Actinopteri > Cypriniformes > Cyprinidae > Cyprinus > Cyprinus carpio. Next base: position 34,685,907 of record NC_056574.1, read on the forward strand.
GTAGTAATCCTTAACTGTAAGATGTCTTTCCTACTACTACATTGGAATGCTAGGAGTCTAATAGCAAATGGTCAAGAATTTAAAAAACATATCTCAGAAATGGAAAAGGCACCAGACATCATGTGCATCCAAGAGACATGGTTAAATAATTCTCTGGACTTTAAGATTAATGGATATGTAGTAGAGAGGAAAGACAGAGTAACTGGAAGAGGGGGAGGGTGTGCAACATTTATTAAAGAAGGTATAGTGTATAAGAGAATAAATACAAATAATAATATAGAGTGTGTAAGTATAGAAGTAATGGGGAGGCATGAAGAAATTAGAATTTCAAACTATTATAACCCATGCAAAGAAATAAATAATAGTATTCTAGAAGATGTGATGGGTGATTCAAAGGGTAAAATTATTATATGTGGGGATTTTAATGCACATAATGGTCTATGGGGTAGTAAGAATACAGACAATAATGGATCGGTTGTAGAAGAATTTATAGAAGAACACTCATTAGTATGTTTGAATGATGGGAAATCAACAAGAATGGATATAGTTAAAGGCGGACTGTCATGTTTAGATCTCACAATAACATCAGCTGCATTAGCAGGTAAGTGCACTTGGAGCGTACAAGAAGATAATTTGGGTAGTGATCACTGGCCTGTAGTGTGTGAGATTCAAAGTGCAGTACAAAAGCAAAGTGTCAACCAGTGTGCAAGGTGGGGATTTGAACAGGCAAGGTGGGAAGAGTTTTATGTGCTGTGTAAAGAAAATTTCAAAAATATGAAGATAGAAGGGAATATTGAGGAGAGATATACAAAAGTAGTAAATGGAATTATTTTAGCAGCGAATCTATCTATACCATTAATAAGAGGAAATGGGAAAAAGAAAGAAAATTGTTCCATGGTGGTCTGAAGAATGCACAATGGCAATTAAAGAAAGGAATAAGGCATTCCGGGTCTTAAAAAGGTTAATAACTCAAGATACAGTAATAGATTATCAGAAAAAAAGGGCAGTTGCAAGAAGGGTAATTAAAAGTGCAAAGAGAAAAGCATGGCAGGAGTTCTGTAACACAATTGGGAGAGAGACTGGAATGCATGTTGTATGGAGAATGATAAGGAAAATGAATGGTATTAATACTCATAAACAAATTCCTGTAATTGAGGAAGACGGAAAGGTGGCCAGTACAGATAAAGAAAAGATAGAAACATTGGCCAAAACATTTGCTAAAGTCCATAGTATTGAAAACTTGAGTGATAAGTTATTAAAAAGAAGACAAGAGTTAAACAAAATGTATGAGAAAGTCTGCATGAAAAAACAAGAAGTTGATAGTAACATGGATGATGATTTTAATCTTTTTGAACTAAAAATTGCTATTAGCAATTCAAAGGATACAACACCAGGAAGAGATAGGATCAGCTATAGTATGTTAAAAAACTTGCCGGACGTAACCATTAAGATAATATTGGATGTATATAATCAGATATGGAATGAAGGTACTTTACCCAAAGATTGGAAAAATGCAATAGTGATTCCAGTAGCAAAACCAGGTAAAGATGCAACAAAATCAAGTAGCTATAGGCCAATTGCTCTCACATCTACATTATGTAAGGTGATGGAAAAAATGATAGTAAGAAGATTAAATTATTTTTTGGAGAAAAATGAGATTTTATCATCAGCTCAAAGTGGGTTTAGGAGGAAAAGATCTACAATGGACGCTTTGCTATTATTTGAAAATGAGGTTAAAAAAGCTTTAACAATGAAAGAATTTCTTGTTGCTGTTTTCTTTGATATTGAAAAGGCATACGACACTTTATGGAGGGAGGGACTATTAATTAAGCTAGATAAAATTGGAGTAGGGGGGAGGATGTACAACTGGATATTGGATTTCTTGTTTAAGCGTACATTTCAGGTTAGAATAGGAGAAGAAATGTCAACACTGCATGATATTCTGAATGGGACTCCACAAGGAAGTGTAATTAGTCCAATTTTATTCAATATAATGATTAATGATATTTATGAAAGAGTTAAACCAAGTATGGGGAAGGCACTATATGCAGATGATGGTGCAGTGTGGAAAAGAGGTAGGAACCTAGGGAATGTAGTCAAAGGAATACAAGAATCAATAAATGAAGTTGAAAGGTGGTCAGTGGAATGGGGACTGAAGTTTTCAGTATTAAAGACCCAATAAATTGTTTTCACAAAGAAAAGGAAAGTGGAGCAAATTACTTTGAAATTGTACGGTCAATTATTAGAAAGAGTGACAGAATTTAAATACCTTGGGTTAATATTTGATGGAAAACTAATATGGAATAGACATATTAAGAAAATTGAGAATAAATGTAAAGGAGTAATAAATTGCATGACATCAATAGCCAAATATGAGTGGGGAGCAAGGAAAAGCATACTACTAAATGTATATCAAGCCTTAATACGGTCAAGTTTAGATTACGGATGTGTAGTGTATGGTGCTGCAGCAAAATCAGAGCTAAAGAAGTTGGATAATGTACAGGCTAGGGCACTTAGAATTTGTTGTGGAGCAATAAGATCAACCCCTTTAGATGCCATTAGGGTTGAAATGGGAGAGATGCCACTAGACTTAAGAAGGAAAAAGCTTACAATGATGTACTGGGTTAATTTACAGGGTTGCAATAAGAGTCATCGCACACGAGAAATTTTAAATGACTGTTGGGAATATAAAAAGAATAATGGGAATAGTTTTGGATGGAAGTATAAACAATGGGTTAAGGAATGTGGTCTGGAAAATGTAGATATTTGTTCCAATATGCCATTAAAAGGGGTATCGGTGTGGAATATTCCTGAACCTAATGTTGAAATGAGATTTCTGGAGGATCGGGAGAAAGCAGAAGATAGATATTCTAATAGTTATGAAATTAATGGTTTTATGAGAGAAAATTTTTATTCTTGTATACAGATTTATACAGATGGATCTAAAGACCCAGTTGAACAAAAAGTGGGACAAGGAGTATATATTCCAAAATTTGAGACAAAAATAAGTTTAAGGTTGAGTGATAAAATGTCTGTATATTCAACAGAACTAACTGCTATAATAGTAGGGTTGCAGTGGTTAGAGGAGACTAAACCAAATAGGATGCCAACTGTAATTTGCTCAGATTCTGCATCAGCACTTAAAAGTATATTGTCAACAAAAACTGACAGAGAAGATCTGCTAGTAGAAATTTATACATTATTATATAGGTTGAACATAGAGGGTATAATTGTATACTTTTGTTGGGTGCCGGCACATATTGGGATAGTAGGAAACGAAATAGCGGATAAGTTAGCAAAAGAAGCGTTAAGGAAAGAATTGATAGATATTAAGATACCTTTAGGAAGAAATGAAGTTAGATCAATAATTAACAGAGAAATAACAAAAATATGGCAACAAAGATGGGATAGTAGCAGTACAGGTAGGTGGTATTATAGTATTGTTAAGTCAGTAGGGAAAAAAGAAATGTGCTATGGAAGGCATAGAAAAGAAGAAGTAATGATTTCTAGACTAAGGATGGGGCATACAGGATTAAACTCAACACTGGCATTAATGGGAAAACATGGAAATGGTATGTGTGATGAATGTGGTGTGGTTGAAACAGTAGAACATGTGTTTTTTAAGTGTAGTAAATATGAAGAAAAGCGTAGTGATCTTTTTAAAAATATAAAGAACAGGTCAGTGAGTATAATGGATTTATTGGGAAAGGGTTTGAGTGATAGACAGAGGTTTAAGGACGTGATGACATTTTTAGAGCTTACAGGACTAGATCACCGGATCTAGAGCCTGAGGAGAAGGAGCAAGTAGCTCTGATCATCCTGGAGGTTGAGGAGATCAGTGTGGAAGCTGGAGGAGCTGAACACGCAGCGTCAGCTGAAGCTTGGTATCTGATCCTCTGGGATGTTAAAGGGATTTAAAAAAAATTTTATTTTTATTTTTTTATTTTATTTATTTATTTATTTTTATTTTTTTGCAATTCAGATCCATTATTCATGTGGGCAAGGTATACAGTAGGTGGCGGTAATACTCCTAAGGAGTGAACGGCCATATAACGGAAGGAAGAAGAAGAAGAATTCACTCGAAGGACCACATAAGTCATGCAGTGGTGCATGGAGGTATGGTGAGAGCATTTCTTTAGATACTGATTGATTTTTGTGGTTTAAAATCATAAATATGTTTATGTAGAATGATGAGGTAAATAATTTTTAGTGGACACATATACCCCCAACACGTATGTATTCTCTATTTTTAACAGGAGCGCCAAGAGGACATAAAGTGGAAGTTTGTAAGGGACATTGGTCCAGCGTGGTACAGAGTCATCGTGGGTTATTCTGTGGGGAGGTGACAGGGCCTGCCTTTCTCCAGATGGACAGTAAAAATCAACAGAATGCCATCAGAGACTACCTGGAGGGAGAATCGGAGGATATATTGAAGCAAGGAATCTCTCTGTGTAGTCTATGTATGTATGTGTGTGTACTGCATGTCAAGAACTGTTTATCTGATCATTCAGCTGTTCATTCAGCTGCTCAGACTTTATAATATTTGGAGCATATCTTTTGTTAAACACAACCAGTCAAAAGTTTTTGAACAGTGAGATTTTTTAATGTTTTTAAAGAAATATCTTCTGCTCATCAAGCCTGCATTTATTTAATCCGAAGTACAGCAAAAAAACAGTCCAATTTTAAAATATTTGTATAATATTTTGCTTTTGTAATATATTTTGCTATTTAAAATAACAATTTTCTATATTTCTATTAAAATGAAATTTATTCCTGTGATTTCAAAGGTGACTTACTCCAGTCACATGATCCTTCATTCTAATATGCTGATTTGATGCTCAAAAAACATTTTATTATTGTTATGTTAATACACTGAAGACTGGAGTAATGATGAAGAAACTTCAGCTTTGATCACAGGAATAAACTGCATTTTAAAATACATTCAAATAGAAAGCAGTTCTTTTAAATTGTAAAAATATTTCACATTACTGTTTTTGCTGTGTTTTGGATCAAATAAATGCTGGCTTGGTGAGCAGAAGAGACTTTAAAAAATAATAAAAATCTTACTGTTCAAAAACTGGTGGTGTATATTATTATTATAATTTTTTTTTTTTTTTTTTTCAAATTGTACATGTAATTATTTTTGTAAAATAATAAATATAAAATACCCAATGAAACAATGGATGCCTTTTTCATTCATCTTTAAGTATGTGGAGGACCTGGACATGTTTCATATCAAGTTGTGATGAACAAGGCCTGAAGGTCAATGTCATGTTACTTATATAATCTATCAATGCAATCTTTATTCAGCCTAAGTATGTGTAGCCTACTGCATATGGGGAACTGTTGATTCTATCATTCAAATGTTAACACTTTATGATAAGTGGAATAAATCTTTAGAAAATTAAATGACAATTATACAATACCAACTTTTACAATAATTTTGCATACTTTTACAATACCAAAATCTAATTGTCCCTTTAAATTTGATGCATTTCAATTTTGCCTTGGGTAGGTCAAAATCGTTTTTTAATAAAAGTGAATTTATATCATTACATAAATGAACAAGGTAAGGTTTAAAAGTTTTAATTGACAATTAGCCTACTTTAATCAACATAAGCGTTTTAGGAGCTGTTATGATGACGAAATCAGCTCCGTATATTAGACATATTAAATATATATTAGATTTACATACTTCCGGGTTTCCAGGTACGGGGATGGGGAAATCACATGAGGAGACGTATTTGATATGGGCGTGGCTTTCGTTTACGTCACACTTGGACGTGGGCGGGGATGGGCGTGACTTATGACGTCACATTTGGATGTGGGCGGGGTTGGATGTCCAGCGCAGGCTGCAGCGAGCCCTACTTGCTAATTAAAGCCGTTCCATGTGCTCCTTTTATACTTTGAGCACGTGCCCCTCCAGAGGTCTCCGCACGGCCCTGCACAGTCCAGTGCTCTGTGATTTATTTGTTGTTATTTATTTATTTACGCCTGCTGTAGCGAGTACGTAGATAGCACGTAGCCTGGATTCCAAAGACATGGCGTTCAGTCCGATTTGTTGCTGCGCTGTAGGTTTTTTTTTTTTTTTTTTTTTTTTTGTGGAACTCAAAAGTGAAACCGAAAGCGATCTCATCAGATGACTAGACGCCATTTCAGAGGATTCGAAATCAGCGTCTTCTTCACGTTATGGTAAGTTCGTTAAAACTTTCCATAGCAGTAATATTGTATCAATAAGAACATGTTGCGTCGAAACAGACAGTATGTCGAACTGAAATATCTCAAAGATGTTCGTTAGTCTCCTGAAAGCGACGAGAAGAAGAGCAGGGCGGTTAAAACATCACCAGGCCTGTAGTAGGGCCTACTAACAACTCTCGCACATTTTCGATCTCACTCTTCCTAATCCTAATCAAACATACTCACCCAGGGTTTCAAACACAAGGTTTAAGCCTAGTCCCAGAATAAAATATAAATCTGAGCTGTTTCAACTAAAAGAAACGTTCACTGACTGATCTTAAAATATATCAGTGCCTTTGTTTTGACTCAAGACCAGTAATGTTTTTTTTAAGGCATGTTAATATAAATTACTTGTACAGTATGTCCTAATTGAACTATAGCCTAATCCTGGTTCAGTCTAATAGCTTTCTGTGAAATAAGGCCCTAAAGTTCAACACTGCAGTTAACTTTGTTTTATATTAGACATTCGTTTGACATTTGCGGTAAATGCCCGTTGTTCTCATACTCACGGAAATCAGTGGTACTTAACTCAAGTACTTGAGTAAAAGTACAGATTAGATGCTCTAATGAAATATATTACTCCAGTAAAAGTATTAAGTGCTCCTTATAGTTTTAAGTGTATTTTATTTATATGTATTATGTATGAATTAATAAGTATTAAACGCAAAAAGTACTGACCGATGAATGTGCATCTATTTTGGAATTTCATATACTTAAATACTTTTATGTTTAATTATTTAATATTATATATTTCATATAATTCTACTGCTCAAAATACCTGGGGTACAACAAGGAAGATTAGTGGATGCAGATACTTATATAACATATAGTATTTAAAAAAATGAGGAAAAACAGAATGTGTGCTGACAAACAATATAAAAACAGACGTCACTTTATGTTGTTACTGTATGTATAGTTTTTTTTTTTTTCATTTTCAGATAGTGATACACATGTGAATATGTCAGCATTCAAGCATTTCATACAGTGGAGTTTAACAGCTCACTCATTTACAAATAGTTGACAGTCATGGTCTAAATATGATTTTCATTTAAAATAATCCTAAAATTTGGCATTAGTAGCTTACTTTTCGCGGCATCAGTTGTGTGCACACTCAAGCCCAGAGGATATCCGTTCTTTGCCCATTTTGAGTCAGACTTGTGAATTCACTGGAGACTCCCTCTGACTGGATCATTTGAATCATTGAAAAGAATCAGCCGGTTCATAAATCAGACATCACTATCACATAAGTAACAATTTCTACACTTCAAAATTACGAGGAACAACGTTTTTACTTTTTAGGAAATGTAATGGGGTAAAAAGTCTAATATGCTTTGGAATGTTGTGAATTAAATGTAAAAGTTTCTCAAAATAAAAATATTCCGATAAAGTACAGATAGGCTACTTGAAAAATCTACTTAAGTACAGTATCTAAGTAAAAATACTTCACTACTGTCCACCGTTGTTGGAAATGCATGAATAGGTTCTTTTCCCTTCATGAGCCCCTTTCACACTGAGATTCCGGATAATGTACGGGTAATGTGTCCCGGCAATTGTTCCCGGATCGTTAGATTTTGGTTCATTCACACTGCCAAGTGATTTCCCGGAATATGTGCGTGTGTTCACACACAACCCGTAAAGGTCCTGCAATGACACGTGACATCAGGATGTGACGTGTAATGTACGAGTCGAAAATGCTAGTTAATGCACATTAACTTTCACTTAAGCTGGCGAACGAACTCAGCTTCAGTGCGGATTGTGAGGAGCTAACTGATCACTGCTTCATTACAGTTTACACATATTTTTTCGTTGCGAACATTGATCTGCCTTCAAAACACCTTGTAAAAGAGTCGCACGATAACGTGTGTAGCGTATCAGACCCGAACCAGACAAATTAAAAATTCGATCGGGAGCATGGTTGAAACATGAGGAGCCGAATTCCACAGAACTGCTCAAGACAACAGGATGTTGTAAATCAATTCCTAGCACCACAAGTCAGAAGCAAGTCCACTAACCAACCAACTCTTTCACAGAACAGCTTTCAACATTAATACCATTAGAACAATTAATGACAATTTCAATTCGGAAAAGAGATTGTCAAATTTGGGGCAAGTAATCCAGATTGAGGGTCAAAGAGATGCACAGTATGACCATCACATGTAAACCCATGAGAGTAATCATGATCACAAGATCTTTGGATTGACTTACTCCACCTAGAAGAAAAGAACCAGACTGAAATTCCTAAGGGGACCTTTTAACCTCTGGTCTCCACAAAACGTCCTTATGTCAAAGAATGGCACCGAAACTGTCTTTTACAGATGTAGATGCACCAAAACGAACTCAAAAAGACTTATAAACGAATACCAGTCCAATGCTCGACTATTTCATTAATTCCATTAAAAAAGTGAAACTTGTATATTATATTCATTCATTACACACATATTTCAAATGTTTATTTCTTTTAATTTTGATGATTATAACTGACAACTAAGGAAAATCCCAAATTCAGTATCTCAGAAAATTAGAATATAACTTAAGACCAATACAAAGAAAGGATTTTTAGAAATCTTGGCCAACTAAAAAGTATAAAAATGAAAAGTATGAGCATGTACAGCACTCAATACTTAGACTATTTTTGCCTGAATTACTGCAGCAATGCGGTGTGGCATGGAGTCGATCAGTCTGTGGCACTGCTCAGGTGTTATGAGAGCCCAGGTTGCTCTGATAGTGGCCTTCAGCTCTTCTGCATTCTTGGGTCTGGCATATCGCATCTTCCTCTTCACAACACCCCATAGATTTTCTATGGGGTTAAGGTCAGGTGAGTTTGCTGGCCAATTAAGAACAGGGATACCATGGTCTTAAACCAGGTACTGGTAGCTTTGGCACTGTGTGCAGGTGCCAAGTCCTGTTGGAAAATGAAATCTGCATCTCCATAAAGTTGGTCAGCAGCAGGAAGCATGAAGTGCTCTAAAACTTCTGGTATACGGCTGTGTTGACCTTGGACCTCAGAAAACACAGTGGACCAACACTAGCGGATGACATGGCACCCCAAACCATCACTGACTGTGGAAACTTTACACTGGACCTCAAGCAAAGTGGATTGTGTGCCTCTCCTCTCTTCCTCCAGACTCTGGGACCCTGATATCCAAAGGAAATGCAAAATTTACTTTTATCAGAGAACATAACTGTGGACTACTCAGCAGTAGTCCAGTCCTTTTTGAAGCGAGACGCTTCTGACGCTGTCTGTTGTTCAAGAGTGGCTTGACACAAGGAATGCGACAGCTGCTGAAACCCATGTCTTGCATACGTCTGTGTGTAGTGGTTCTTGAAGCACTGACTCCAGCTGCAGTCCACTCTTTGTGAATCTCCCCCACATTTTTGAATGGGTTTTGTTTCACAATCCTCTCCAGGGTGCGGTTATACCCATTGCTTGTACACTTTTTTTTCTACCACATCTTTCCCTTCCCTTCGCCTCTCTATTAATGTGCTTGGACACAGATCTCTGTGAACAGCCAGCCTCTTTTGCAATGACCTTTTGTGTCTTGTCCTCCTTGTGCAAGGTGTCAATGGTTGTCTTTTGGACAACTGTCAAGCCAGCAGTCTTCACCATGATTGTGTAGCCTACAGAACTAGACTGAGAGACCATTTAAAGGTCTTTGCAGGTGTTTTGAGTTAACTAACTGATTAGAGTGTGGCACCAGGTGTCTTCAATATTGAACCTTTTCACAATATTCTAATTTTCTGAGATACTGAATTTGGGATTTTCCTTAGTTGTCAGTTATAAACATCAAAATTAAAAGAAATAAACATTTGAAATATATCAGTCTGTGTGTAATGAATAAATATAATATACAAGTTTCATTTTTTGAATGGAATAAGTAAAAAAAATCAACATTCACATTACACTAAAACTATACTAAAAAAACCTATACAATAAACCCACACATTTGACTATCACGTTTCTAATTGGTTGTTGTGTATGTCTTTTTAATAACTATCGAATAGCTTAAGGATTCATATTCATGTTTAGTATGTGTGTGTTTGAATATTCTTGCTTGAAACATTTCTGACCATCTGGTATTTGTCAAATGTATCATATTCTTGTTATAGGAATCATGTCCAAAATTATACCCTGCAAGAGTGGGAAAATTCGGACCACATGTTTGATAAGATAACACATGATTTATGACACCCCGAGCAAAGACAATATTTAATTGGTTAAGACAGCATTTGAGGTGTGGCCAAAAGGCCAGTTTAAATACTCAGGACACCATCAGATTTTGCTTTTAGCTTTTGCTTTTTAGCTTTTGCTTTTAGTCATGCCTCCTCTTAGCTTTGGCTCTTAGCTTTTGCTTTTAGTCATCACTTTTAGCCATGCTTTTTGACATTACTTTTTGCATTCTTTGAGTGCTGTTCCAGTGTGCTTCGGCCTGGATGCCTGCTACTACTTAGCCACGATGAGAAGAAACACCACCTAGTCTCGTCAAACTTTACTTCTATTCTTTATTTTAGTTTCTTTTCTTTTCCGTTTGAGAGTTTCGTGTTCTGAGTTAAGTTTTGTAACGGCGTGTCTCAGAGTCTGACCTCGAGTGCCTGTTCAACTTCAACCAGCCCACAGCCCACAAGACATCACTTCAACGACTACTGAACTTCCAGCCAATCAGCAACCTCGGGAAACCCCCTTTTAATTACCCCAAACCTCAACCCCTTCAGCTGAACTGAATTCAGTCGCTACTGGTTGTAAAATTGACATGCTCTATCTAAAATAAAAAAAATGGTGTAACATAAACCAGTGAACTGCAGAACACATTTGTACTAATCATTTTATATATTATTTTATTATATATAAATAAATTAAAAAGACACCACAACCCGGGATTTGAACCTGTGTTGCTAAAATCACTGACTAACTTGATAAACAAACTTCCCTTCTCCAGACACGCTCTTCATTCATCTCACTTCGCAATAATAAAAATAACCGTGTCATCAGGCAGATAATTCTTGTATGTTTATTGTAGTGTTTAAACGCTGATCTTATATATTTGGCCGCGAGGGCTGTGTGTTGTCGTGCTACTGGGTTGAAATATGCTGCCTGCACTCACAGCAGCCCTACTCTTTTTATTTATTATTTTCTTGCGGCCCATATTATTATTTTCACCAGACCATAATAATAACAAATTCTTAATTGATAATTAAACCATTTATTTTTTGCAAAAATCATTGTTATTTGTAAACGTAGGCGTTTGAGGAAGGCTTTAAGACCAAGCAGAATCCTCGTGCTAACTGCACCCAGGTTCACCTTCCGCAAGTTTTGATTTTACAAAATCAGTTTGGGCAAATACAACTTATTTATCGTGAGCCCAACATTTAGCAAGGCAGGAAAACATTAAGTCTACCTGAAGGAAGACATATTTCATTGTAAGTTAATGCAGTTAAATAGAGAGAGAAAAAAATACATTGAAAAAAAAACAAACAAACAAAACTTAGTGTTGGCTATACTTAAACTTGGACCTCATTATATTGAAGTATCAATCCAAACACCAAAAGCAACCTACACTCTCTTCAAGTGTTCTTTCATTGAAAAGTATGCATTTGTATTCATTCACAGGCTATATGGTTGAAATAATGATTTAGTTAAAAAAATGCTTTATTGACTGACGTTTCATAGACCTTCAGGTTTTTTATTTTATTTTTTATACTAGATTTAACTTGAATCTCAATACTATTAAACTGACTTTAAAATCTCAAGGAGTTCATAAGTTGAATGTTACCATGAAACTAACGATAGAATTTGATTGTTTTTAAAATGAACAATTCCTGTATAAAATGTGACAGCAACCTTTATATCAAACATATAAACAAAAATAAATTGTCCACAGATGAGCAATGCGGGAGGCAGGTTCTGCGCCAGAGCGCACAAAGTGAATGTGCATGCACAGTTTTTGGGGGAGGAGGCTTTTTTGTTTCTTAAAGTGATTTTCAGTTGCAATGGAAAAAAAAAAAAAAACGGGATAAACACAAACATGAAACTTGTAAATAGTTAACAACATAGTCTAGATTAACCCACAGTAACAAAATTGAACCAATGAATTTGTTAACCCAAAGTAACATATTTTAACCGATTAATCACCTACGGTATTTTCGTTTGCTGCATGTTCTTTAAAAACATGCTAAATATAAAGATTTTAAGAGGAAAAAAATATGTCATGTATAAGTTGCATTTTATTACATTCAGAAATTGTCACTATAGTGGGTCTCTTCTTTGCTTTCCCCGGACTCTATTTCCCATAACCCCTGCCTAAGAATTCATTATTACACCACACCTGGTTCCCATCAGTGACACTATAAAGGTTGCACTCATCCACACTCGCATTGCTGATTATTGTTTAGCCTGTAACCTGTTCCTTTTATCCGTGTTTCCTTGCTTTGCCTTGCCTTCTTTTTTTTTACCTTTAGGCCTAATAATGTTATAATGTACCAACAGGATATTTTTTAGTTTCCCTCACCTTACAACAAATCCTTTAAATTTAACAGAAGAGAACAGAAAAGAACAAGAATTAAAAATATATAATTCTAATGCAAATATAATTGCAGATAATAATACAGGCTTAGCTATAAAAAAAAAATAAAATAAAAAAAATAAATAATAATAATTTAAAGCGAAACATAAGGTAAGGTTGGGGTTACCTCTTTCATTCGGGACAAATCCAAACGTTTCCATATTCGTGATGTTGCCCAATTTGAAGCTAAACTAGTATACATTAGGTAAAACAGGCTTTGTAGATTGTAGTTGTAGTTATATATTTAGTTGTGGCCAAAAATATTGGCCCCCTTGGTAAATATAATCAAAAAAGGCAGTGAAAATTAATCTCCATTGTTAATCCTTTTGGTCTTTCATTTAAAAAATTCACAAAAAAGTATCCTTTCATTGGATAACAAGAATTTAAAATGGGGTGAAATATCATTATGAAATAAATGGGTTTTCTCTAATACACAATGGCAACAATTAATGCCCCCCTTTTATTCAATACTTTTTGAAACCTCCATTTGCCAGTTTAACAGGTCTAAATTTTCTCCTGAGGTTAGAGAACACCTGACAAGAGATCAAAGACCATTCCTTCATCCAGAATCACTCCAGACCCTTTAGATTCCCAGCTCCATGTTGGTGCTTCTCCTCTTCAGTTCACTCCTCTCATGTTCCGTAGGGTTCAGGTCAGAGGACTGGAATGGCTATAGCAGAAGCTTGGTTTTGAGCTCAGTGACCCATTTCTGTGTTGTTCTTGAGGTTTGTGTTTGGGTTATTGTACGGTTGGAAGATCCAAACATGGACTATTATACGATTTCTAACAGAGTCTGTCACGTACTGATTTTTTTATCTGTTGGTATTTGATAGAGTCCATGATGCCATGTATCTAAACAAGATGTCCAGGACCTCCAGCAGAAATATAGGCCCACAACAGCAAAAATACAGAAGTATATTTCATTGTACACATGGGGTACTTTTTATCCCTGTTTTCAACAAACCCATCTTGAGTGTTTGCTGCTAAACAGCTCATTTTTTAGTTTCATCTGACCATAGAAGCCATTCCCATTTAAAGTTCCAGTCGTGTCTGATAACTGAATATGCTTTAGTTTGTTTTTGAATGAGCGAGGATAATTTTTCTTGTAACCCTCCCAAACAAAATGTGTTGATGTAAGTTCTGTTTGACAATTTTTTTAAAGGTTTTCTGAACCAGAGACTCAACTATTTTCTGCAATTCTCCAGCTGTGACCCTTGGAGAATCTTTAGCTACTCAAACTCTCCTTCTTACCGCACATTAGGACGATATAGACACACATCCTCTTCCAGGCAGTTTTGTAACATTTTCTGTTGGTTGGAAATTCTTAATTCTTGCCCTGATGGTGGAAATGGGAATTTTCACTGCTCTAGCTCTTTTCTTAAAGCCACTTCACCAATTTGTGAAGCTCAATTATCTTTTGCTGCACATCAGAAATATGTTCTTTGGTTTTTCTCATTGTGATGGATGATTAAGGGAATTTGGGCTTTATCTTTCTGTGAAACAGGAAGCCAGAGCTGGATGATTTCATGTTTATAATCATGCTGGAGTGCTCAAAATTGTGAATATGAATAGGAATATACTTCAGAGATATTTTACTCATAAGAATTTATAGGGGTGCCAATAATTGTGACCAACGAGTATTTGAGAAAAACATTCATTTCATAATGATATTTCCCCTCCGTTTTAAATTCTTATTATCCAATGAAAGGATACATTTTTGTTGTAAGACCAAAAGGATTAACAATGCAGATTAATTTTCACAGCCCTTTTTGATCATATTTACCAAGGGGGCCAATATTTTTGGCCACGACTGTAAATATGTATATATTTATATATATATAATGACTGTTTTATAACAATAGCATGCAGAAAGAGCCTCTCTGTAAAGGTCTTTCTCTTAATTTTCGATGTGTAGACTGTAGCCTAAGACTATCCCACATTTTGAAATTAACTCACTGTAAATTTTTGTTACAATTGTTTTTTAAGTATGTTACAATGTTATATTTTAATGTTATTGTTGTTTTACTTCGTCGTTTCATCTCCATTTACAAACCAAAATTTTACAATTACAGTCAGTTTGCAACCCGTGCCTTTGCGCCACCTGGCGAAAGTTTCGCGAATAACTTTTACACGCGACTGACTTGCAGTTAACGCCACGGCCCATCGGCGGTGGTACAATTGCCGGTATTATCCATTTTGGTTGTCCACCTACTGTACAGGCAAGCAGATGAACCCAGAATATAAATGCAGTGCACAAAGTTTAATATTAAATGTTTTCCCATAGAAAAACATTATAAAGAAAACGCTTCGCTATTTAGTGCATTGCATTCATATTCCGGGCTCATTTGCTTGCCTGCATAAAACACGCATCATCAATAAGGTGTGTACTGAACTTTTAATATAACTGTTTTAAAGGCACTTTAAGTGTTTTTACACTAAACATTTTAGAATGTCCCACTGTTTTTAGCAAAGTCTCTTTAAGACAAGTCATTTCACTCGGTGGCCATCTTTGAAACGCCTCTTGGGTATGCAAGTGCAGCTCCTATCTCTTTGAATGGGGAAACATCAAATTCTCTAAAACTGTCCGCCAAGCTTAAGATTAAATTTCATATTTGAAATCACCAATGAAATCTGACAACTGTCTCTTAAATTTTGCTTCTATTGCTCATATAGCATTAATAAAAGCTTATTTTTCAGACTAGACCAGCCAATGCGCATGCACAGTCCTAAGCGTACGTCTTAGAACTAGAGATGCACCGATCGATCAGCCAGGGATCGGAATAGGCCGATTTTCCTCATGATTGACCGGGAGATCAGTCAGACTTCTTTCTGATTTAGAGCCGATCCGTTTTGTTACCAGCGACACAGGCAATAACGTCACATCAGCCGCGCATTCTCGCTCTCTTCTCTCTCACACACATCTCAATTGCTCAGGTTAAATTGTGCTTGTATTGCACATTATTTTAGTCATTCCCACAGGTTTTGCACTTACACCAAAAGCGTGCGCACCACCACTGATCTATATCAGTGGAGCGTACAAGCTGCGCTCAGTCTCAGACAGCTTGTGAGCCACAAATATCAAAATGAGTGGCTAACTGTGCTAAAGCGTTCAAAAACATACAAAATTATGTCAAAATGCCCGTCTTGGCGAGTATCCAGGTAAACACAGTCAGTTTTGGAACGTTAAATAGTTGAGAAAGAGAACGCATTTTGTGTAACAGTATATTCTGTGGATAAACTCTTAAAGGGACCGCAGTCCAATATTCCTGCTGCTGTCTGTCATGTTAATCAAAGAACAAAAGACAGAGAAAGTCACTGTCTGCTCTTGACTGAATACGCTTTATAACTTTAATGGTAGGCATTAATTTCTATTAATTTTTACAATGAAGACTACAGAAATTTAATTTGATAAAAATTTACATTTGATTACTTTTATTTCTGTAGTATTTCTTACCTGAATAAAAACTTACTTAACCTGAAAAACTTATTTTCATAGCTCTCTTTATTCTATTGCATTTATTTGTGCTTTTGTTTGCAATTTTTTAAATTGTTCTTATTTTATTACTGACGTTTTACTTTTTTTAATGAAACTTTGCATTGAAGAAAAGTAGATTTTTGTTTGTATATGCTGTCAATTATAACTTTTAGGGAAAAAAATGGAATAGGCAAAACAAAAAAATCAGAAATCGGAATCGGCCAAGAAAATTGCAATCAGTGCATCTCTACTCAGAACACTGACTGTTTCTATAGCAACCGGGACTTCAAGCTGCAGCTGCAGTGACACAATGAAATAAAACATCAATATTGAGTGTTGCATTTCAAAACCAATCAAAACAATCGAAAGAAACACCACAATTATCCTTTAATTTTTTCCCATTCAAAACTATAGGAGTGACACGTCTTGGGTATTCTACAGTCTTTGTTTTTACTGATTGAAATAATGTAGCACATTATTTTACATTTATTCCAAAATAACTCAAAGCAGTAACAATTTAAATAATATATTTTATGAACTTATTTTTTTTAGCTATTCTTTTTAATAGTTAACTTTGAACTATTTTTTAATTTTTTTGGATCATCAGTCATCAAAGCTTGGTAAATATTGGTCAAAGACAAGGAGATTTACTTGTCTGTACCAAGTAAACTTGTCACCAAGCTAACCAAACTAAATTTCATCAAGCTGATTGCTCACTAAAAACTCCCACATCAAGATCCCAGATCTTGTTTTCGGGCCATTTCAAGTCTTATTTTGACATGACATAATTTAGTTATCTAAGTGTGTGAGTTGTTTACTTACTTTTTAAATTAGTCTTCCCATTAATGCCATTATATTGTTCATTCAGACTGATTCACGAACGGAAAGCACATTAACACAAGAGGCTAGATTTATTGCATGAACCAATCCGATTCCACATTTTACTAGTACTGTACCAGTACTTTAAGAATGTGTTCCAATAACAGCCGTACTTCCTGAGTTGCGTTGAGGTGTGACAGCAGGACAGTGTGTGTGCAGCACTCTGCTTCTACTCCCTGCATGAACACTAACCATGACAAACTTTATTTATCTGCACAGTGCAGCATGGTGCGGCTGATACACAAGAGCATACGCAGCATACAGTGATATGGAGAGACACAGAGGAGATTGTTCACAAAGGAATTGTTGAATAAAGTCAGTATTTTTGTTTTCTTCGCTTACAAAAAGTATTCTCGTTGCTTCATAACATTATGGTTGAACCACTGATGGCAGATGGACTATTCTGACGATGTCTTTCATACTTTTATGGACCTTGACAGCGTAACTTACTTGGCAGTCTATGGGACAGCCACAGGCCTCCCGGTTTTCATCCAAAATATCTTAAATTGTGTTTCGAAGATGAACAAAGCTTTTACGGGTTTGGAACGACATGGGGGTAAATGAATAATGACAAAATTTTCATTTTGGGGTGGAGTATCTCTTTAAAGTTACAGCAGGCTAATATTCTGCTGTCTGTATATATAATGTTAATCAAACAACAAAAGAAAAAGAAAATCACTCACTGATCTTTACCAACTTTAGAAGCTTTAATAAGGACCAGTGTATATTTAATTCATACAGTTAAGACTATGCAGTTTTTTATTTTTACATTTTGATCATTTTATTCTATCATTATAACATTTTAATTTTCCTTTATCCTTTTAGCTAACTTACCAATGTTGCAAAGATCTACACATACCTGTAAGCTTGGTAGCTGCTCACCATAGTCCTATGTAGTGGCACTGACATGTGATTTTTATTCATTTAAAGGGGGGTGAAATGCTCAAAAACCAGGGCAGGCACACACTAGTCAATGGAAAGTTTTTTTTTTTTAATAGATAAAATAAGTTCCTTGTGGATCATTTATTATTCACTTACATTTCCTGTTGTTTTATGTTTTTGTCGTAGTATCGGTTCAGTAGTAGTATCAAGACATTTTAGTCAGGTATCATATCGAAGTCAAAATTTTGGTATTGTGGCAGTAGAATTGAGTGGATGTGCCACTGACTAACGTAAACATATCAGATTAAGTCATTGTGTTTGGTGTTAAACAGGCATGTCTGTGATAGGTGACAGTGCTCAATGCTGTTAAACACATCATACTTATGAGACAGGAGTGAAATTGTGGCTGCGTTTATGGCTGCATCCAAAATCGCATACTCTCTTGGGTAGGTACATATTTAGGAAAATATGCAATTTGGGATGCAGCCAGACTTACTGTCTTATCAAGGTAAACATTTTAACATTATTAGCCACTTGCTGTGCTTTCTCGCTTCTGATCACAAGCAAGAACTGAAATTCAATTGTATTAGTTTTCAGTGTATGTTCTCTGTTTCAACATAAAGGACAGAAATAATCTCCCTCATACACAAAGAAAACAACAACAACAACATCCAGTGTAAAATGAGTGTGTATGAGGAGAGAGAGCAGGAGAATCCTGTTGACACTCAGAGAGCAGCATCTCCAGGATTCAGTTATGTGTCTATGAAGAGCAACAACTCCATGGGTCTGCCCCCTGTTCTCAGTGATGTTGACTCTCAGAGAGCAGCATCTCCAGGATTCAGCAGTGTGTCTATGAAGAGTAACAACTCCATTGGTCTGCCCCCTGGTCTCAGTGATGTTGACGCTCAGAGAGCATCATCTCCAGGATTCAGCAGTGTGTCTATGAAGAGTAACAACTCCATGCATCTGCCCCCTGTTCTCAGTGATGTTGACGCTCAGAGAGCATCATCTCCAGGATTCAGCAGTGTGTCTATGAAGAGTAACAACTCCATTGGTCTGCCCCCTGGTCTCAGTGATGTTGACGCTCAGAGAGTAGCATCTCCAGGATTCAGCTGTGTGTCTCTGAAGAGCAACAACTCCATGGGTCTGCCCCCTGGTCTCAGTGATGTTGATACTCAGAGAGTAGCATCTGCAGGATTCAGCTGTGTGTCTATGAAGAGTAACAACTCCATTGGTCTGCCCCCTGGTCTCAGTGATGTTGACGCTCAGAAAGTAGCATCTGCAGGATTCAGCAGTGTGTCTCTGAAGAGCAACAACTCCATGGGTCTGCCCCCTGGTCTCAGTGATGTTGATACTCAGAGAGCAGCATCTTCAGGATTTAGCTGTGTGTCTATGAACAGTAATAACTCCATGCATCACCCCCCTTATCTCAGCGATGCTGACGCTCCGAGAGCAGCATCCTCAGGATTCAGCTGTGTGTCTATGAAGATTAACAACTCCATGCATCAGCTCCCTTATCTCAGTGATGTTGACGCTCAGAGAGCATCATCTCCAGGATTCAGCAGTGTGTCTATGAAGAGTAACAACTCCATTGGTCTGCCCCCTGGTCTCAGTGATGTTGACGCTCAGAGAGCAGCATCTGCAGGATTCAGCAGTGTGTCTGTGAAGAGTAACAACTCCATGGGTCTGCCTCCTGGTCTCAGTGATGTTGACGCTCAGAGAGTAGCATCTGCAGGATTCAGCAGTGTGTCTATGAAGAGTAACAACTCCATTGGTCTGCCCCCTGGTCTCAGTGATGTTGACGCTCAGAGAGCAGCATCTGCAGGATTCAGCAGTGTGTCTATGAAGAGTAACAACTCCATTGGTCTGCCCCCTGGTCTCAGTGATGTTGACGCTCAGAGAGTAGCATCTGCAGGATTCAGCAGTGTGTCTGTGAAGAGTAACAACTCCATGTATCTGCCTCCTGGTCTCAGTTACGTTGACGCTCAGAGAGTAGCATCTCCAGGATTCAGCTGTGTGTCTATGAAGAGTAACAACTCCATGCATCTGCCTCCTGGTCTCAGTTTTGTTGACTCTCAGAGAGTAGCATCTCCAGGATTCAGCTGTGTGTCTATGAAGAGTAACAACTCCATGCATCTGCCCCCTGGTCTCAGTGATGAACTTGCTGTGACCTCTGACTCTTTGTGAGTATCATGATGTTGGATGTGAATTAATTTAACATTTAGGTTATTTTTTCTGAACATGAATATGTTAATAATAATAAAAGGTTTCTAATTAAAGTCATTTAACTAGTTAAACTCCTAGGACACCTGCATAACCTCTGAAATTAAAACTGCTAAGAAACTTACTTCAGCTAAAGGAGAAACTATAATAAGGCATGAGATCAGCTAAAAAAATAAATAAATAAATAAAAACCTTTAACCACTCCCTAATGTAATATTAAAGAGAAATTTTAAATAATAATAAAAGAAAAGATGTACTTTTTTCAGAGTCAGTGTGTTAGACAACATTCTTATTTATTTTCCGGTCATGAAGTGTAGCGTGTGTGGAAGAGTGAATCCTTACTGTAAAAAGTCAAAGAGGGGGCATCACTGACATGAGATCACAGCAATAGCAAACAACAACCATCCAATTAATTCCATTCAATTAAATAAATGATGTAAAAATGTGGGCTATGCATGAGTTTTATAGGCACATATGGATATATTAAAGTTGGAATCAGACATTTAAAATAGAATACTATAAATAGTTTAGTAAACTATAAAAATAATTTTACTTTAAAAACATAGAAATATGACCCAAGCTGTGAAAAAGGAATGATTTCCATGAATTATATATTTCTATTCTTTATTAGTATAATTTTGCAGGGTCCTGCCATGTAATAGTTTGGGATTCACTGACCTACGCTCCTCTCAGCAGTTTATACTCTTAGAAACTGAAAATTACTTTTATCTTGTCCACAATGGGACATTTGCACCTGTTCTGTTCTGCTCTGCTATGTCTGTTATGAGTGTTGTTGTAAGGGGAAATTATGACAAAGGGATTCCCTTTTTTGTTACATGTTTCCCACTCTATTGTTATTCATTTTGCTTATCTAGGCCCACAGAGCTAATGATATAGATCCAACCCTGCTGTGTAAAATTTTGTAAAAATTGGGGTAGTGCAGTGAGGGTCAGCTTCCTTCTAGGAATGTCACAATGTGAAAATTTGACTAAATGATTATTGTCTCATAAAATAGCATGATATATACGATTATCAGCAAATTTACCTTCATTGAAACAATGAAAAAACAAAACAAAAACAAAACATAGTAATATAACAATTTTGGCCCTGTTTACACCTGATCACTTCATATTCGAGTATCTTTTGGTTTCTTTGAGGTGCACTCCAATAATTTACATAAAGCATGGGAACTGAAGATTGGACTTATTTCCATTTTTGCGGAGAAACATTTATGTGGCCAAATGTAAATGGAATGGTTTTAACAAACCAGATAGTTATCAGACCAGTTAAAACACATGAAGTGACCAGGTGTAAACAAGCCCTTTATTGCAGCCTTCATTAGGATATGCAGTTAAGATACACATTCCTACTTTTAACCTTTAAAGGATTTTAAAGGGGTCATATAATGTGATTTCATGCTTTCCTTTGTCTTTGGAGTGTTAAAAGCTATTCGTGCATACAGAAGATCTGTAAAGTCGCAAATATTAAATTCTTAAACCCAAAGAGATATTCTTTATAAAAGTGAAGACTCATCCATGCCTTCCTAAAACACCTCGTTCAAACACGCCCCACATGTCTATGTCACGATGTGGAAAGATTTGCATAACGCCGCCCAAATGTTCATACAAAGAAAAAAGGTGTAACTTTTATTCTCGCTGTAGTATTATTGCTGTCACCTCCATATTGTGGAGATGCTGAGTGTTTCATTGCAAAAGATAAAATACTTTGTTTGGCCTTCCAAAAGAGGACACAACTAAAAATCAGTGGTTAAGTTTTATTTACAACACTGTTCCAGAAGAGTATAACCCAAATATTCGAGTGTGTGCAGTGCATTTTACGGAGGAAAGTTTCCTGAACCTGGTAAGGGGTGTAACATTTCCATCACATGTTTGAGGAATTCGGCCAATCACAACACACTGGATAGCTGGCAAATCAAAGTACACAGTGCTTTTCAGAACGATGAGCTTTGTAAAATTTACACGTTTCAGAAAGGCAGCGCATAGAGGAGAAACAATAATGTACAGTATGTGGAAAATGTGTTTTTTGAACCTTAAACCACATAAACACATTGCATTACACCAAATACACAAAATAATGTTTTTTTAGCAACATCATATCATTGGTCATTTGCAAACATTGAAAACTTAAAGCTGTTTATGATGTTAGCAGCGCAATACTTAACTGGAAGGGTAAAAATAATGGTTATTTTCATCAGTTGCAGCTCATTAGCTGTAGCATTCTGCCCGCTTTAAATCAGATGAAATAGAACAGTTAGATCACATTTATTTGAATGAGTTGACATTTATATGGTTCAAGAGAGAGATGACAGTTGTGTGTGTGAATGACCTGCATATGTGTGTCCCTCTCTACAAAAAATGAAGCTGTTTAGTTACTCTGATTTTACCTTGTGTGTGTGCAGCGGGATCTGCAATCTCCGACCTCTCTCCCTCTCAAGCCGCCTTGTATATATACGTAGAAAACATATCCTTTTGGCGTGGCTGACACAGAAGAGCGTATGCTGCCTGTGTACAGTTCAGATTCACCAAAATGGCGCTATGCTGATGTGGAGTGACACAGAGGAGTCACAAAAAGCGTACAAAATGAACTTATTTGCGTACAAAAAGTATTGTCGTCACTTCATAACGTTACGGTTGGACCACTGATGGCAGATGATTATTCTGACGATGCTTTTCATACTTTCCTGGACCTTGACACTGTTATTTATTTGGCAGTCTATGGGACAGTCACCATCATCCCTTTTTTCATCCAAAATATCTTAAAATGTGTTCCGAAGATGAATGAAGCTTTTACGGGTTTGGAACAACATGGGGGTAAGTGATTAATGAGAAAATTTTCATTTTGGGGTAGAGTATCCCTTTAAGTGAAAATATAATGAATACATAACATAATTCATATATTCATAAAAATGCTTGTATCTTTATTTAAAGGGATAGCTCGCCCAAAAATGAAAATTCTATCATTTTCTCACTGTAGCAAATTAGCTCAAAAGGGAAATGTATATAAATAATTACAATTAATTATAATAAATTACAATTATTTACCCAATCTGCCAGTAGTAAATGTAGCAGAATTAATATTACAATTATCTAATCTGTTCATCCAGCGAACATTCAGTGCAATTTCATATCAACTATAAGAAAGGATATTTTCATGGCCACATAAAGTTACTTTCTTACAGTACTACTAATGCATTAGAGCATGTAGCTATAGATCGGATCATAAAAGGGACATTATTCACAAATGGTGACAGAACCAGAAACTCATCTATTTTGTGCACAAAAGTTTTATTAACTTAACACTAACACATAACTAATTTAAACAAACAAACATACTGTCACTCATACATGGGGGAGTTGAAGTGGATTAATGAAACCATTAGAGAAATGCAGTTATGGAAAATAAGTCAGTTAACCACCCGAGCAGAAACCATCAGGGTTGTTTTACAACGGGGTCTACAGCTTATACTAAACTTCTGTTTCTTTTAGTTAAAGGGGTCATATGATGTTGCTAAAAAGAACATTATTTTGTGTATTTGGTGTAGTGAAATGTGTTTATGCGGTTTAAGGTTCAAAAAAACATTATTTTCCACATACTGTACATTATTGTTTCTCCTCTATGCCCCGCCTTCTGAAACGCGTCGATTTTTACAAAGCTAATTGTTCTGAAAAGCAAGGTGTGCTCTGATTGGCCAGCTATCCAGTGCGTTGTGATTGGCCGAATGCCTCAAGCATGTGATGGAAATGTTACGCCCCTTGTCATACTGTGATGCGTGTCCCGGTCAGAACAAGTCAAAAACAATAAAACCCATTACAAACGAGCCATTTGTTGCATCCATTGTGTAGTGATAGTTGTATATATAGAAACTAACCACTAGGTGTCAGTATTATTATACTTACCGGTGATATAGACAGACAGAGAGTTAGACCATCACATGTGTTGTTGCTGTTCCTGCTCGCAACCTGAAAGTGAATTAAAAGATAAGTTTAATTACAAACAGTTTCTTCATTGAAATAAGAAACATTACATGGTACCAGGACTGGGGCTAATCACCAACATCGACAGTCGTCATGGAAAGTGTTAAACCGCCTGACGCTGTAAACTGGACTGGAAACATTGATCACGAATGGCGTATGTTCAAGCAGAGATTCACGCTGTACTTGCAAGCAGTGGGCTTGGATGAAGCGTCGGATGCACGCAAGATTGCATTGCTTCTCACCGTCGCGGGACCTCAGTCAATCGAAGTGTTTAACACACTCGTGTTTGCACAGGCCGAGGACAAAGGCAAATATGACGTGGTGATGGAAAAGTTTGATGTGCACTGCACACCAAGAAAAAACGAGACTTTTGAGAGGTATGTTTTTCGCTCTCGTCTACAACAACAAGGAGAGACGTTTGACAGTTTCTTAGTTGATTTAAAGTTGAAAGCTAAAACATGCAATTTCGGACTGTTGCAAGATTCAATGGTCCGTGACCAAATTGTGTTCGGCATCAATGATAAAAAAGTGAGAGAGAGGCTTTTGAGAGAGACGGAGCTAACCTTGAATGAAGCAGTGCGTATATGTCAGGCCAGTGAGATAGCTATTCAGCATGCTAAAACCTTTAGTGAACACACAAAGATGAGCGGGAGTGACAATTCAGCCGTAGCTGCAGTAACAGAGAAGCAGAAAAGCGGAATGAGTAAACTGAAACAGCAGAAAGAACTGTTTAACTGTAAGAGATGTGGCAAAAGACACCTGCCAAAACAGTGCCCAGCTTATGGCAAAGTCTGTGCTAAATGTAAAGGGCAGAATCATTTTGCCAAACAATGCTTTTCAAAAGGTGGACAAAGTCAAAGAGAGCGTGTGCATGCAGTGGAAGAAACATCCCTCAGTGACACATTCTTCGTTGGAATGGTGCAGAAGGCCGATATCAGTCAAGAAAGAACAGAACAGGCTGATGTGAATAGTGTTGCAAGGGACAAGTGGATGACTGCTCTGGAAATAAACGGAGTAACAGTATCACTCAAGCTAGACACAGGAGCAAAAGTCAATCTGATTTAAGAGCATGATGTCAGAGCAATGAAAATCAAGCCGCGCATAAGTCAGAAAACTGTGCAACTCAAAGCCTATAATGGCCAGAACATTCCAACAAAAGGAACATGTACTCTCAGAGTAAAAGTTAAAAACAGAGAACATTACCTCATGTTTGTGGTTGTTCCAGATGGCCATGATTCTGTGTTGGGAGATAAGGCATGTGAAGATCTGGGTCTGGTAAGAAGAGTATACACCATAAATAATGGAGAAACACAGAACAGTGTGGAACAAATCGTGAAACAGTTTCCAGACATCTTTGAAGGGTTTGGAGTATTACCATTCACCTACAAAATACAGTTGAAAAACGATGCCCAGCCAGTAGTTCACGCACCCAGACGGGTTCCAGCACCACTTCGTGAAAAGCTGAGGCAAGAGCTGGATAAAATGACAACAATGGGAGTCATAGAAAAAGTGGAAGAGCCTATGGAGTGGGTTAATTCAATGGTGTGTGTGTGAAGAAAGCCAATGGTGATCTACGTATTTGTATGGATCCAAAGGACTTAAATGCAAACATACAGAGAGAACATTATCAGATTCCAACACGGGAGGAAATTATAAGTGAGATGGCAGGTGCTAAGTTTTTTACGAAGCTGGATGCATCTCAGGGCTTTTGGCAGCTGAAACTACATGAGGACAGCAAAAGGTATTGCACATTCAACACGCCCTTTGGCCGCTACTCCTTCTTGAGGATGCCGTTTGGAATTTCCTCAGCTCCTGAAGTATTCCACAGGGCTATGGAACACGTAATCGAAGGTATCGAGGGTGTGCGTGTTTATGTGGACGACATTGTATTGTGGGGATCCACAATAGAACAGCACAACAAGAGGCTCATGGACGTCCTACATCGTGTAAGGAAGTATGGGCTCAAGTTAAATAGGAACAAGTGTCAGTTTGGAGCGAAGGAAATCACGTTCCTTGGAGATACGCTGTCAGAAAGGGGTGTGGAACCAGACAAGAGTAAGATACAGGCAATACTCAAAATGCCCAGACCCACAGACAGAAAAGCTGTATTGAGAATGATGGGGATGATCAATTTCGTTGGGAAGTTCATACCTAACCTGTCTTCAAAAACTGTTTATTTGAGAGAACTGTTGTGCGATAAAGGCGAGTTCAGATGGACAGCTGATCATGAACAAGAATGGGGACGACTGAAGACTCTCCTCACCACAGAGCCTGTTCTGACGTTCTTTTACCCGACAAAGAAGACAAAGATCTCGACGGATGCATCCAAAGATGGAATGGGTGCAGTTCTACTGCAGGCGGATGGAGAGAATTGGAGGCCAGTCGCATATGCCTCGAGAACGATGACTCCGACGGAACGTCGCTATGCACAGATTGAAAAAGAGTGCCTGGGCTTAGTGTATGGATTGGAGAAATTTCACGGCTATGTGTACGGCTTACCAACATTTGTGGCAGAGACAGATCACAAACCATTAATTGCCATCATTAAAAAGAACTTGAACCAAATGTCTCCAAGAATCCAGCGACTGATGATGCGACTGCAGAGGTATGATATGGAGCTAATGTACACTCGAGGGAAGCATCTAGTTCTGGCGGACGCTCTGTCCAGAGCTGTGGAACAGAGTGGAAATTGTGAAAGTTCCACAGAGGCTGATGTGACTCAACATGTGAACATGGTAGCTGAAGCTCTTCCAGTCACAGACACAAAACTCAAACAGATTGCAGTGGAGACTGGAAAAGATAAATGTCTGCAATTGGTCATCAAACATCTGAATGAAGGTTGGCCTAGAGGAAAGTGTGCTCAGTACTACAACATCAGAACAGAGTTGAGTGTTGTTAAGGGATTTCTGCTGAGACAAGACAGGATCATTATCCCTCAGTCACTGCGACAGGAGATGTTAAAAAAACTGCACGAGGGACACCTTGGGGCCGAGAAATGTAAAAGAAGGGCTAGAACTGCAATCTACTGGCCCGGAATAAACGCAGACATCGACAAGATGGTGTCAACCTGTGATACATGCTTGAAGCATCATGCTAAGCAACAAAAGGAGCCAATGATCATCACTGATCCACCGGATGAACCATGGCAGAAAGTTGGGACTGACTTATTCTTTCTGGACGGAAGAAACTATTTGCTGGTGATAGACTATCTGTCAAATTACCCAGAGATTGCGTTGCTATCCAATACATCTTCTGCTTGTGTGATAACACACATGAAATCCATCTTTGCGAGACACGGCATTCCGCAGGTGGTTTGCAGTGATAATGGGCCATGCTACAGTGGAAGGGACTTCCAGAAGTTTGCTGAGGAATATGGGTTTCAACACGTGACATCGAGCCCATTATATCCGCAGTCGAACGGAAAGGCAGAAAAAGGAGTTCACATTGTGAAACTACTACTCAAGAAAGCAGTGGACAGTCAATCAGATCCTTATTTAGCTCTGCTGAATTACCGTGCTTCTCCACTAGAACACGGTGTGTCTCCTGCTGAAATACTGATGGGGCGCAGATTACAAACCACACTTCCGTGCTTGGCAACACAAAACAAGAGAAAGTACCTGAAAAGAAAACAAAAGCACCTGAAACTGAGACAAAAAGCGAACTATGACAAGGCATCAAAAAGCCTAGAACCACTCTCCAATAATGACACGGTAAGACTTGAGGATTCCAATAATACTGGACTAAAAAAGCCACAGTCCTGGAGGAGGTGAAGCCAAGTTCTTACACTGTCAGGACAGAAGATGGTCAGATCCTGAGGAGAAACCGGAGAAGTCTGCTAAAAACAAAAGAGACAGCAGAGAATACACATACAGGTGACACTGACTGTGCAGAGTCAACATCTGAAACACTTCCAGTACTGCATCACAATGAGCAAGCTAAAGAAATGCATTCACCTGTGCTGAGAAGATCCAATCGCACAGTAAAGCCTCCTGATAGACTGAACCTCTGAATATTGCTTAAACAGATCAGAAGCATTAGAATGTTCATAAATGAAAAGATAAAAGAAAATGTAATCAGTTGATTATTGTTACTTTGATGGTAAAGCAAATAATTCTGGAGATTGTTATTTGATATTATACATCCTGTATAATGTGTACAGTGCTTACTTAGTGGTTAGATAATCTAGAAGTCATTAGTTGTAATAACTTGTTCTTTATGTCTAAAGGAGAGGGGATGTAGTGATAGTTGTATATATAGAAACTAACCACTAGGTGTCAGTATTATTATACTTACCGGTGATATAGACAGACAGAGAGTTAGACCATCACATGTGTTGTTGCTGTTCCTGCTCGCAACCTGAAAGTGAATTAAAAGATAAGTTTAATTACAAACAGTTTCTTCATTGAAATAAGAAACATTACACATTGGGGACACAACTACGGATAATAATGACTTATACTGTGTTTTTATGCATAAACAAAAAACCATGTCTGCATTTGTGACCGGAGAAACGACAAACAATAATCGGTACTCTACACCAGCGGTTCTCAATTCCAGTCCTCGCGCCCCCCAGCTCTGCATATTTTACATGTCTTTTTTTCTTAACAAACCTGATTCAGATAACCAGCTCGTTAGACGTGAGCTCCGTGCATGAACTGTGTTCCCATTGACATGGTCCCTACACAGTGTTCACTGCTCCCTACTCCCTGAGCAGGGGAAATCTGTTGAAATTTATCTCACTTCGGAACATTCATTCACGGATTTCCGCTGCGCAATGTCTTCACACACGGACAAGTGTGACATCATATACCTCTGTAAATAAATACAATTTAAATTAAAGTCTCACACACTTCAGTGCACTTTGAATGGAACATAAACATTTGCTTCAAACTGGAATCATGGCGGAATATCCTGTGATGTCTACTTTGCAGGGCACTTACGTTTGAATAGAACAAACGTCTGAAGACGTCAAATGGATGTCAAATGGACTTGAATTGAAAACCGCTGCTCTACACTGCTCAAAGCTCACATTTGAATTATCAGTGGCAAATCCTTTACATATGTAAACGTACTTACAGACTGTGTGTCAGAAGCACCGGCATTGTAGTCTTCTCTCCCAGGATCAGGAAACAGTCCTCCATAAAATGCGTTGCACACATCTAAATATTTGGGTTGAACTATTCTGGAACAGTGTTGTAAATACAACTTAACCACTGTGTCCTCTTTTGGAAGGCCAAACTAATTATTTTTCGCTTTCACAATGAAACAGCGTCTCGACCGACGGCAACAGCGAGAATCAAAGTTACGCCTTCTTTCTTTGCGTGAACATTTGGGCATCATTATGCAACATCATTATGGGGTGTGTTTAAACGAGTCATTTTAGGAGGGCGTGTACATTTTTTAATTTTTATAAAGAATATTTCTTTGGGTTTGAGACTTTAGTCTTTGAAACTTTACAGACCTTATCTACTCACAAACAGCTTGTTACACTCCAAAGAGAAAGGAAAACTTGAAATCGCATCATATGACTCATTTAAATGTACAATACTTGCATTTCCTTGGCCGTTGAAAGAGCATCTGGATGCAGTCTCAGATAAAAAGTCTTGATGGTTTTAAGGTTTGGTGGTGTTGATATTATGATCACGTTCTTCTGGGTATGAAGGGGGTGATGACTCAGTGGTTGTCGGGAGAGTTTTCTCCTGGGTGAAGAGTGTAGACATAACAGAATAGCTAAAAGAGACATCATCTGAAATCTGAGGATCTTTAGTTAATGGAAGGACAAGGCCACAACCTGGCACAAGCTTAGGGTTTTTTAGGAGACATCTAGCTCAGCATCCTCATCTTCTCAGAATCTAAAATAAGTGCCCGATCTTGTGACTGTGGTAACACTCTCAGGATTTGAGTGAGCCAATGAGGAATGGTACCTTTGGGGGGAAATTTTATGACTCTTTGTCTTTGATCATGGTGTTTTGCACATTGATTGGGTGTTGATGCAAAACTATTGAATATTCTTAGAACACTAATATGTTGCATATGTATCAACATAAAATACACTCCTATTTAGATAATGAAAATACAAATTCTTAAATACTAAACATGCTATAGGTGAGGTCATATTAACTAAGGATTCTATCATAAGCATGCATAAGACAGTATACAATACAAAAGACAATATACAAGAACAGTAATAATATACACAATGACCTGAGGATATGTGTGTTCATTCAAAGAAAGGTTTGTCTATGAATTAATTAGAAAGGAGTCAATTTCTATGGGCATTTTGTGTCTTTCCTATGAGGAAAATTAGTGAAAATTACTGTGCCCACATTCCTTTGAGCAGTAAAACTGTAAAACTGCTGTGATTGGATCAAATATGATTTGTCTTTGGTTGCCATGGAACCAGGGGCCTGTTCTGCCTTTTTGAGGTGTTAGTTGCATTTCGGGGGAAGGGTCCATAGACCCTCATGGTTGGCTTGTTGGTTGAGTGAGGGGTCTTAGGGATTATTTGTAGAATATAACAAATTATTGTGTTTCTGATTGGTCCACAAGCTACATCACCCTTCTTCTAATGAACACAAAAGAGAAGGTGTTTTGAAGAATGTTGGTAACCAAACATTTGCTGGTAGCTATCGACTTTTCAAGCTATTTTATTTCCATACTGTGGAAGTCAATGGCTACCGTGAACTGTTTGGTTACCAACATTCTCCAAAATATCTTCTTTTGTTTTTTCTCTTGTGAAGTAATGAGTTTATAGACACAGAGTGGTTTTCCTGAGTTGAATAGCATTACATGACATGTTGTTTCACAAGCTGTTTCATTAATTGTCTTTCCACAGTTGAAACATGGTTATGTTATGCATTATAAATTTCAGTAAATTGCACTTTCAACATACCTTCTGATGTTCATTCATGTTTATTTTGTGCTGTAATGAGCAGTAAAGCAGGAGAGATGATCTGTTCGGGTTCATATGTTTCTGCTTGAACAGAAGTTCATCTTTAGCGATCTGCAGATTTATAAAGATTGCAAGTATTGTTAGGAATTTGTGATAAAATTGACAGAATATAAAAGATGAGACCCTGTTAATGTCAAAATAATAAAGCACGCATCTTATTGTGATTACTGGATGGGAGGCATGCTACAAATAATGTTAAGTGAAGTTAAGTAAAATTTAATATGTTTAATATGTTTTTAAACTATTGAATCTTTGGATGGTGATTCCTCAGGTGCTGTAACATTTTCATCTGCATGCTTTGCATATTGGATACCCGTCTTCAGCCAATCCTGGATTATTTTTTAAATAGACAAAATGATTCCAAATAGCCTAATTTGCATCTTCAGTCGAAGTCTGGGAGATTGCCTGGTTCCACCATGTTTTCATTTTGAGAGTTTCACATGTGCCTTTCCTAGACAATCACCAGTGAACTCAGCTAGTAATAGCCTCACAGAGCATTGAGCACAAAGCACAGAGGGCACTGCACATGCATGGCGAAAATAGTTGATCCAAGTCTGAAAGACTAATTTTCATGTTTTTCCTAGTTTTCAACCATAAGACCTGTTCACACCCATGTTACATGTAAAACAATATTTCTCTCTTTTTCTCAGTATTATCAGCAGGAAGAGAAAGAGAGCAGCTTCTCCACTGCAGCCCCCTGATCTCAGTGATGGATCAGTGTGAGTATATTCATGTAGAGTGAGACATTCAACACAAGAACAATCAATGTACTGTAGACAGAAATACACGAGAGATACTATTAAATTTAAATTTTATTTTAGCAATGAAGTTCTTTAGACAAAAAATAAATGGAAATTGTGTTCTCTTTTTTTAACAGCAAAAATAACATTAAAATGAATATCATAATATAAAGAAAGTAAACTGAAAAGAAAAAGTTAATAGGCTCTTTGTTAAATACTGTACATATGCTTTGTTATAGTGCTCTTGTGTGCTTCTCTGTGTCTTTTACCTTTTTGTCTAAATACACACAAAAATATGGGACACAGTGGGATTTCTGCATTAGTGTTATATTGACAGTAATAAAAAATAAATTATAATTTAAATGAGCCTATTAATTAAACACTCTTTCTAAAAGTGGCTGTGGTATGATTTCAAATAAAATCATTTAATATTAGAGACATGTACATTTTTTTTTTCTGTTTTGATAAAGCTCGTTTCTCTTTGTTTTTGTCTCTCTGTTCATCTTAATATCTTTTCA
The DNA here is from genome assembly GCF_018340385.1 of Cyprinus carpio. NCBI lineage: Eukaryota > Metazoa > Chordata > Actinopteri > Cypriniformes > Cyprinidae > Cyprinus > Cyprinus carpio. The sequence goes on from NC_056574.1 coordinate 34,718,365, forward strand.
GTGGCTGGAGAGCTGATCAGATCAGATATGTGTCCTGTCAGAGCTTCACATCCTCTTACAGTCAGAACCACTTCAGTCATCATGACACAGAAGCAGATCTGCAGCTCGATTCTCACCAAACAGTGCATGATGATCTTCAGAGAGTCAAAAACCAGCACAAAACCAGCATGAAGAACAAGTATGAGCGCTTATTTGAGGGAATCAAACTACAAGAGAATAAAACCCTCCTGAACAGGATTTACACACAGCTGTACATCATAGAGGGAGAGAGTGAAGGAGTGAATGAAGAACATGAGGTGCTACAGATGGAGAAAAGTTACAGGACACTCCAAGACACTCCAATCAACTGCAATGACATCTTTAATCCTTCACCTGAACCAGGATATGAGGAGAAGAGAAGACAGAAAAATGACACAATAAAGACTGTTCTTACTAAAGGCATCGCTGGAATTGGAAAAACCGTCTCTGTGCAGAAGTTCATTCTGGACTGGGCAGAGGGAAGAGCCAATCAGGATGTAGATTTCATGTTTGTGCTTCCATTTAGAGAGCTGAACTTGATTAAAGATCATCATTACAGTCTTCACAGACTTCTGCTTGACTTTCATCCTGAACTTCAGTATCTGGACTCAAAGATTTATGATAAATGTAAAGTTGTGTTCATCTTTGATGGTCTGGATGAAAGCAGAATTTCACTGATGTTTTCAGACTGTCAGAAAGTTTCTGATGTGACTGAGGTTTCATCATTGAGTCTGTTGATGTCGAACCTCATGAAAGGAGATCTGCTTCCCTCTGCTCTCATCTGGATCACCACCAGACCAGCAGCAGCCAATCAGATCCCCTCCAACTACATCAACCGTGTGACAGAAATTCAGGGATTCAATGACCCTCAGAAGGAGGAATATTTCAGGAAGAGAATCAGTGACGAGCATCAAGCCAGCAGAATCATCTCACACATCAGAAGAGCAAGAAGCCTCCACATCATGTGCCACATACCTGTCTTCTGCTGGATCTCAGCCACTGTGCTTCAAAACATCCTGAAACAAGATCTCAGTGCAGAAATCCCTCAAACTCTGACTGAAATGTACATCTACTTCCTGCTCATTCAAACAAATATGAGGAACCAGAAGTATGAAGTGAGAGATTCAGAGAAACCCCTGCAGTCCAACAGAGAAGTGATTGTGAAACTGGCTGAACTGGCTTTCAATCAGCTGATGAAGGGCAATGTGAAGTTTTATGAGGAGGACCTGAGAGAGAGCGGCATAGACGTCACTGACGCCTCGGTGTATTCTGGGATTTGCACTGAGATCTTTAGGGAGGAATCTGTGATTTATCACAGGAAGGTTTACAGCTTTGTACATCTGAGCTTTCAGGAGTTTTTTGCAGCACTGTATGTGTTTTACTGTTGTTTACACAAGAACAGTGAGGTTCTGAAAATGTTCCTGACAGGAAAGTCCAGAACTCAGTGTGAGGATGTTCCTCTGGATGTGTTTCTGAAGGGAGTAATGAATGAAGCCTTGAAGAGTAAAACTGGACACCTGGATCTTTTCCTTCGGTTTCTTCATGGCGTCTCACTGGAGTCTAATCAGAGACTCTTACAGGATGTGCTGATACACACAGAGAACAACCCAGAGAGCATCAAGAAAATAATCCAAAACCTCAAACGAGGTCAAAAAAACAATGTCAGTCCTGAAAGATGGATGAATCTATCATACTGCTTGATTGAGATGAAGGATAACTCTGTTGTTGAAGAAGTGCAGGCGTTTTTGAAATCTAAAGCAAAAAGTAAAAGTCTTTCTCTTGCACAATGCTCAACTTTGGCAAACATGATCCTGATGTCAGAGGAGGTGCTGGATGAGTTTAACGTTAATAGGTACAACATCAAATCAAAAGAGGGCAGATGGAGACTGTTACCTGCTGTGAGGAACTGCAGAAAAGCTGTGTGAGTGTGAAAATCAAATAATATTGCAATATGAACATAATGTGAAAGAAGTTGTGATGGAGGTTTGATGAGTATTTTCTGGGTGTGTGTGTTCATAAGCATAAAACATAATTAAACTGCTCTTAGGCGGGGCTGTACGTTAACTTTTTTTGCACTAAGCACTGGTGCTACAGAAGTTGAAAGTTTTTTAGTACAGGCCAAACAGTTGTAGCACAAGTTAGGGGTGAGCGATATGGCAAAAATAGCATATCACCATTTTATTCAGGAATATGACAATTCACGATTTTATCATGATTCTTTTTCATGTTGGTTTTACATTTTGTAATTTGCCTGAGCAGTACAGCCAAACTAATTTCCCTACTGTAAAAAAAAAAAAAAAATTAACACAATATAAAATAAAAAAGAATGGCAGACATTTACGCCAAAGTGGGTGAAGATAAAAATCTGTCATTATTTTATATTTCTTTTATCTTTCTTATTAGAAAAGAAGAACAAAGATATACATTACAAATACACATAATTTACAAATAAAACTAATTTTATTTTTCAAGTATAGTAGTTAGCAGTAACTTTCAAGAAATTGAATGAACAAATATTAAAATAAAACACTATACACTATATAAATCAGTTATACATTTTTAAAGCAACTGTATTAAAGTACATCAGTCATGAGCAGTGAGTGATATATTTTTGTTGTTTTATTAACATTAAAAATAGTTCACCCAAAAAATGACAATTCTGTCATCTGTCTAATAATTCTGTCATAGTGTTTTATTTTTATACCATCATATAGACCCCTTAATCGCCTACGTGACTGTGACGTCACCGCTCTAGCTGGAGGCAAAACATAAGGAAGAACTCATAGCAGGCGCGCTAAAAGTTTGAGGTTTTGACATTAAAATGTCGTCTTGTTGTGTTTTTGGCTGCCAGAATAGAAGGAACAGCACTTTTGGTTCAAAACTAAAGTTTCACCGGATCCCGGCCGACATTCCTTCACAGAAATCAAGAAGACAATTGTGGTTGAATGCAATACGGCGTACAGACTAGACAGAGACGATCATAGATAATGCTCGTGTTTGCAGTGCACACTTCATATTAGGTAAAATAATCTATGCATATGTACTGGTGTGTTGGTTTTATCTAGTACAAATCAGCAAGTTTATGTTTTATAGGTGAAAAGGTCGCCAAACTTCAGCGCACTAGCTAGCTTAAATGTTAAACAAACATACAGCGATAGATGTGTGTGCCATCCTTTGAATGGTCTCTTAAAAATAATCCACATTGCTAATCATAGTTAGCCCAGCGATAGGTTACATTAGACAATAAGCCCTGACAAAATTCCCCAAACCACCCGAAAGTAATTCATATGTTGTCTAGGAAATATCCAAAACCTGGTTAAAATGTTTCCAATGAGAACAAGATACAAGAACTACACCAGGCTTAGATAAAAATAAATAAATAAATAAATTAGGCTACTGTAATGTTATCCACTCGTCATTATATTTTGGTCTGATAACCAGTTTGGTCAGTGAACTGAGTGATCAACTGAATTAATTGATAAATATGTGCTAACTTCCACTTTTTTTATTATTATTTTTTTTGTCACGGTCCCGCAGAGTCAGTGACTGTACATATTCGGACAGTTCCGAACCTTCTTCTGCATCCATGTTTAATAAATCCCTCCTAAAACGTGCTAGTTTACGCTTGTCAACATTGCATCCGCGCCTCTTTTTGCCTCCAGCTAAGCCCCGCCCACCCGGAGACGTTGCAATGTTTACAAACTTTTAAGGGGTCTATACTCACACTCAAGTTCATTTAAACCTGAATTAGTTTCTTTCTTCTATTAAACATTATGTTGAACATTCTGTTGATCATCCTGAATAACTTCTGTTGAAGTTATTTTGAAGAATGTGGGTAACCAAGCACTTGCTGATCCCCATGCATTTTTTTCCTACTATCAAAATCAATGGGGACCAGCTACTGTTTGGTTACCCACATTCTCCAAAATATTATTTTGTGTTCAGCACAAGAAAGAAATGAATACAGGTCTGGGACAACATGTGAGTGAGTAAATAACAACAGAAATGTAATTTTTGGGTGAACTATCCCTTTAATGACAAGCGGCAGCGTGTTTAGCTCTGTCCCTTTAAGAGCTGCACACATCCGTTTCTCTCTCAACTGTTTACTTTCATTTTAGACATAACTGGTGTTTATATGTAAACAGTACAGTATCAGACGCAAAATCAATCATATGCAAAAAACAACTTAGTCTTGTAATCAGGCGCTGTTTGACAGGTATGTGCATGTGCTCAGAAAAAGCGCACGTCAGAAATGCATGTGAATTATGTTCAACTGGCAGATGCAAATAATGCACTTTTGTTATTGTGAATAAGTGCAGTCTCCAGTGAGCGTAACTCTACTGCAGAGTTAACATTAGATGTATGTGAATGTATGTGGCGTTGTACAGTATATTTAGATGGAGGCGCCAGAACTGCAGCTGATAGAATGTGCGCTGTAGCATGGTACAACGATATTTCTTTAAAAGCAGACCGTGGCATGGAGACATTTTAATCATCCATGATCGAAAATCATATCGCACGCCTCTAACTACCAAGTATAATCAATATTGCACACAAAAACAAGCACAATGAAATCACTTCACACTATTAAGTATGGAAGCAGATTAGTCTCAAATATAATTCACGCAAAAAACACGATTCACACATGCGTAGACAATTTCACATGCATGAAACCTAATTCACGTACACACCAAAAAAATTCACGTGCGTGAAAAAAAAATATATATTCACAAAAAGCAATTCACATGTGCAAAATAAAATTATATATTCATAAAATACATTTCACAAATGCAAAACACAATTCGTAGATATACAACTGTGCACAAAAACCTTTGAATGTTTAAAATGTACGAGTGTCTGAATGTACAAATCGTCATTTACTACGAATCCACTCGGATTTGTGTGTGTGTGTTTTTGAGACTTTCCTGGCAGAGCTCTCTTCCCACGTGGGTCTGTCGTACTCTTTAGCCAATCAGATGCGAGCTTACCATTCAACCAATCATATCATAAGCCACTGAGAGTGCATTCAAGGAGCACGATTCTGCGCACCTTTTGCGCAATATGGATTAATTAGAATGGAAATTAAGCCTTTACATCAGTAATCCCATAGACAGTAAAAGAAATGGACACAGCGACCCAATTGAAACTCAATTGAGACAAGTGAAGCCCATTTTTAGCGATTTTTAGCACTTCCGTTTCTGACGCGCAGACTCAAACTAAGCTTGCTGACGTCAGCAACCTGTCTGACAGATGTAAATCTTCTAGTAGCTGTGCGTGCAAACTGCCATCGTTAATCTTGCAGAGACGGAGAGCTTGAGCGGGGAGTTCTTTGGCGTGAGTGAGCAGGAGTAAGTATTCTGATTAATTGTTTTGTATAGTATATTAAAATGTAACGCCAGGGCTTCTATGGGCTTCTCTCTTGACGTCTCCCCGATTGCCTGCGAGCTTCTGAATGCACTCTCAGTGGCTTATGATATGATTGGTTGAATGGTAAGCTCGCATCTGATTGCCTAAAGAGTACGACAGACCCACGTTGGGAAGAGAGCTCTGTCAGGAAAGTCTCAAAAACACACACACACAAATCCGAGTGGATTCGTAGTAAATGACGATTTGTACATTCAGACACTCGTACATTTTAAACATTCAAAGATTTTTTTGTGCACAGTTGTATATCTACGAATTGTGTTTTGCATTTGTGAAATGTATTTTATGAATATATAATTTTATTTTGCGCATGAGAATTGCTTTTTGTGAATATATATTTTTTTTCACGCACGTGAATTTTTTTGTGTGTACGTGAATTAGGTTTCATGCATGTGAAATTGTCTATGCATGTGTGAATCGTGTTTTTTGCGTGAATTATATTTGAGACTAATCTGCTTCCATAATTAAGCGGCTAAGTTATGAACTTGCAAAACTGTATGCACGCATGCAACAGTGGTAAATTTATTCATCACACAGACCAGTTTTTTCATAGCACGTGCAACATATATGTCGCACTGTACAGCCCTGTTAGGGCTGTGCCAGTCAGCGTCACAACTGCCCCACTGCAGTGGTACCAAAACAGTGCATAATCTTACAAATTAACTATATATATATATATATATATATATATATAAAAAAACAAAATATATATATATATATATATATATATATATATATATATATATATATAAACAAATATATATATATATATATTATATATATAGTGGATATTAAGGTACAAGTGAAGTATGAAGCTTTGTTGTGTGAGCCCATAAATTAAAATTAAGCCATACATGGATTTGTGTGCTAGTGACTCAAATTTCTACAAATTTAACAATATTCCATGAATTATTCCACTGGAACCTCTTGTTTCTTTTCCCAAATCCTTACAGTCTAACCCTCTATTTTTGCAGGGGATTATAAATGTTTTATCTTCACGAGCTCCCTCATTTTAGTTAAATTGTGGCCATGTTGTACTAATTCCTTCCTTCATTTTAATTTAGTTAATTCTTAGCCACAGCAAACATAAATGTCTTGCTTATAAGAAATGTATAATTCACTTTTCTGACTTATTACAAACAGTGTCAGTTGTTTTGGAATATTTGAAGAAAACATGAAGATGAGTAAAGAGATTGGCTTTGTCCTGCTCGTGTCCCACAGTCCCCTTATGGCACTTTTCCACTGCATAGTACGGCACAGTACGGTTCACTTTTAGGGGGGTTTCCACTGGGTACAGTACCTGGTACCTGGTACTTTTTTTTAGTACCACCTCAGTTGAGGTTCCAAGCAAATCGTACCATTACCAAAACGTGATGTGTAAACTCTGCTGATCACGGATTGGCCAGAGTGAATCGTCACTACCTGCATCACTGAACCTGCGACACAAACACAAAAGAACCACTAGATTTAAATCAGCTCAGCCAACGAAGGATCAAACGCAACTGTTTTGTACAAGCGCACCTTTTTTTAACAACCAAAAAGATGTGTTGGCTGTTGCGGAAGTACAGACATTCCTCTCGTTGGTAGCAGAGGAGCAGATCCAGCGAGAGCTTGATCAGGCGACACGCAATGAAAAAGTTTTTTTAGGAGTCGTGGCAGTAGAGGCGGCGCAACTATAACGATATGTAAATAATCCCGCCCACTCTAAAACGATACTAAACTGCAGTGAAAACGCAAACCATGTGGAGCCGAGCTGAGTCGTACCACGCAGTGGAAAAGCTCCATTAAAGTGCAGGATATATGATGAAACATTTATATTTTTGGTGAAATATAAACTATACAATAGAACTGGTTGATGTAATAAGACTTTCCACAATAAATTCTGTTTAACTAAGAAGAAAAAAAATAGTTGAAGCTTCATACACATAATGCTCATAAAATATGACCTTTAACTAAGTCACATCTTTATTTCCTGATGTAAAGACCAGAGAGTGAATGGTCAACTAGCATGATCTTTCCTGGTGATTTCTTTAATCAAGGAAGACACCAGCACACCAACATGCCTTTTAACAACAGTGTTCTTTTTCAGATTGACAGGCTGTAATCTCACTGATCAGCACTGTGAAATTGTGGCTTCAGTTTTACAATCATCAAACTCCCTGAGAGAGCTGGACCTGAATAACAATCACCTGCAGGATTCAGGAGTGGAGCTGCTCTGTGCTGGACTGAAAAGTCCAAACTGTCAACTCAGCATACTGAGGTTTGGCTTTTACGTTGATTCATCTAATATGTTAACCCTCTGATGTTGGCAAATGTGCCAGCCCGCACAGTTGCACTTTTTCATAATAACAGCAGAAAAACTGTATAGGGTCTACTTTTATTTGTGTACTCTCACAGTAACAAAATGTTGTGCTTCAGTAAAATAGAAAATTGAAAGAAAAACTCTGTGCCATATTGGTTTTAGTGAACTTCTACTTTTATATATACCGATTCAAACTGAAAACAAATATTCACATGGATATTTGCATGGATTTTACATGGGCCAGATGTGGGCTGAATCTGGGCCAACACTATGTTGCTGTCTGGGGATGAACACCCACTGTTATCAAACAGAATCACTGAAGAAAACAGAAACAACAAGAACAGAAAAACAAGAGATCTGGGGTCTGTTCTTCGGATGTGGATTACTCAGTTAGCTCCAGGATTGTTAGGTTCTTTGAAGCTCATCCTGGAGTTACTATCATATCAACAGGTCCATTAGCTCAGACCTGCTTTGGAGCAGCTTATTTCACGTAAACAGGATTAAACTACGTTATTTTAAGTGAAGGTGATACTGAAAGTCTGTCCCAGCCACTGCTATTTTCTTACAAAAGCACCATAATGAACTAGGAAAATGAATAAAAAATAAAGTTATTGAAAAATAATTAAAATGTTGTGTAATCTATGAAAATATACACAACCAATATTACTCATTGATAGAATTATTTGTGAAGGTATAATTCTCATCATTTTATTGCAGTCATACACACATTCCATACAGTTTGAGCTGAGCTGTGCATTCATTTGAACAGTGAGCTTTTATGCAGGCTTTGATACATCGCAGGAGATGCAGACTTGCTTCTCAATTCTCAAAATACTTTTATAATGCAGAATTAATGTAAACACATTCCAAGTATGTCTGAATTTTATGTTATGTTGTAATTTAAGCAGATTTAAATGAAAATATTCAGAAAAAAGTAAATGGATATTCTGCTAGATGTTCCACAACATTTTTTGTTTTCTTTTTTTATAAATCTTGATTTTTAATTAAAGGGATACTCCATCCCAAATTGAAATTTTTGTCATTAATCACTTAACCCCATATCGTTCAAAACCCGTAAAAGCTTCGTTTGTCTTCGGAACACAATTGAAGATAGTTTGGATGAAAACCGGTAGGCTTGAGACTGTGCCATCTGCGTACTGCTCAGAATTGCCAAAATGGCGCTACGCTGATTTGAAGAGACACAGAGGAGAGGAATTGTTGAATAAAGTCATTATTTTTGTTTTCTTTGTTTCTTTTGTGTTCTTGTCGTTTCATAACATTACGGTTGAATCACTGATGGCAGATGGAGTATTCTGACGATGCTTTTCATACTTTCCTGGACCTTGACACTGTTATTTATTTGGCAGTCTATGGGACAGTCTCAAGCCTACCAGTTTTCATCCAAAATATCTTAAATTGTGTTCCGAAGATGAACAAAGCTTTTACGGGTTTGGAACGACATGGGGGTAAGTGACAAAATTGAATAATGACAAAATTTTCATTTTGCAGTGGAGTAACCCTTTAAGCAACACGTGGCAGAACCATTTACATTGAGTAAAGGCCCCTCATCCTCCGCAACACCATTCTCACTTACTGCAACAATTTAAGGCCAGTTGCGGTAGAGAGAACTTCTTTTTCGGTAATGAGAATTTAATCATACAGACTATTTTTAAATTTATATAATGAGTAATTAATTTAAATATTATTTAATAAATGTTGATATTTTGCTTTATGTCCTGTTTCATTGTAGACAGTAAGCAAGTGACAAAAAGAAAGCTTAAGCAAAGGCTAGGGTAACAAATTACAGAGAAAAACTTTACACTAATCCACCAACTCTCCAGTAGATAGAGAGGTTATGGGTTCGAGGTTACAGCAAGAGTAATTAGCAGTAAACAGTCTACAGTGTTGGGAATCCTACACAGTGTGCATGCTCACACACACATGTTGGTACATCTATCATTATGAGGACTTTCCAAAGGTATAATGTTTTTTATACTGAGCTGATTTTTTTCTATCCCTTAACCCCACTCCTAAACACAACCCTCAGAGAAAACTTTTGCCATTTTATATTTTTAATAAAACACTGGAAGTCTATTTGATTTAAGGGGAGAGCTGGATATCCTTAAAATCTAGGGGTAGAGCCCTGAAACATGAATACATACTACTTTATGCAGACATTGGCCACGTATACACTGCAGAAAAATTCAGTTGTTAGTTCACCTTTTACTCCTTAGTCGTGTTCTGTACACACATAATTCACTAAAATACAGGAGTGACAACCGCATTAACTCCCGAAAAATACAGGTAGTGACAACCGCATTTACAGAAATTCTGTGCAGTGTGTACGGAACCAAACTTAACAACTAGTTGTTAATGATGTCTCATGAGAAGCACACCAATGTGCATATATTGTCAGACATTAAGTGTTTACCTCAGATCTGACAGTATTCCGGAGAGAGGTGTATTGTGGACCGAGCAGTTGCGGTCCAAGAGAGCGTAGGCTGTTTAATAATAACAGTTTAAAGAACAAAACTACATTACGACGCCTGTCCCAATGGCACTTTAATAACGTTTTGCAGATTTTCAGTCTAATGTTTGTTTTCTCAACAGCAGCTAACACAAAACTAGCTAATCTGTGGCATCCATTCTCTCCGAGACACTACAACATTGCTATGCTTACCACACTGCCAGTTTCGGGAGTGAGTTGTGTTTTGTACACACATGGAACAATAATTTACAGGACTCATTGTGCATTTAAATGCGGTTGTCAGTCCTGAAACTTGCAGTGTGTATGTGGCCATTTAGTCCTCACAAAGCAGGTGAAACTAGTTAACATACACAGGTTTGTTTCACTATGTTAGTGAGACCTCTCATAGACTTCCACTGTTTTATATGTCAGGTTTATGATACTTTCTATGTCCTAACCTGACACCTAACCCTCACAAAATCCTGTGCAAATCTGTGTAAATTATAAAAATATATATTTAGATACATATAAAGATACATAAAATGTCCTCACAAGTCAGTTGTCATAATATTTCACTATTAGGAAGGAAATTAGGCCCTAAAAGTCCAGTTCAAACTAAGAACAACACCTATTTGTTAACTATAACATTATTAGTGTCCACACACCAACTGACAATAATGTTATGTTTATTCTAAGCACCTGCTGCAGTTGCTGATTTAAATGTTTGAGTTCTTTAAATTCAGGTGGATTCTTATTGACTATCAATGTTTTTAATATTCATGAGCAGGAAAAAAATCACTCTGAAACTGTTTCTCTGTGCCTTTATCATTGTTATGTGGACTCTACTATTGTCTTAAACCTATAAAAGTTTAAAAAAAATAATAATAAAATAAAAAAAAAATAATAATAAAATAAAAAAGTATCACAATTTCCCCCAAAAAATATTAAGCAGCACAGCTGTTTCCAACATTGATAGTAAATCAGCACATTAGAATGATTTCTGAATTTTCATGTGACACTGAAGACTAGAGTAATGATGCTAAAAATTAAGCTTTGATCACAGGAAAAAAAAAATGTTTTAAGAGTAGTAACATAAAAAACTGTTACTTTAAATAGTAATGCTATTTCATAGTATGTGTTTTTACTGTAGTTATGATCAAATATATGTAGCCTTGATGAGCAGTGTAGCCGCACTGGGTAGTACGTTAACGTTAGCTCAAATGATATATAGGGAATTTTAATAATTAATCAGGAATATGATTAATATATATATCTCGCGTAACAGTTACATTAAAATTATTGAAGATGAAAAATAGGTCAATTGTATATATATCAATAACTCATTACAAGGCACTGTAATTTACTCATTAATATGTCAATATTCCATTCTTCATATCAATTAACGTGATATCTTTTACTGGGAATTAATGCAAATCAAACAGTGGTTTGTCCAGCAAACGGCCGTAAGATTAACTTATCAACTTCAATAAAGTTATCACTTCTTATAATTCCAGGAAAAATAGTTTCTGGCCATGAAACCATTCTCCCGTCCTTATAAAATTTAGGTTACTGGAAAGTAACAAATAAGCTTTGTAGCTAAGATCAAACATTTCATTGACTTCGTAATGTGAGCATTTTAGACAGAAGCAATCATGAATATATTGGCTTTTAATAATTGAACTAATAATACATCAAACTACGATTCACACAGAGTAAAAATGCGTATAACAATACAAACAGTTAAAACAAATACAACACAAAACGAATAACAAAATGAGAGAGAGAGAGACAGAGAGAGAGAGAGAGAGAGAATGAGTGAGTGAAAGGGTGAGCGAGAGAAGGTGAGAGAGAGATAGGCAGAATCATGCAGAATGATCGCGCAGTATGGCAAAATCACATACAGTAACCTTTTTGAAAGACAACAAGGAATCAGATCACCTTGAAAGGGAATAGACAACCTTAAGCAGCGTTTAAATCTCTATAGGAAATAATACTTGCATGTGGGTATCTTTGTGCCTGCTAAGAGCTGGGCGTGTTCTCCTCGTGTCTTCCGGGGCGAGCAGACTCGCGCGAAGTTTCAAAGGTTCAACGAACGTGGAGTTACCAAAGAAATAATTCAAAGTTCGTCTCCCTCGTGTAGGGAGAGGCGAATATAAGAATAAAACTTAGTAAAGAAAAGAAAAGAAAAACGGAGATGAAAGCTCCCTAAGGAGCCATCGCGACAGACGTTCTCTCGACGAAGTGCCGAAACAAAAAGTGCAACGAGAAAGTTCTGTGTCAGTCTCTTATGGAGCGACTGGGTTCACGCCTCTGTTTGCGCGAACAACCAATGAACGTCCATGATCTGAAGCGGGAAAAAGTTCCTTTGTCTCTGGGGAGACACCCACTCGAGTGAGTTATGGTGTTGTCAGAATTCAGCAATTATATTCCAGCAAGATGGTAATTCCAGAATAATACATTTTACTGTAATTTCCTATGTATGAGTGGTACGGTCAAAGCAAGACGGTTAAACAGATACCAAAAATGACAGGTAAAGGTAGGAGAAACATAAAGTTACATTCATATGCAGAATTACACACATTTAAAGTTTGATTAACACAATAAAATTGTAGATACTCCAATTTGATATGGAAGACATCGAAGCACAAAAAGGAAATACCGTCAATACATTTAGAATATATTTACTTTCCTTTTTCCTTACAAGAATTCCTAGCGATCTGGGCTTTTTCTGTTTCTCCCAGTTTGGGGTAATAAAGTTTTACGATCTGGTCAGGAATTTAAACCCAGCCATGCTGGCACCAGGCCGGCCATTCAGCTTGCAGAGAGTTTGATTTACCTGCATGAGTTCAGGGGCTAAAAGCTTTGGGTTTTAGCCAAGGAATGTGCATTGTTTTAGATTCAACGAGCCATGATTCATTAATTCAGAACCAATGAATGAATGAACTGCTCATACGCTACAGTCCCCCTTTCCGTCGGATGAAGTCCCTGTGTGGACATCATCGGACGGCAATCATCACGATGGGCAGATGGCAGGCGAATCATGATGGTCATGTAGCAGGTGGATCATAATGGCAGGTGGTTCCTGGAGCTGAGGATTCAGCTTGATGAGGTTCAGTGTGGTCTCGGACTTGGCACCCCCCCTTCCGGGGATTCTGTCTGAGACCTGTAGAGATGCACAGTGCAATGTCGGCAGCGGTCCAGGCTCGGACCGCAGATGACGGGTTCAGAACGGGCCGTCGAGACAGTGCTTGGAGGGCTGTGTCGACGGGAGCAATGTCAATGTGTCGGGACCCCCTTTCCTCAATCCAGAGTTCCAGTTCTGGATCTAAGATTGAGGTTGTAATTCTTGAAGGATGGGAGTTCCAGTGCTGTCTGGTACTCTTCACTCAGAAAATGGTATAAGGCCAGGTCGTGAAGGTAGGGCGTGGCACCTTTCGGTACTTGAATCCCCCTATTCGGGTTGGGCACGTTGACACGGCTGGTTGTGTCATGCTGGTCGTAAGTGAGAGTAGCTGTACGCACGGGAGTGTTGACGAGCCATCTGTCACCTACAATCTCTGCTTGCGTCTCGGTGACTTGTGTACGAGGCTTGGATTCGGCAGGGCAGTGTGTGTGTCGCTGACCAGGGTTTGCAACCCGCAGATTCCTTCAGTGTTGTTCCTGAGGAAGGGTTTGCTAAGGCAGAGATAATGAATGTCTTTGGTCAAAGTACACATGTGCAGGTTTGGGGCCAGGTACAGCTGTGTGTCGCTGTCGTGGTAGGCCACCACATCTGGAATGTGTGTCTTGGTGTGGGTGTTGCTTTTCCAAAAACCTGACATTGACAATGTCTTTAAGTCTGTAGACTTGGCTTGACTCACTGATGGGTTGGTTCAGGAGCACATCCACTTCCCTCTGCTCGGGATTGACGTGCAGTAGGATGGCGCTACCCAGAGAGTAGGCCAGGTGTATTTGTAGTGGGTCAGCTGGCGTGGTGATGGCGGAAGCCAGCACAGTTAGCACAAGGCTTAAGGGTATCATGTAAGGTGGGATTCTACCCGTGGTTAGGCTGTCATTGGAGGAGTTAACCTCCCACAGCATGTCTGTCGTTAGCGCTGTAACCAGCTGAGTCTTGGCAAAGTCATTCTGGAAGGCAGTAAACAGCGGTTTCATGGAGTTCACGGCCTGGTTCGCTGCATTGACACTGGACATACCAATGTTAAACAGAGTTTTGGCGGCAGCGGCGGCTCCGAGCAAAGCTCCCAGGAACCGTTTGGAGTGGTGGTTGTGTCCAACTAACTCCACTTGTGTAACAGTCATTTTCTCACGTTGGCTGAACACGTGTTTGACATCGGCCTCAGCGTGAGTAAGGGAGTTCTCTGTCCATCGGGCACCTGCCCAGCTGTATTGGGCTACGGTGCTGGGGTAGTGTGGTCTGTAGTCGGTGGTCAGGAGTCTCAGTTGTTCTCTCTGTGGCAGCCGTCCTCTGGTTGGCTGACAGCACAGCATGGCGAACCACAGCAGCATCCTGGTACAGACAACAGGGAGAGAGAGACAAAAAGGGGAGGAACAAACAAGCGAGGGTTGTCTTTGGTTGGACAGGGCAGTCTCTTTACTTTGTGGGCGGCGACTGGGTTTAGCTCGCCTTGGCCCATGTTTTGCCACATCTTGCTGCTGGCATGACGCTTGCTTCAGTGTCTCGTCAGTGGCTCTGGTGCTGCGTTGTGCAGCACATGATGCGTCATGGAAATACATTGGCATTATCCCCCTTTTGCGCCGTGGCATTACAAGCCTTGGCATTGTGATGTCAGACGGTGCACAACCCACAGTGTTGTTCTGTGCACGCAGCATGTTCTTTGTTTCATGCAGTGGTCTGAGGCACTGGTTGTCAGTGAGTGTAGACAGCGTGCAAGGGTGGATGGAGGGGTTTGAGAGGTGGTTAAACAAAGTCTTTATGGAGGTGTCAGAAACCCCGCTCCTCTGCTATGTTGGTATTTGTAAACAGCGGAGCCAGCGTAAGCGGCTCTGAGGTAGGCAGTCTAGTTTGTAAAGTTCTTATGCTGTGTGTAATCACTTTAACCCTTGAAAGTGGGTGGGTGGGTTGGGAGTGACCACAGCCTGTTGTTAAGTGTGCCAGTTTTGGCGAGGGTGTCAGTTTGAACATTTAAGTCCTTGTCGAGACCTGGTAGCTTCGAGTGTCCTTTTACCTTCTTCCAGTACACAGTCACATTGTGTGTTTTTGTGATGTTATCACGTTCCTGGAACAGGTGTTGGTGTTTGACTGGCTTGTTGTTTGCAGTTTTGAAACCATTCTGTTTCCAGCTCGGAAGATGGCACACAAAACTGAGTCTGGCATAGTTAGAGTCTGTACATGCTTTGTTCAGAAAGATGTTGAATTCAGCTGGTGAGTTGGCGTAGCTGAACGGGCACCTGTTGAAGGTGAACTGTCGGTTGCCAAATGTGAATGCCAGCTTGTGTTGGTTTTCCAGGTGCACCAGAATGGTCCAGAATCCAGAGGCCACGTCAAGTGTAGAGAAGATTGTGGCTCCTCTGATTCGGGGCATTTCTTGTTCTAGCTGGGTCATGGGCCGTTGTGACAGCGGCACCTGTTGATTCAATCTCCTGTAGTCAATGGTGGGTCGCCATTCGCCGTTAGGTTTGAGGACGGGCCAGATGGGGGCTGAGTAGGTGCTGTTGCGTGGACGGATGACACCTTTCTCAAGCATAGATTCGATCATCTCCTGCACTGGTTCGTGTGAGGCGATGGGAATCTTGTACTGTTTGACAAAAGTGGGAGGAGCATCAGGGTGCGTAGGGATGTGGCACCATGTGGAGGTTGGTAAGACCACAGTCTAAAGAGTCTTTGGCACAGGATTCTTTGAATTTATAAAGAACTTGTCTCAGTCCTTGACGAACTGTATCGCTCCTGAAGTGCATTAGCGTCTTGTAGAATTCGCTGCACTGGAGATTCAAAACCTGGGTAAGGCTCCTCCATCGGTGTGTCATCAGTCGGTTTGGTATTAAGAGGTGTAGCAGGTTCATCAGTCTCACCGACGCTCTGGTGGGAGACTGTGTATACTGCGAGGTGTTGGTCCTCGGTCAGCTCCGTTCTGCACACCTGGTCTTTGGTCACTGACATGACAGATGTGATGGCGATGAATTTGAAGGGTGCAGTGAACAATGTGTTGTCTGTACTCCCTTCGGGTATCAGTGCAGGTGGAATGGGCCCTATGACAGGCCGTACACGTTCAAAGTCATGAAAGTCATGGCTCACTAGCCATCCCAGCCGGTAGGCCTTGGGAATGTTGATGTCAGTTACCGTCCAGTTGTTGCACAGGATGTAAACTATATGAGATGACACTTCAGTAAGGGGTGTGGCTTCAAGTGTGAGTCCGAGTTCCACACATTCAGGTGAGGGTTGGAAGAAACCCAGCGTGTGGTTTAAGGTTTGACCACATCGCATGTTGAGCCGAACAGCGACCCCTTTGGTGTAAGCTGGTATCACCGTTCCCTGTTCGTTGACTAAGGTGCAGAGGAGCGAACTTGAGCCCTGGTTTGTTGTTGAGGCTATGTACCCATGGCTGGCTGCTGGGGTTCCCGTGAGCTCTGTGACCTGGCAGTCTGGCTCTGTGGGAGTTCCCGTGACCTCTGTGACCTGGCAGTCTGGCTCTGTGGGAGTTCCCGTGACCTCTGTGACCTGACAGTCTGTCACCGGCGACCTGTGTGGCTGGAGGGGAAGAGTTTCTCGCACTTGAGCCCAGACTTTTAGCTGTTTGAAGTCCAGTAAAGGTTCAAAGCGATCTAGCAGGTCTTTGCCGATGAGGAGTGGGTAAGTGTCCATTGGTGAAATGTACACAGGATGTACTAGACTCATAGGACCAATCGTCAGGTGAATGGAAGCTACCTTGTCAAACCGGATGTCATTCTGGCTGTATGACTGTACATTCAGTTCACAAGTTTGAGGTGTAAGAGTTCGATCTTGTCTCTTAGCTTCAAATTGGAGTCTTTTGAAAAGTTGAGATGAGATCACTGTAAGGTCTGATCCTGTGTTGATCAGGGCTTCCATGCTCACTCCTTTTCCTAACGTGATGTTCAGGTGGAGTTTTCGGCCCACCCCCTTTTCGACAAGGTTGCCCAGGAATGTTGTCATCGGGGCAGGTGTGACGATCAATGGGTGGTTAGGACCGGTCTCGTGTAGCTAGCTGCGGAGGCAGTTAGCCAAAACAGCATTTTCTGGTACCTTGGGATTGTGGTACCTGGTGTGAGGAACTGTGCTGTCTCGTTCAGGGTGTGCAGCTGTCAGCTGTGGAGCTTGGGTGATGCTGTCACCTTGTGATGTGACAGTTAGCTCTGTGGTCTGTGGATGACGAGCAGTGTTCGGGGTGCTTGGCTCAGTCAGATGGCAGTTAGACAGGGTGTTGGTTTCAGTTCTTATGCTTAGACATAAGATGTCTGGTTCGTCTTTTGTCTTGTCTCCCTTGCGAGTTTTCATGTAAAGAAGCTCTTTCAGCACCCTCAGGATCTCTGCTCTCTCAGACGTGGCTTGCCCTGTGTTTTTCTGATGTGTGCACAGGATTGAGCTTACCAGTGTCGTGTCGAGAGTGGTTCCCCTGCCGGCTGTCGGGGCTTTGTGTCCTGGACGGTGGGGATCGGCTCTTTTTTGGGTCGCCGGTCCCAGAATCTTTCATAGCGCTTGCTCTGGTGCTTTGGATGAGCACCACCACGATTATGTAGCCCTCTGCTGGCTTGGAACGGTCTTGACTCTCTGTAAAAAGGTCTGTGACTGTGGTGTTGTGGGGCGCGCCTCTAGGGTCAACTCCGAGCAGTGCTCAGAGACAGAGTAGATTGTGGGGTTTTTCACAGTCTTTTCAGAAATAGTCTTTTGCTTGGTGTAAGCTTTGTGGGCTAAGTCCCATGACTCTTGTGTAGACATGCTACACGGACACGCTGAGACTCCGAGATGAAAACTCCAACTGGCATGTAGGTTTCGGAGGAACAGAGTTTTAAAGTTGACATCCTGTTGCATACCTGGTTCGTTGCGTGCTCCGAAGTAGGCTTTCCGTAGTTGACTGTAGAAAGTCTGTGGGTTTTCAAGTCGGCCCTGTTTGAGGTCCATAGCGTTAAGGAGCCCGTGGTCTGAGTCTGGATCAGAGAATTCAAGAATCAAAGTTTTTCTCAGTTGCTGGTAGTCCACTTTGACAGTCTCTGGTTGACGATCCAGAATCCTATGCACATCACTGCGGGACGTGATTCTTAACAGGTACAATTTGTCCAAAGCTGTCACGTTGGTGACAGTTTGTAAGTGAAAGTCAATGTCTTGTAAATAAGCGTGAACGTCATGACCTCCTGCAGGATCTGGATTGAACGTAGGGATGTTTCTGGCTAGCTTGTTCTCGGGGAGCTGTGCAGGGTTTAGTGGCATGCGTTCTCTGGAAGGGCTCTCCCCCCTCCGTTGCTGACAGGTATTCTTGGAAGCTGGCTGGTGATGTCTTGAGCCATGGGCTTACGCCCCCCTTTTCAGCTCTGGGTTCTTGGCTGAAAGGGTTGGAGTGGCGGGCCGGGAGAAACTCTATGGTGTGTGTTTCTCTGTTCCAGCCACTCTGTAATCTGTAAGAATGTTTCAGTTCAGCGTGAACAGTGTCAAGTTCATCTTGGAGCTCGTCTCTCTGCAGAGTAAGCTTGTCGATTTTAGCTCGGGCCGCTTGCAAATGTTTTTCACAGGCCCTGGCTTTAGAGTCTCTTTCTTTCAGTTCAGTCTTTGCTCTCTCTAGGAGAGTGTCACATTGCTGGAGTTTTTCGTTGAGTTCCTTTTGGGCTTCTCTCTCCAACTGTCCTCTTTGGTCTGTGTCGAGGCGAAGATCTTGCAGGGCATTTTGAAGTCTTTCTACTTCTTTCTGTAGCTCTGGATCTGTGGCGTCCTCTTTCTCGGGCTGGTTCTGGGTCTCGAGGAGGAGCTGATCAAGGCGACTCTGGGTTCGGGCCTGGTCCTTCCAGGCGTCCTCCGCTTGAAGCATAAGTGTTGCTGCATGCTGTTCCAGGTCGATGTTGCTCCATTCGCTAAGCCGTGCCTGGGTGACGAGAATGTGAACTAGGCTTCCGAGGATCCTGGCGAGCTCTTTGTAGTTGTAGCTTTGGGTTGGATCGTGTGCCATCAGTTCATCTGGCTCGGTGTCCAGTTCCTCTTGGTTTAGGTGCTGCAGGTTACTGGCGTCCTTGGGCAGGAAGGGGGTCGTCACTGCTTTCAACCATGTTGAGAGGTTGCCCCCGTGGACTGCTGGACTGGATGAACGGAACATCCTGGCTCACTGTAGGTGAGAGAAACACAGCATACACACAAAGAGACCAATGCAAGTTCGTTCTACGGTTAACGAGCTATACTCATACGGGCTATGCCGTTTATGAGAATTTTGGGGCTTACTGATGCAAACAGTCAGACAGTTCGCGGAGCCAATTAACTTGGGTCAACGGAGGACCTGAAATGGAGATTTGACAGGCAGTAGCCTAGCGGGTCACGTGATGACACCGGCTGCTGGTTGTCACTCTACTGTTTAGCTTCCTTGGTGGCTCTCATAGGTTACTGTCTTTCTGTGAAATGAAAGAAAGAAAAAAACACAACAGAACAAAGGACAGAAAAGATCAAAGTGAAACAAAACACTTGAAATGAGATAAAACAGTAGTAACACGATATGTGTTAGGGAGAATAAGGAGGCCTAAGCCTACTGCTAGGTTTTAAGATAGGGCCAACAGGTGAGTGGGGCTATCGGGGTAGGAAACCTAGGAAGATGGTGTGGCATGGAGAAGAGATGGGCCAAACACTTAAAATATATCCGGGGGAATATCTAATATTCTGTGGCTTATAATAAGTGGATGGGTTTTATCACATTTCGGTAACGCTGGCCGGGCAACCTTGCTCAATGGAAACCTGAGATGACTGTCCAATCACCAAGGGAGTTCTACAATCAAATACACAAAGGATGAACAAGGGAAACTTAAAGTGAATTAAGGCTTGTTTTGTTTAAAATCAATTGAGTAAATATATATGTAGAAATGAGAGGTAACAGCTTTACCTAATAATGATAAAACAAAAAGGGAATTATGATTGTGATGGTAATTATCAAAATAACCTAACCCAAAAGAGAGAAGAAAAAGAATAAAAATCAAAATAGAAATAGACAGGATGAAACATGGGAGAAGGCCGCAGTAGCTGGTTTTCACCACAAGGGGGTGAAACTCCCTCTCTGTGCTTCACCTGGTAAACAGAAAACTTAATTCAAATTTAAAAATTCAAAACTGGTTTAAACTGAAATTTAAAATAAGCAAGAAGAGAGCTGAAAGCTATGAACCGACTTAACAGGAGACGGCCACTAGATGGCTCACTTCCTTCTAAGTGGGTCAATCAGTGGTTAACCTGAGACACTTAATTTACACTATTAAACAATTAAATTTTAATTCAAATCATGTTTGAACCAAACTCAAAGTAAGTGTGAACAGTCAAAGGCAGGAAAATTTGTCTAACATAACATAATATTCGCACGAGCAAAGCTGTAAATGCAAATAATTATTGAGAATTTAGACGGGCTAATTCAACAACCACAGGAAAAAAAAAAAAAAATAGCATTATCTGAAACGGCCACGAGATGGCGTAATTGCACTCATGCAGACTGAAGTCAGAAGGCAGGGCGTAATTTGAGACTACTAAACCCTTAAAGGACGCCCTCTGGTGTTTAGTTAGCGGAATTACACCCTACTACTTCAGTGTGATTTAGAATCTGAGCGTTTGTCAGCGCTGATTCTCCAACAGACAAAGGTTTGTACCTTTAAGGTGCTATACTGCACAAGAGCGTGAGGCAGGATTTCTTCGCTGCAAAACACGCAAATGTGAACAACAGGAATTGTCCGTCTGTTGCACTCCCATACACATTTATCAAAATAGCACTTATGATTTAAATGTTTTAGGTTTAAAATTGGGTAACTAAGCCAATTTTTTGACCAGGAGTTTTATCATTTATTTTTGAATATCACTGTGGTTAACCACGAATTCAATAACGATATGTAATTACAAGGCCTTTTAATTACTGAATCAAAGGAACGTCGCTCTGATCAGATTTACGTCTCGTCCTAAAAAAAAGAGATTTCTTCGTCTTTAATAGGCGGGTTACTAATATTAAAATGTTCTCACTGCAGAGAGATCTTGATCTTCTCTTAACAGGACATTTAACATTATACTGCAGTGTACTTTCAGCAAAATAACAGTGACTATACTGTTAGGTATTTCTAGAAACTGTTAATGTGCTGACTGATCAGCTTTTTGCCTCAGTCAGTTAGGAGTGAGTTCGCGTCTTGCGACTTATCTCACAATCTCATAATTTCATAGCGCGCGTGCAGAAATTATTAATAACCATATAAACAGATTGAAACTGAATTGCTCATAAAACGAAGTTTGAAATCCCCACGTTTCTCCACCAAAATAATGTAGCCGCACTGGGTAGTACGTTAACGTTAGCTCAAATGATATATAGGGAATTTTAATAATTAATCAGGAATATGATTAATATATATATCTCGCGTAACAGTTACATTAAAATTATTGAAGATGAAAAATAGGTCAATTGTATATATCAATAACTCATTACAAGGCACTGTAATTTACTCATTAATATGTCAATATTCCATTCTACATATCAATTAACGTGATATCTTTTACTGGGAATTAATGCAAATCAAACAGTGGTTTGTCCAGCAAACGGCCGTAAGATTAACTTATCAACTTCAATAAAGTTATCACTGCTTATAATTCCAGGAAAAATAGTTTCTGGCCATGAAACCATTCTCCCGTCCTTATAAAATTTAGGTTACTGGAAAGTAACAAATAAGCTTTGTAGCTAAGATCAAACATTTCATTGACTTCGTAATGTGAGCATTTTAGACAGAAGCAATCAAGAATATATTGGCTTTTAATAATTGAACTAATAATACATCAAACTACGATTCACACAGAGTAAATATGCGTATAACAATACAAACAGTAAAAACAAATACAATACAAAACGAATAACAAAATGAGAGAGAGAGAGAGAGAGAGAGAGAGAGAGTGAGTGAAAGGGTGAGCGAGAGAAGGTGAGAGAGAGATAGGCAGAATCATGCAGAATGATCGCGCAGTATGGCAAAATCACATACAGTAACCTTTTTGAAAGACAACAAGGAATCAGATCACCTTGAAAAGGGAACAGACAACCTTAAGCAGCGTTTAAATCTCTATAGGAAATAATACTTGCATGTGGGTATCTTTGTGCCTGCTAAGAGCTGGGCGTGTTCTCTCGTGTCTTCCGGGGCGAGCAGACTCGCGCGAAGTTTCAAAGGTTCAACGAACGTAGAGTTACCAAAGAAATAATTCAGAGTTCGTCTCCCTCGTGTAGTGAGAGGCGAATATAAGAATAAAACTTAGTAAAGAAAAGAAAAGAAAAACGGAGATGAAAGCTCCCTAAGGAGCCATCGCGACAGACGTTCTCTCGACGAAGTGCCGAAACAAAAGTGCAACGAGAAAGTTCTGTGTCAGTCTCTTATGGAGCGACTGGGTTCACGCCTCTGTTTGCGCGAACAACCAATGAACGTCCACGATCTGAAGCGGGAAAAAGTTCCTTTGTCTCTGGGGAGACACCCACTCGAGTGAGTTATGGTGTTGTCAGAATTCAGCAATTATATTCCAGCAAGATGGTAATTCCAGAATAATACATTTTACTGTAATTTCCTATGTATGAGTGGTTCGGTCAAAGCAAGACAGTTAAACAGATACCAAAAATGACAGGTAAAGGTAGGAGAAACATAAAGTTACATTCATATGCAGAATTACACACATTTAAAGTTTGATTAACACAATAAAATTGTAGATACTCCAATTTGATATGGAAGACATCGAAGCACAAAAAGGAAATACCGTCAATACATTTAGAATATATTTACTTTCCTTTTTCCTTACAAGAATTCCTAGCGATCTGGGCTTTTTCTGTTTCTCCCAGTTTGGGGTAATAAAGTTTTACGATCTGGTCAGGAATTTAAACCCAGCCATGCTGGCACCAGGCCGGCCATTCAGCTTGCAGAGAGTTTGATTTACCTGCATGAGTTCAGGGGCTAAAAGCCTTGGGTTTTAGCCAAGGAATGTGCATTGTTTTAGATTCAACGAGCCATGATTCATTAATTCAGAACCAATGAATGAATGAACTGCTCATACGCTACAGCAGAAAAGACTTCTTTTAAAAAAAACATGAAAAATCTTACTTAACCCTAACTTTTGAATGGCAGTGTATTATAATATGAAAAAAACAGGAATTTAAATTCTAATTTGGAAAGAATTATTATATAATGGTGGAATATCCTGTGAAATCCACTCTGGAACTCTTTTGTATAATTAATTAATTTAAATTAATTTTTCTAATAGACACATTTATTGCAGAACCTCAAGTAAATCTTATGTTAATTTTTTTAGTCATGTACAGGTCGGAGCTTTTTCAACTTTTTACTCAGAACGACTTAGAATAGCCAACACCTTTCTTTAAAGACTTATTCAGGGAAGTAAAGCAGGATGCAGGAAATGGTTGAGTATTCTTTTAGGTATAAAATATCTTTATTGTAATGCTTGTAATGTCCATTTATAGTCTTTACACAGCAGCCTGGCTCCTCAAATGTTTAAAAACCGGCTAATTTCAAGATGCTGACATTGCATCTGGTCGTCATGTGGGTCACCAGCAGTGTAAGACACTCAAAGCTCAAGACTTTCAGATAGACGTTCGATTGATCAGTCGGTCGGTCATTCAAACGTTTGATTTTAGCATGGAGTACATGCCAAATATTTCTCTGTTCACACTCAATTTTATCTGCCTGTGAATTCAATGATCTTATCAGATCTCCAGCTGCCATGTTTTGAACGATCCAAGTGTAACACGCTTCCGCCAATCCCTGTTTTGAAGCAATGATTGACAGAGGGTGGGCGTGGTCAGTGTGGAATTTCTCTACCTATATGCTTCCTTAGAAAATTAGATTAAATTAAAATTCATAATGTAGCAGGCCAATGGTAGGAGTGAAAATTTCTATCTACTAACAGTTAGCAATAGAACAGAAGCCGAGAATGCTGCTCTGGTCTCTTCACGTAGCCACAGGTGCTCTTTGGATAATTGGAGGTAAATATCAAACTAAAAAGATGAAATACTACAAGGCACTCATTTAATAAAGATAAAAAGCCTTTAATTAAAGCTTGCTAATTAAAGGCTGGTTATCTTTATTATATGAGTGTCTTGGAGTATTTAAATTTTTCAACAGTTAACAATAGTTTTTTTTCAACAATGAGACTTATAAATCAGTTTACAACTAATCATCAACAAATAATCAACATCATCTGGTCATCTGTATTTTCAGCTTGCTTTTCCTTTTGTAATAATGGGCTTTGGTAAACACACCATTAACTAACGCCAAATTGTCAAGTCCTAAAGTGTCCAACTAAAGCGACTACCAACCACCATAATGGTGACTTCAAACAAAACTATCATTTTCAATGAAACATCAACATCTAAATGTAATTATCATTTAGAAATTCAGAAATTAATTCAGACTGGTTAATTATAAGTGAAGCTGGTGATGCTGTTTATGGAGTTGTTTAATCCTCCTCTGCTAGGATCTTGAGAGATTTAATGTCTTCTTTTATTTTAGTGTATTTCCTTTATAAGGCTTTGGCTGGAAGTCAGTTGTAGTTGTTATCCAGGTGGGTATTCCAAAAAGCAGATTATGTGACATACCCGGGTATGTTTGAAGATAAGCGAGTGGATTTACCTCAGCTTTCGGTTCCAAAATTGGAGGTTACTTTCAGGGTATGCAAGTAACCATAGTAACTTGCTCTCTGAAGATAACCTGCTCTGGAGCAGGTTGTGTTCTAGTGTTAGTTCACTTCAGCACTATCAGCGCATGCATGATCAGCGCACGTTTGATATACTGACGAGCCTTCAGTGGGCATGACAGATAGCGCACAACATTATATAATATTACAATATGTATATTATATTATGAGTTGAATGAACTTACTCCCAGATGCGTTTTTGGCACCACATACAATAGGCTATATTACATATTGTAATATTATATAATATTGTGCGCTATCTGTCACGCCCACTGAAGGCTCATCAGTAAATCACACGTGCACTGATAGCACTGAAGTGAACTAATCCTGGAACATAAGCTGCTGCGGAGCAGATTATCTTCAGAGAAGAAGTTACTATGGTTACTTGCATACCCTGAAAGTAACCTCCGATTTTGGAACAGAAAGCTGAGGTTATCCGCTCGCTTATCCTCAAACATACCCTGGTATGTCACATAACCTGCTTTTTGGAATACCCACCTGGATAACAACTACAACTGACTTCCAGCCAAAGCCTTATAAACAAAATACACTAAAATAAAAGAAGACATTAAATCTCTCAAGATCCTAGCAGAAGAGGATTAAACAACTCCATAAACAGCATCATCAGCTTCACTTATTATTAACCAGTCTGAATTCATTTCTGAGTTTCTAAATAACAATTACATTTAGATGTTGATGTTTCGTTGAAAATAATGTTTTTGTTTGAAAATCCAAACATTTAGTGAAAAACAATATTTTGTGGGGAACAAATATTAGTGTTGCACTAAATATGGTAAAATGTTACCATTGCTATTTGTATTATTATAAAATCCATTCATTAAAACATTCATGAATGTATTTATAGTATATACTGTACTATAAAATTAAAATACATTTATTTTAAATGTATAGCATATTTTTTTAATAAGGCAACAACATATGATAGATATGATAGGACAAAACAAATACAGTGCAGCATGAAGTGCTTAAATGTGCACATCCGGTGTGCAGAATGATGCGTTTGAAGCAAAACGGCATCAAAGCCTGATGCCATGTTTAATCAAGTGCAACATTCTGCACACCAGATGTGCACATTGTATGCGCTTTGTGTTAAATAGTGCAAAGCACAAAAGGGAAGAGAGATTGATGCATAGTGTATTATATCTGTGCAACAGTTATTAAGCCTTTCTTTTAGCAGTTTTAAATTTCAGTTACTGTGCACATAAAAACCAATTTTTAGTCTTTTCTATGCCTGTGTTTTGTTCTCACAGACACCCGGTAGAATGTAACAAAACATTAAACTCTGGCAATAAGATAAAGTCCTTTTTGCAAATTCATAGACATGTGTTTATAAATCAAGTAAAATAATGGGAACACAGAATGATCTTGGAAAGAGCTTTACTGAGCTGACTGTCTTAACCGAACGCGACCAGGGTTTAAAGGCTGAATGAACGACTGACAGCCACAGCAGAGAAAAGAGTTTGTGTGAACTTTAATGTAAGGACTTAAATATTCACATGTAGCTCACATTAAGCTATCGTATGGCTCCAGAATAATTTGCACAATCAAAAAAAACAAAAAAAAACAAAACAGATTTGCATCGGCCCTCTCTGACTGATACCCGATCGGCGCATATACAGTATATATATATATATATATATATATATATATATATATATATATATATATATATATATATATATATATATATATATATATATAAATATATAAATATATATATAATATATATATAATATATATATACACAGACACACACACACATACAGTGGTGCACATAAGTGGTCCGCATGCGCGTCCAAAATAAGAAATGCTCTGTGTAAATTAGTTCAGAGTGTGCGTTTGCATACCGACATGGTTGACAGCTGTTAATGAACAGTTACTATTTTAGATAGACAAATCGTACTGTATAAGATTTCTATTCAGACTATAAGCATAAATCTTGGCTACCCGCTAATCTTTTCAAAGCACAATGCAAAACTGACATTTCATTCACTGATGCTCTACAATCAGCAGCATTTAACCCGGAAGAACATTTACTTACTTGCCGGCAACCCGCCAAAATAAAAGCTTGCTGAAATTAAGTTTGAAAATGAAAAATTAAAATAATTCCAATTAAAAATAATAATTAAGGTTCAAATTAAAGTAATAATGATATTAATAGAAATAATAAACATATTTGCATTTTATTTTTAAGTTTACTATAAAATAATTGTATTTGTATTTAATACTGCCTTTTTATTTTAAAATAAAATAATATTATCACACTTTATTATTTAGTTTATTATTTAAATAAAAACTAAATAAAGTACAATAATATTATCACTATTATTATTCTTATTATTATTATTATTTTTAATATTTATATTTTATTGGACCCACCATGTTCCATGTGAGGACCAAATCAAATCTCCAGGTTCTCATAAGAGAACCAGGCTGAAAAACTTATGTGCACCCCTGTATATATGTACAGGTGCATCTCAATAAATTAGAATGTCATGAAAAGTTAATTTATTTCAGTAATTGATTTGTGAAATTGTGAAACTCGTGTAGTAAATAAAGTAGTTTAAGTCACTGGTTCTTTTAATTGTGATGATTCTAGCTCACATTTAACAAAAACCCACCAATTCACTATTTCAACAAATTAGAATATGGTGACATGCCAATCAGCTAATCAACTCAAAACACCTGCAAAGGTTTCCTGAGCCTTCAAAATGGTCTCTCAGTTTGGTTCACTAGGCTACACAATCATGGGGGAGACTGCTAATCTGACAGTTGTCCAGAAGACAATCGTTGACACCCTTCACAAGGAGGGTAAGCCACAAACATTCATTGCCAAAGAAGCTGGCTGTTCACAGAGTGCTATATCCAAGCATGTTAACAGAAAGTTGAGTGGAAGGTGTGGAAGAAAAAGATGCACAACCTCCAAGAGAACTGCAGCCTTATAAGGATTGTCAAGCAAAATCGATTCAAGAATTTGAGTGAACTTCACAAGGAATAGTCAAGGCATCAAGAGCCACCACACACAGACGTGTCCAGTAATTTGGCTACAGTTGTCGTATCCCTTTTGTTAAGCCATTCCTGAACCACAGACAATGTTAGAGGCGTCTTACCTGTGCTAAGGAGAAGAAGAACTGGACTGTTGCCCAGTGGTCCAAAGCCCTCTTTTCAGATGAGAGCAAGTTTTGTATTTCATTTGGAAACCAAGGTCCTAGAGTCTGGAGAAAGGGTGGAGAAGCTCATAGCCCAAGTTGCTTGAAGTGTTGTAGCTTGAAGAGCTACAATCAACCAGGAGATTCAGGAGTGAATGAAGCTGATATACTCAAACAACTGGACAAACTCAAGTATGTTGAGCAGAATGTATGTTAAGTATAATCCTGTCTGATGTTTATTTAAAATGCTACACTTTTCTCCTGTTAAGACCAGAGATTGAATGATCAACCAGCTTTACCTGGTATGGTCAAGCTGGTTAACTAAGGATGTGATGTGGATCTGATGTGACACTAGAACATGACTTTTAACCAGTCACATTTTTCAGTTTGGCAGGCTGTAATCTCACTGATCAGCACTGTGAAGATGTTGCTTCATTTTTACAATCACCAAACTCCCCCCCGAGAGAGCTGGACCTGAGTAACAATGACCTGCAGGATTCAGGAGTGAAGCTACTGTGTGCTGGACTGGAGAGTCCAAACTGTCAACTCAACATACTGAGGTATTTAATAGTGTATTTAACTCACAGTGCAGATCATTCTGGGAAACATACAGTACCTGGAGGATTTTTTAAAGTACAGTGTTAAGTACAGCAGGCTGATATCACTTATCTAGATGCAGAAGGTACTTGATGCAGACCAGTGTATGTGTTTTGTATTCTGATTTGATGATGATCCAGTCTGCTTGATCAAATCACACTGATCACATGTTAATATCAAGTGTAAAGACAGCCACAGACTCATAGACAACCATCACAAAAGGCTGTAAAAAGTCATTGATGCACCTGGTATAAAGAACCAAGAGTATGTACCTTTGAGCAGGATTATCTGTGTAAATCAAGTTAATATTTTGTCTTGGGGCTTTAACATCCTTTTATCACTCTCAGTAAACATATGAGACTTTCTTAAAGTGTCTCATGACACTTTTCTAAAGATGCGGTTTCGCCTGAGCACATACGGCAAGGTCTTCTAGCAATGCAAAGTGTTCCATCATCAAAACCTTTTCAAACAAAACTCATTATCAAGATGTAAATATGCATTACATTTACATTTAATCATTTAGCAGACGCTTTTATCCAAAGCAACTTACAAATGAGAACAATAGAAGCAATCAGACAAGCGAGAGAACAACAGTATACAAGTGACATGACAAGTCTCAGTTAGTCCAGCGCAGAACACGTAGCTATGTTTTTTTTCAAGAATAGAATAGATTAGAAAAGAAAAGAAAAGAAAAGAAAAGAAAAGAAAAGAAAATTATTAGTTGGTCGAGTGCTGGCAAAAAAAGATGTGTCTTTAGATGTTTTTTGAAGATGAGTAAAGACTCAGCTGTTTGAATTGAGATTGGGAGGTCATTCTACCAGCTGAGCACAGTCCAGGAAAAGGTCAGTGAGAGTGATTTTCAACCTCTTTGATATGGCACCAAAAGGCGCCATTCACTTGCAGAACGCAAGCTTCTGGAGGGCACATAAGTTTGAACTAGTGAGTTTATATTGGTGCCGCGCAAGTGGTCGTCTTGTAGGCAAGCATCAGTACCTTGAATTTGATGCGAGCGGCTACTGGTAGACAGTGTAACCTGATGAGGAGAGGAGTAACATGAGCTTTTTTTGACTCATTGAAGATAACTCTCGCTGCTGCATTCGGGATCAGTTGCAGAGGCTTGATAGAACATGCAGGAAGGCCCGCAAAGAGAGCATTACAATAGTCCAATCTGGAGAAAACAAGAGCTTGGACAAGAAGTTGTGTGGCTTGCTCTGACAGGAAGGGTCTGATCTTCCTAAAGTTTTATAAGGCAAATCTGCAGGACCGGGTAGCAATATGATCTGTAAAGCGTAACTGATGAACAATCACAAGTCCTAGGTTTCTGGCTGTCCTGAAAGGAGTTATGGTTGATGAACCCAGCTGTATAGAGTAGTTGTGATGAAACGATGGGTTAGCTGGAACCACAAGCAGTTCTGTCATAGTAAGGTTGAGCTGAAGGTGATGGTCCTTCATCCAGCTAGAAATGTCTCTCAGACAGGCTGCAATGGGAGCAGCTACTGTCAGATCATCTGGATGGAATGAGAAGTAGAGTTGAGTGTCATCAGCATAGCAGTGATAAGAAAAGCCATGCTTCTGAATGACAGATCCTATTGACATCATATAGATGGAGAAGAGAAGTGGTCCAAGCACTAAGCCTTGAGGAAACCCAGTAGCAAGAAGTTGTGACTTAGAAACCTCACCCCTCCAAGACACCCTGAAGGACCTACCTGAGAGGTAAGATTTAAACCACTGGAGTGCGGTTCTAGAGATGCCCATCTTTCTGAGGGTGGACAGGAGAATCTGGTGGTTAACTGTGTCAAAAGCAGCAGACAGATCCAGCAAGATGAGTACTGAGGATTTGAAAGCTGCTCTCGCCAGTCGCAAGGCTTCAGTAACCGAGAGCAGGGCAGTCTCAGTTGAGTGGCCACTTTTGAAGCCAGATTGGTTGCTGTCCACGAGGTTGTTCTGTACAAGAAACATGGAGAGTTGGTTGGACACAACTCGCTCAAGTGTCTTTGCAATGAATGGAAGAAGGGATACCGGTCTGTAGTTTTCTAAAAGTGCTAGGTTTAGAGATGG
Organism: Cyprinus carpio; assembly: GCF_018340385.1. NCBI lineage: Eukaryota > Metazoa > Chordata > Actinopteri > Cypriniformes > Cyprinidae > Cyprinus > Cyprinus carpio. Next base: position 34,749,264 of record NC_056574.1, read on the forward strand.
TTTCTTAAGCAGTGGGCTTACCCGAGCCTGCTTAAATGCTGTGGGAAATGTAACAGAGAGAAGCGAGGTATTGATAATGTGAGTAAGTGAAGGTATGACAGAAGAAGAAATGGTCTGAAGGAGGTGAGTGGGGATAGGATCAAGTGAACAAGTAGTAGGATGATTGGAAAGGATAAGTTTGGAAAACTGCAAAGTCATCAGCTGTAAGAGTGGATGAAGGAGTATGGGGAAGAGGACAAAGAAGAGAAAGTTTTTAAAAGTGTGTGAGAGTCAGAACAGTTGTTAATTTTGTTTTGGTAGTATGTTGTTTTAGCAGTGAAGACATTTGCAGAGAAGGAAGAGAGGAGTGACTGATACACACTGAGGTCGTTAGAGTTTCTTGATTTGTCCCATTTCCTCTCTGCAGCCCTGAGTTTAGAGTGATGTTCACAGAGAACATCGGACAGCCAGGGGGCAGATGGGGTGGTGCGTGCTGGTCTGGATGACAGTGGTCAAAAGTTGTCTAAGCAAGAGGTTAGAGTGGAGCAAAGAGTGTCAGTAGCACTGTTCGTGTCCAGTGCTGAAAACTGAGAGAGTGAAGGAAATGAAGATGAAACCATAGAGGATAGGTGAGAGAAAGGGAGTGAGCATAGGTTGCATCGAAAGGTGACCTGTGGAGGAGTGTGTGCCATGTCAGGAGTAAATGTGAGGTTAGAAGTGATGAGGAAGTGGTCTGAGGTGTGCAGTGGAGTAACTAAAGTGTTGTCAGTGGAGCAACAGCATATGTAGATCAGGTCTAGCTGGTTGCCTGATTTGTGCGTAGCTGTAGTAGACGCTCGCTTGAGATCAAATAAGGCGAGCAGAGTGTTGAAGTCAGCAGTCTGAGGTTTTTCTAGGTGGATGTTGAAGTCACCGAGCAGTACCAGAGGAGTACCATCCTCAGGAAAGTTTGAAAGTAACACATCCAACTCCTCCAAAAAGTTTCCCAGTGGGGGACGATAAACAACTACAAAGTGGATTTTAACAGAGTGGGTAATAGTAATTGCATGTGATTCAAATGAACTGTTACCTGTAAGACATGGTTGAAGATCAAATTTCCATTAATTTGAGATAAGGAGACCAGTACCTCCACCCCTCCCAGTCGTGTGAGGGGTGTGGGAAAAAGGGAAATTAGTGGAGAGGGCTGCGGGAGTGGCAGTGTCTTCGGGTTTGATCCAAGTCTCAGTTAGGGCCATGAGGTTGAGACTGGAATGAGTAGCAATAGAAAAAATAAATTCTGCTTTGTTAACAGCAGACTGGCAGTTCCAGAGACCAACTGGAATAGAGAGTAAAGTAGTAGAGGTCAGAGGGACAGGCCGTAGATTACTGGGATAGGCCTGCCTCCAACGTACAGTGCGAGCTCTCCGAGTGTTAGTAGTAATAGTAGAGATTTGAAAGCACATAGTGAGTACAAGTGACCTAAATAAGTATTTGAGAACAAGCTGTACAATATGTAAAGAAAGGGGAGAAAAGCAATACTCAAGTGTCTTGTCGGTGTCCTTGCTCGGTGGAATCGCGCAGGTAGAGTCGATGGTCTTTACACTCTTCAGTCTTCACATGAGGAGGCTTCACACAAGGGCTGCCGCGACTGCTACCGTGGTGAAACTAACCAATTTTATATTTATATACTTGTATTATATATTATATACTTGTTATTGAAGTCAGCTGGCCACGCCTTACTATTTAGCAAACCAAAACTGGGGAGTCCCGCTATAGGCAAACGCAAGAACTAACGCAACTTGAGCACGTATTTAACACGGTAAAACACAGTAAGTGGAAAAAAGTTTCCTAGCAACAACAGCCGCACTGAAATCTAATGAGAAAACGAGGCAAAAAAACTTACAAACTGCTGTCCTTTTCTGTTGCTTGACTGCTTCTTCTAACAAGGACTTCCAAACAGGTAAATAAATACTTTCACTGGCTTTGGCCACGCCTTACTATTTAGCAAACCGAATCTGGGGAGTTCCGCGATAGGCAAACGCGAGAACAAGTGCGACTTGAGCATGTATTTACCACGGTAAAACACAGTAAGTGGAAAAAAGTTTCCTAGCAACGACAACCGCGCTGAAATCTAATGAGAAAACGAGGCAAAAAACTTAACTGCTGTCCTTTTCTGTTGCTCGACTGCTTCTTCTAACAAGGACTTCCAAAACAGGTAAATAAGTACAGGTAAATAAGTACTTTCATGTTTGTGTTGTTATAAAGAGAAACATCACAGCATGAGTTGCAATGCTGCTTATCTTAGTGTTTAACTGAATATGTTGAAATTTGTGCTGTCAGTAGATTAAATTAACTAATCGAAATTTCTGTAATTAATTGCAACTAACATTAAAATCTGTATTATATTTTTATATTGTAATAATTTCACAATGAATCTCCAAATTTATGTTTAAACAACATACAGATGGTGTATTTTAAATATTTGTTTAATGAAATCTCTTTACTCAGTACTATGAAGGCCAGTATCACCGATACCAGTACTGCTACTGATGCCTCTATTAAAGGGGTCATGACATGATTTTTCTTATTATTTTGTTAGTTTTGGTTCGCGTTAAATGTTATTAATGTTTTTTGCACACACACACAACTTTCTGAAAGTTTCTTGTCAGTAAATGATTGCTAATGTCATTGCATAGGAAACAGTATTAATGCCTCCTTGCTATTGCACATGAGTAAGTGTTTTGACATCATTATCCATATCATGTACTTTTGTTGTTTGAGTAACATTAATGACACAGACAGCAGCTGGAATATTAAGCTGCTGGTACTTCAAAGCTGGTCACAGATCTGATATCTATTTGGACATATCCAATTTAAGACATTTAAACTTATTTAAGACTGTGCTTGCTAGGATACTTGTTTAAGATAGTGTATATCTTTTCATTACATTAACCCTTGCCATGTTGTTGTAGATTATCTGGCTGTATGGTGACAGCAGAAGGTTGTGCTGCTCTGGCATCAGCTCTGAGTTCAAACCCCTCACACCTGAGTGAGCTAGATCTGAGCTATAATCACCCAGGAGATTCAGGACTGAAGCTGCTAAATGAAGCTGATATACTCAAACAACTGGACAAACTCAAGTAAGTTGAGCAGTTACAATCCCCCACTCTTCTGTGACTGTGAAAGAATTAATCATAAAAATAAATGCTAAGGGTGTTGTTAGGCATGACACAGAGCAGAGTGCCTAAAACCTAGTATACCTTACGTTAGAAGAAAGAAAAAATGTTGACTTATTACCTGTTGCATTGGAGCTTTTATCAAAAGGCAATATATATATATATATATTTTTTTAAGTGATAGAGTAACCAAGGCACTGTAAAAAAAAAAAAAAATATTGCTTGCATTTGAGAAAGGTGAGCATAATATGCAGCCCAATGCAAAATGTAAACTATCTAAAGTTAAATTGTTACCATTCATCCGTTGTGTAGTTTGTCCACTTTGGATTTAGATTAAAGGCTGGTGGATTGGGCAGCAGCAATGAAAGATATTTCTCCAGTAAAGTAACAGGACACAACGGATTCCCCGGGTGTGCAAACATAAATCCCCATAGACTTTCTTTGTTTCTTTCGCCGATATCTTTGTGGTAATTTTGTGCATTAATTGAAAGACAGTGTCGCATACTTCTGTCCGTTCTCATCCAAGAGGATAATAAATTATTACATAGCTCCTGAAACTGTCAGGTTCACCTTTCCTGTTTTTCATGGTGGCATAAACATAATGGAGAACCTGGTTTAAGTCAGTTTTGGTTATGGTTTTAAAATCAATAGCCAGATCTTTTTCAGCACACCAGGACTCAAAACAGCAAACATCCCACATAGTCTGTCTAAGAGTACCAACTTAATCGACTTTTCCAGCTCTTCAATTCCTCTCATTAAATTTCAGTGTGTCTACTTAGTTTTTTGTCCTTTTTGTCCTGTCAATCTCTTTCCACCACTCATCCATATTTAACCCACCCAAATAATTAAAATTTACCAAAAAATCAGACACTTTGAAACATTTTCTTTGGCTCAGTAATACTGAGAGCCGAATGGTTGCCAAGCACCACAGACGTAGGAACATCTCACGCACGCTCAGTGGCGTGGCGATACTTATGTAATGCGTCAACTCTATGTTTTTGGGAATTTCACAAAGACTATGAGCACGGCTAAGCCAATCAGAATCAAGGACCAGAACTAACCGTTTTATAATGTCATTGTTTTTATGTTTGTCATGAGATGCTGTTTTGATTCTCACAACAAAGAATGATGCCCAACTTCCTTTAAAATAAAAAATACTGAATTATGTCCCACTTAAATGCTGAGCTTAATAGAGAGCCTATGAGAGCATTATGAGTGCCATTTGGGAAGAAAAAAAATCCAAATGTTAATTGGAAACTGGGCTTTAAAGACTGTGTTTCTGTCCTGGATTGGCTTCTCTTTGATGATTTGAAGAGATCTCAGATTGATTTACAACAAACAGCCAGTAATTGAACAGTGATACAGTACATGGCTGACAGTGCCTATTTTTTATTATTATTTATTTCAGCTGCACATGGAAAGAGACATGGTTTATTAACAATTATTAAACAGCATACTGTCATTTGTAAATGCATAAGGGATAATCAATAGATAGGTGTAGCCTCACGCTAGGGCACTTCTGAAATAAGGTTGTAGAAAGAAAAGAGGTATGGAAAGGAGCAGCCATAGTGGTTGTTGCGCAGGAAGCCTCACACTAGGGGCCGTTTCAGAAACAACTAAGAAGGAGGGAGGAAGAAAATGGAGAGGAGCGGGGCGGCGCTAGAGAATTTTGAATGTAGGTGCTGAGGTGGTGCTAGATCATTGACAGGGGAAGCTGGGCAATTCAGGGCTCAAGACTCATTCTTCCTACTGGTCGCTCTTTTGTGACTAACTTTCTCAGTTGGTGCACTAGTAGGTTTTTTTTTTTTTTTTTGCTACAACATGCAAATAATCAATTCATGCTGATGAACTTTTATCATAGTTTATAGTTATATGGAAACAAAAGTGGTTAACATTCAACCCGTTCTTTTTCATCAGTAGTACTATTTGTTGTTTTAATTTTGTGAACGGGAGTTCCTCTTTTTCTGTGTTATAAGCCGGCTTCAAGTGCTTTCACTTTCGATTTCGCGATCTTGTCACGTTTTACAATAAAAGATAACTGTCTGTTTTGCTTACATCTATAAACCTTTCACTTTTTAAGACTAAAACAAAACATGGATCCGTTGTTATTTTTAATTAAAAAGCATAACAATGATAAAACAGTAAGATACATTTAGTCATTTAGCAGATACAGTGACAAACTAGCTTACAAAACATTTATTAACAAAAAATGAATAAGATGAGGCATGGCATAGGTGAATTACAGAACATTTAGCAAACACTGAGGAATCAAATAATAATTAAAAAATAAATAAATAATAAAAAAGAGCCTCCATAGCATAACGTGAGGTAAACAGCAAAGGTGACAGTGCTTGCATGTTTTTTCCCTACAAGAATACCAACATGTTCACCTTCTCTGATTATGTAACAGAAATGGCAGCGCTATGAGTTGGCCAATACGGTGGTCGCGACAGTGTGATCGCTTACAAAATTTTGTCACACAGGCAGAAAAGATGGTCACAGTCTGGAGTCCTGCAATTAATAGGAAATATAACCAAAACAGGTTATGGACATTTTATTTCTATGAATAATATAATAAATACAAGGAAAACTCGCCCACTCGATTTTATAATATTCTTTATTTTTTTAGTCTGTATGAATAGGTGCATTAATTTCTATTAAAGGCACGTCCATGTGGAGATGGCAAGTCAGCGTCGGCATTCAGCAACTTCATCTTTGCACCCTACACTGACTCAGAAAGCAATAGTTTATTAATAAATAATTAAAATGTTTCCTTTTTCCCCCGACACATTCATAATCACTTTGCCGGTGCCTTTGAGGCAATTGCTTTATGCATGAGCTTGAGTGCGCCCTGCCTATATATTAAAGGACGACTTAGTATATTATTATATTAATCAATTTAATATAACATGCAACTAGAAAAATCTTTAGTCAGGGGCAGGCCTACTTAGCACAAGGAAAGCACTCCATTTTCTAAAAAAAAATGCTATAATGACATTACGAAAAGCGCGACAGCTGCAAATCACATCTTGCACGAGTCAACTTTTTTTCTTTGTTTGTTTGTTTTGTTTCTTTTTTATCATCTTAATTATTAAATACAATATGTACAGCATATAATCTTGAGAAGATCTCAACTAGCAGAATACAACAATTACATTTGTTTTAATTAGTTTATATTAAACTATATAAAGTTTTTGTGAGACATTATACAGTGTGCTCTGTGCAACGTTTTGAATTACAATTTTAGTAAAGCATAGTAAATCGCACACTGAAGTTTAGAGCAGTTGATCTCGATTCAAACGAGCCTATGCACAATATAAAGTGATGTTACAGATCCTGAGATAATGCTTACGAAATGTCATGACATGCTATTCATCTTAAGCTGACTTCTTGGATATGATCCCATCGCAGTGATGATGCAGTGTTGCAAGCGTTATTTGAAAAATATTGGTCAGGGGGTGGGATAGTCCAAGATGGAGTCCTGCTAACTTTCGCTGAAGTCTGCTGACCAACTTTTATAACAACATAAATATAATTCTTTCAAATTAACTATTACATTTGGTAATGTAACGCGCAAAGCATTGTTTCTTTAGGTTAAAACTTCATTGTTTTTTTTAGGAGTTTCATAATTTTTTCAGTGACACTACGTTTTGGAAACACCAAAGGGGAAATGATGTTTGGATGGTTCAGAGCATTCTGCTGGTGTAATAATAATGAAAAACCAATTTGCTGTTTCAGTGTAACAGAACTATATTGATCCCAAGTGGCATTTTCTTTTATTGGTAATTTGTGTTAATAGAGTTTTTATATTATTGATTAATATTTATGGATATAATACCTCCCAAGAGAAAAAAATGGTATAATACTCTTCCAGATGCTTTAATTTTCATTGGTGGAGATGTTAATATCGCTTCTGATAACAATCTTGATAGATTTCCTCCCAGACAAGTCTACTTTTCCTAATTCAAAATTGAAAATGTTAATGGAGAAGTTTCCAAATGTTCAATCTTACACATGAAGTAACAAGAATCAATCAAGACTTTCTCGGTTAGATTATTGGCTTATACCACACTCCTTTAAAAACTATGATGTTTCAGTCAGTATCCTTCCCTCACCCTTAACAGACCACCACACTATACTCATTTCTACTCCTTTATGCACAGGACACTCAAATACCAATTTTAGAGCTTTTTATTGGAAAATGAACTCCTCTCTGCTTAAGCATGATGAATTGATTAAAATAATTTCCTTCTTGATTCAATATTATTGGGCAAAATCATCATCTGACAAAAAATTCAGTTTTAACTGGGAGTTACTTAAATATGAAATAGGATTGGGTGTTAGGCATTTCAGCAGCAACTTTGCAAAACAGAGAAGGTACAAAGAGAAGAAGGGGATATCAAAGATCATAACACTTCAGAGTAAAATTCAGGAAGACTTAACAGAACTTGCAAACCTCCAATCTTAATTAGATAGCATTTATGAATACAAAGCTGAAGGCTCCTATGTTTGTTCAAGAAGGAAATGGTTAGAACAAGAATAACAAAGCTCTGCTTATTTTTTTTTTTTTTTTATATAATTCTGGCCATCTTACTATTGATTCTTTGCAAGTTAATGCAACTTTGACAGTTAATCCTAAGGAGATTGCCTCTTTCTGTAGTAACTTTTATTCAGAACTCTAATCTAATATCTAGAGATGAGCAGTTTGCATGTGATAAAACTATAAACATTGCTGATATTATTGACGGTATTGAAGGCCTTAAAAATAACAAATCTTCTGGAACGGATGGCCTAACGGCTGAATTTTACAAATGCTTTGTGGAAGATTTGGCACCATTCCTGCTAGATATGTTTTTGGAGAGTGTTCAGTCAGAAAATGTTCCAAGTTTAACACAAAGGCTACTAACTTTAATACCTAAATCCAAATAAGATACTTTTCTGATAGATAATTGGCAGCATATGTCTTCTCAACAATGATCATAAAATATTAGCTTGGATTCTAGCTAAAATACTAATTCTTAGTTGATGATATTTGTATTAATTTTTTAGATTTCTACAAAGCTTCTGGCTCTCTTAATAACAAGTTTATTTTTCTATCTCTCAAAAGCTTGAATTTTGTGATCCATTCTGTAAATTTATAAAAACTCTTTACAATAACCCCAACTGCTCTATCAATCTTAAATGGGGTACTTCTAGCGTCACCGTTCGAAAGAGGCGAAGACTTAAGTACAGGCAGATGAGGAGTCTTTATTTATAACTGACTAACATAAATTCTTACAATGAGACATAAACTGAGCACAGGGCACAGATGGTGATGAAAGGGAGAAACACTGGGCCTGGACCCCTGGCACCTAGATTTAAGTTGTCAAGAGGAGTTTATCAGGGTTGCTCTGTATCCCTATATTTATTTCTTATAGCTGAACAACTTTTTTTCCTCCTTTCTATTGAGTAGTCATCTGCAGGGTATTACTCTTGCCAGTAAGCATATTCTTATTAGTCAGCTAGCCAGTGACACTACTTTGTTTCTTAAAGATGAATCACAAATACAGATTGCTATCGAACACATTCATTTTTCTAAAGTTTCCGGTTTAAAGTTAAATCTTGATAAATGGGAATTGTTAGCTATTAAAACCTGTTCTTCTCCTTCTCTTTACAGTATTCCAGTTAAATCATCTCGGTTTATCTATATGTAAGGATGATAAAGTCAGATGCAGATTAAATTTTGACCTAGTTGTTGGAAAAGCTAAAAGGAAATTCTATTCATGGTTACGGAGAGATTTATCTCTAAGGGGCCGAACCCTTATTGCTAATGCTTAGGGTATTTCAAGAATGACTTACTCCGCTCTCTCTTTATATGTAGATAAACCTGTGTGTGCAGACATTAATAGAACATCATTTGACTCTCTGTGGAAGCATGTGAGACACTGAGCGCATTTACATGCACGTTCTTATGCCTATTATGCTTAATAAGCCAAAAACGCACTTGGTCATGTAAACGCAGTAACCTGTTTTCTTTTATCGGAGTAGGGATCATAAACGGCGTAAGCATAAACCCGTCGCAACAGGTAGTTTTTTTGCCTCTTACTCCGATTATGCACGGCATGTAAACGCATAACCCACTTTCTGTCGGCTTATTGAAGTGCGAATGTGTGATACGTGACAGGAACGCATCGTTAGTGCAGATTTAAGTGCATCTAGACCGAGCAAACATCTTGCAGTAAAGAAAGAAGGAAATATATCACAAAAGCAAAATACTTTTTCATGACTCAGAAAATGATAAAAATGTGTTCTCATCTCATAGTAGAAGTGGTTCAGTCACAATACTGCATGTATAACTGCATGAGAGGATAATATAGCCTACACTCTCAGAAATAAAGGTACAAAAGCTGTCACTGGGGCGGTACCTTTTCAAAAGGTACACTTTTGATCCTATTAGATTCTAATATGTACACTTTAAGTACTAAAATGTACCTTTTAAGGTACCAAAATAGACCCTTTAGGTACAAACATGCACCTTTTGAAAAGGTACCGCCCCAGTGACAGCTTCTGTACCCTTATTTCTGAGAGCTGTAAGTTTCCCGACATGCTGCAAGCTTAATTTAAATATTTAATAACTAATAAGGTAAAGGATGTTTCTTATAAATTACGTCATCTTTTTTACCCTGTTAAACTGTATTTAAAAAATAAAAAATAAATGTTTCCAGATATTGATTCTTTATGCTCCTTTTGTGGGGCTGAAGATGAATCTGCGTCTCATCTTTTTTGGAAGGATTTCCGTATTTTTGTACATGCCTTTTCTTCAGAGTTTCTCTTTATTAAACAAAGATGTTTTATTTGGTCATCACAACGAGAAGACAAGGAACAATATTTTTTGATAATCATTTTTCTAGCACTTTTTTTTTTTTTTTTTTTTTTACACAAATGTTTAAGTTTCAAGGTGCTAAGCCCTACTTTCCTGTTTACTGTAAGGAACTTAAATCCTACCTGGACTCTCTTCTTAAATCCAGCAATTCTAAAGCTCACTGCATCTTTTTTATAATGTCTTCCTGATTTTGTAACCTGTAATTGTATTTTCAATTACACACTGTAAAAAGTGAAACATTGGATTAACTTAATAAAATTGAAGTAACCATTCACAATAAAGATTTTACATTGACCTAATGTTCAGAAACCATTCAGTTCAAACTAATTTTCTGCATTCCATGCAAACTCTTTTCTGAATTTGGTGTAAATCAATATTTTAAATTGGCTTAAATTAAAAAAAAAGGTTTTTAAAAGAATTTATCTAAATAGAATTTTCTTCAATCTAAAATATGTATTCATTGCAAGTAATATAAAAGGCTTCACAATTGGCATAATCTAAAAAAAAAAAAAAATTCTCTCAATATATATATATATATATATATATATATATCTATATCTATATATATATATATATATATATATATATATATATATACACACATTTTTAAATGAGTCAGATCAGATCTTGTATGAAAATCACTGTTTTTAAGATTAGACTTTTTTTGGCAAAACAAACATTGTTTTACAAATACAAATGTAATTGAGAGTGATCAAGTGATCAGTTCATTTCAAGTTGAATTTCATATAGCAGTATTAAAATGTAAATATATTATAAGAACAAATAAAAACAAGAAGAACAAGAATAAGAAATAAGAACAAATACCTAAAAACAATTGGTCTGCTTCTCTCAGGAATTAACATTTTTGGCAGAAGAAATAAATGTAAATCAAATACAAAACATAGATATTGCCACATCCAGTAAACAACAAACAACTACTGAACTACTAATACGATGTAGTGGAGTCTGGGGTGAAAGCATTTCTGCCATCCTGTGTGTTTGTGTATGTGTGTTCATCAAAGCACTGAATGGAGGCTGTCAGTCAGTCACTGACTATGCAGCAGAGTGCAGAGGCGACATATCTTGGGGGTCATTTTTTCTTGTGTCAAGTTCCATTAAAACTTTCTGCAAAAACTCAAAAGTGATTTTCAGTTCTTTTGGATACTCGAGGTTTAGCACATATGTCAGTCCAAATAGCATTGCTACAGCAGCTGTGGTTGAGGGCACATTTCTGAGGACCTCTGTGTCCTCAATGAGAACCCTGGTGTCTGTCTCACTGATTTAGACGGCCATTGTTTGCTCCAGTCCATCACCTGGCATATCCTGGCGAGACAACACATAGTAATAAATAAAGAGTGCTGACCAGACCCAGTTGAGTGTGTGAGAGACACCCCTGCTTATTCTGCATTTCCTGAACTGAGTGAGTGTGCTTGTTTTGCATTTCGTAAGCTGCATGTATATGAGAAAGACCCTGTTATGTGTGTGTGTGTGCCTGTGTTTATATGACATCCCTGCTTGAGAGAGAGAGAGAGAGACAGAGAGAGAGAGAGAATAAACAGAAACATAATTGTCATGAATCAACTTTGTGACATGCTGACGTGTGTGTCTTAAACTCTCTCTCTCTCTCTCTCTCTCTCTCTCTCTCTCTCTCTCTCTCTCTCTCTCTCTCTCTCTCTCTCTCTCTCTCTCTGTGTGGGATAAAAAATTAGAATATAGTCAAAAAGTTAATAAATTTCAATAATTCAAGGTAAAAAGTGAAAACTTGTATATTACATTGATCCATTACACATAAAGTGAAATATTTCAAGTAAATATGTGTGTAAATGGAACAATGGTAATATCACTCATATTAACAAGTCATTGTGGAGAATTTTACAACATTCAGAGCGAGAAATTTTTTTTTCCTTTCATAATATCCGTTCAATCAGTCTATATAATATTAAGTTCTTCGATTTCCAAGGAAAATCGTTAGCTGTAAAAGGGCGCCATGTTAACGCTATACCGCTAATGTAAAAATTAACGTAAAAGTAAATTAAAAGTAAGTAAAACTGTGCCAAGGAAGTCACATTATAAAAACTGACCTATAGTCACCTTATAAAAAATTATAGTGTGAGTGCTGAAATAAAGGGCAAGGATAACGCAGACGTGCAATTTTGGTTAATTCCTCCCTTACCTGACAAAACGTGTCCTGTTCACTTCGCGCTGTTCAGCAGATAACCAGCCTCCTCCGACTTCTGCTGCATGCGGTCTCTTCCAGAACTTTCTCTCGGGTTTTCATGTGTGCGAATGCGCAAACCATGCTTAATCTAATAAAAGTCATTTGATCGAATGTATAATTTAAATTTCATTGTTATGTTATAATTTTATATTGTATCTATCTAAGAAAATAGATTGAAAGACACACATAAATTACAAAATGTAATTTTACTTAATCTAATCATTTTAGGCTATTGGAATGAAAAAAAAAATATCAAAACAGCAATGTTTTACTTTTTACAGTGTAGGTTCAATTCACTGATCTATATAGTCAGTTATTTCTCTGAATAAATTCAGATTTCAGAATGAGCACTTTTTCGTTTGTTATATATGTTGAGGTCGTGTCCGTCTGATGTTTATCATGTTTATGATGTTCGCTACTGTAATGAATGTAGCTTTTTAATACGTAGGGGAAATTCCCGACATTTAAAAAAATATCTGTTTACATGCCTAGGGTGTTTGCATTGTAATAATGTACAGAAATACTTCAGATTTAAAACCGGTGTCTCGTTAGGCAATGTTTTCTCATTAAAATCATACAATTTCCTATTAATTCAATAGAACGTTTACGCACACTAGGGATTACCAATATGGCGGCGCGGTGGCTTCACTTTAATGACGTCATTAGCAATCCAGTTCTATATTATAGATCAGTGGTTCAATTCAAATTTTTCAGTTCAATTTTTGTATGTTCTATCATTGGACAATAATAATAATAATAATAATAATAATAATAATAATAATAATAACAACAATAATAATCTGACCAATGGGAACTTGATCTAGGAAATGGTGGGTGGGGATTATATAGAGACCATTCGGCCACTGATTGACAGCTGGAGCGCGTTTGGATCGGATGGTTCATTCAGATTGACTTGTCTATCATTTATCATACTCTGTAGAGCAGGAGCACACAACGCTGAGACAGATCATCACACGTTCATGATTTCGTTACTTATTGAATCAGATTATAAATTTAGGAATACCGCTTAGACTTCAGATGGTTATAAATGGTTTCGGGATGAACGGGGAAATCACTCGGAACAGCGACTGGGCGACAGAAGTAGCGGCGGATATTTTCTGGCCAGTATTAGGAAAGGTGAGCAGAGCTGAATTTCTTGTCTTTGTGGGAAATGGATGTTTGGGTCGGGAGCGAGCCTCAGTCAGTTGACTGTCTGTCCGCGTTCCCGGGGCGGGAGAAGCGGGTTCGATGAAGGCGCCTGGGTAACGTACATCTGCAGGAGGTCGTTGACGGCCTCGATTTCCCGTGTAATGAGCTGAAAGTGGAACCGGATTAAGGGCGTCTTCTCAGAGCATTGCTCAGTGGAGCTGAAGTGCAGGAGTTCATCTTGTTGGGACGCTGTTCACGGGACGGTGAGAACAAATGCCGGTGGAATTGTTGCTGGAACGGAGCGATGATTGACACGACTCCTCTCGAAACTGTGTAACTTGGGAACCTCCCCCTTTCCAAAAAAAATTAATTCATTCATTAAGAGGCCACCGATCATGCACGGAAAAGGTATTTTTTTTTTTTTATTTTTTTTGCGTGGGCATTTACAATCCCAGGATCAGCTCCGATGGATTAATAAAGGACAAAAGAGTGTGATACGTGTTGCTATTTGTATGTTTTATAATCTTACATTTAAACGATTTTTAAAAACAAATAAACAACCAAAAAAAAAAAACGTCAATGGCCTAATTACGTTTTACTGTAAATTGTAGTGTCCTTACGAAAATTAACCTTTAGCTGTGTCCGAAATCGCTCACTCGTTCACTCATTAATCCCTATATAGTGTGTGGCGGTTGAGTGAACTAGGCTATATCAGAAAGGAGTGAACAAATAAGTGAACGGATTCGGACGGTGACGTATAGGCTACACTGCGCGTGAGACTTGGAGCTGTTGCAAAAACATTGTCATACGTATTTTTTTTATATTACATATACCTTATTTTAGAAAATAACAATAATAGAAATAACACTCAAAATGACTTTATATTGTAATTTATACATACCTCCGCGTCAGCTTTGTGGTTTCATATATGGTATATTATTAATTTGTTTTGTAATGCTTTTATGTTCATAATATATACTATTAAACTACTGATAACAGAAATAAACATGTTATGTTCATAATTTTATGTATTTATTATTGTTAGTATCTTGACACTCTCCCGAGCAGTGTTTTGAGCTCGGATAAGATAAAGGTCATAGAGCGCCCTCAGGCGACCATTAATTTTACATCAGCATGAATACGCTACCCACAGGTGATTTACGAACTTTTTTAAATGATCCCCCTAATTATCATCATTTTTGTAAGTTAACAACGATGCCACCTCAGTAAATTAGTAAAATATTAAACTGAGTTATTTCCTACATAACATATTTAAATATAATGTATGAAATAAACGTTAAAGCAGAAATAATAAAGATGTAAATGTCTTTTCCAGCTCGCCGGTTCACGCATTGGATTGTGGGAAATAGTGCTTCAGCGAGTGTACATTAGTTGTACACTCGAAATCAGAATGCATTGTGGGTAAAAAGTATGAACGAATGTAGGGAATGAAGTCGTTCACTCAGAATTCGGACAGCACTACAAAATGGCTGACACCCGATATAGTGCACTTTATAGTGTGTAGGGAGTGGTTCTGGACACAGCTGGGAACGCCCACAAAAACATCATAACCTATATAATTATAATTGATTTTACTTCATTTTATTTTATTGTATTTTATAACTTATTTAATTATATTCACATGTTTGCTGTATCCCCCACTTGTTCTTGTTGTAATATTTGTGTATTTTAGTTATGATTGTTAATTTAAAACAACAACAGGACAGGTATCTGAAGCAAATGGGTTTTCTCAAACAAACTGCATGTGATCGGTGACCTGTGCAGATTCTCAAATAGGCCACGCCTACCTGATGATGCAGCGTTGGTTACGCTCTTTTGAAACCCTGGGAAAAGTGCATCCCAGGAGCATTGCTGCACGGTTGCTAGGGTGCTCTGGGTGGTCGCTAGACAGTTACTAGGGTAATTTCCATGGTTGCTATGCAGTTGCTAGGGTGTTTTATGATTAGTTGGGTGTTTCAGTGATTCCAGTGAAGATTCACCTCTAGTGCAGAACTGCAGTGATAATTTTCACAAACACTCTGCCATCAGTCCGACGAACAGATCCTGAGTGTGTGAAAGACTGACGGATGGAGGGATGTGAGTGTGTGAAAGACCGACGGATGGAGGGATGTGAGTGTGTGAAAGACCGACGGATGGAGGGATGTGAGTGTGTGAAAGACTGACGGATGGAGGGATGTGAGTGTGTGAAAGACCGACGGATGGAGGGATGTGAGTGTGTGAGATTATATTTTTTGAAAGTTTGTGTAAAACAAAGGAAGAAAGAGATGAAAGAGTTTGTTTGTTTACAATATGAGAAGCTTTTGAGTGTTTGTAATAAACTCTATAAACTCTTTCTTTTTTGTGTGTGTCTATTTTTGTGTGTGTGTGTGTGTGTGTGTGTGTGTGTGTTCTAGTGTGGATCATGGAGGAGAGTTCAGGATCAGAGCAGGACTCCACAAATGTAAGTCCACACACAGTCACACAGTGTTGAGCGTTTGTTGTTCAGTTGTTGTAATGTGTGTGTTGTAATGTGTGTGTTGTAATGTGTGTGTTGTAATGTGTGTGTTGTGTTCAGACGCCTGTGATCTCACACTGGATCCAAACACAGCACACACTCAACTCGTTCTGTCTGAGGAGAACAGAAAGGTGACGCATGTGTCTGAGTCACAGTCATATCCTGGTCATCCAGACAGATTTGATGTGTGGGGTCAGGTTCTGTGTGAAGAGACTCTGACTGGACGCTGTTACTGGGAGACTGAATGGAGAGGATATGAGGTTCATATATCAGTGGTTTATAAAGGAATCAAGAGGAAAGGAGCGAGTGCTGACTGTTGGTTTGGAGAGAATGAAAACTCCTGGAGTCTGAGCTGCTCTGATCACAGATTCACTGTCTGGCACAATAAAAACTCCACTGTTATATCTGCTGCTCCAGGCTCCTGTAAGAGAGCAGGAGTGTATCTGGACGAGTCGAGCGGCATTCTGTCCTTCTACAGCGTCTCTGACACACACACACTCACACACTTACACACACTCACACACACATTCACTCAACCACTACACGCTGGATTTAGACTTTATTATAACTCTTCAGTGTCTCTGTGTCACATTAAACACACACACACCTGACACACACACACACACACCTGACTGACACACACACACACACACCTGACTGACACACACACTCACACACCTGACACACACACTCACACAGACAGACTGACTGACACACACACACACACACACACACACTCACACACACATTCACTCAACCACTACACGCTGGATTTAGACTTTATCCAAACTCTTCAGTGTCTCTGTGCCACATTAAACACACACACACCTGACTGACACACACACACACACACATTTACACACAACTGACTGACACACACACACACACACATTCACTCAACCGCTACACGCTGGATTTAGACTTCCTTATTCAAACTCTTCAGTGTCTCTGTGCCACATTAAACACACACACACCTGACTGACACACACACACACACATACACTCACACACTTACACACATCTCTGTCTGTAACAAACACACATTATTGGTGTGTAATCGTGTGAAAGTGTGTGTTTTCATCTGAACCCGGAGAGAGAATCTCAGTCTTCAGGAAGTTGAATATCAGACACAAGACAGTTTCCTGTTTCAGAGCGTCAGGATGAAGATGTTTCTCAGTCAGAGACACTTTCTGTGTTTCTGTCCTCCAACAAACAAACACTGATGTTTGTGTAAAACCATTATATGTGTCACATTTACACTGTTGTGTCATGTTTCTCAGGCCGTATTTCAGGAGATCATGATATTTTAGTCTTATAGAATGAATGAATGAATGAATGAATGAGGGACTGATGTAGTGCTTTATTGTGTATTGCTGGACACCCGAAGCTCTTTACAGTCACATGAGGGGGTCTCTCCTCAAACAGCACCAGGACGACGACAGCCGTGCGCTCACCACACTCCAGGAGACAGAGACAATCAGTAGAATTCAGACTAAAATTACTTCATCATCATCATCATCATCATCATTTATATTATTATTATTATCACATGTCTGAAACCAACATTCAAAGCACTGCTAGAGAAAAACAGTGTTTATGCAAACTGGACTTTAGATAAATTATTTTAAAACAATCGTCTGAGTCTCTTCATTTCAGGAACACCAATGTAATATATTTTGGTTCAATTATATTTTTTTTTTATTCCAAATTTTGATGATATTTAGCGGTAGGATGCAAGATTTATAATTTTTTTTATGAGCTATTTTTTCCATTAAGATTGATTAAACCGTGAGCCCCTTCATTTTCGGTTCATATTAGTACTTGAAATGTAACTCTTTTTTTTTATTTTCAGGAAAAAAAATAATTAATTTTGGTTCAATAATATTTTTTTGTCGATTATTTCAAATTTTGAGGATATTTTATGATATTATGTAATATTTATAACATTTGTATGAGCTATTTTGCCCATACAATTTTTGCGTCACATCTGGTACTTGAATAGTTGCATCTTTTTTTTTTTTCAGGAAAATCAATATAATATATATTTGTTCAATAATATTTTTTATTTTGATATAATAATGATATTTAAATTACAATATTATATTTTCATATAATAATGATATTTAAATTACAATTTTGTATGAGCAATTTTTTCCCCTTATTAAAATGAATTAAACTCTGAACCCCTTCATTTTTGGGTCACGCTTGCTACTTGAAAGGTTTTTTATTTTATTTTTATTTTAGGAAAATCAATGTAATATCTTCTGGTTCAATAATATTTTTAATTGATAATTTAGAATTTTGAGGATATTTTATGGTACGATGCAATATTTAAACATTTTTTATGAGCTATTTGTTCCACTAAGATTAATGAAACTCTGAGCCCCTTCATTTTTTGGGTCAAATTGGTACGCAAAATGTTTTTTTTTTAATTTTATTTATTATTTATTTATTTATTTTTGGAAAACCAATTTTAATATATTTTGGTGTTCCCATAATATTTTTTGTTTGATTATTTAGAATTTTGAGGATATTTTATAGTATGATGCAATATTTATAATTTTTTTATGAGCTATTTGTTCCACTAAGATTAATTAAACTCTGAGCCCCTTCATTTTTTGGGACACACGCTTGCTACTTGAAATGTTTTTTTTTTATTTTTTTTTGTTTTTTTTTAGGAAAATCAATGTAATGTCTTCTGGTTCAATAATATTTTTTATTGATAATTTAGAATTTTAAAGATATTTTATATTATTATATTAAACTCTGAGCCCCTTCATTTTTTGGGTCAAATTGGTACGCAAAATTATTTTTTATTTATTTAGGAAAATCAATTTAATATATTTTTGTTCAATAATATTTTTTTGTTGATTATTTGGAATTTTGAGGATGTTTATGATTCAGTGTAATATTCATAACATTTTTATGAGCTATTTTTTCCCCATTAAATTTAATGAACATCTGAGTCCCTTCATTTTTGGGTCATACTTGGTACTCAAAATGTTCTTTTGTTTTTTTCAGGAAAATTGATGTAATATATTTTGGTTCAATAATATTTTTTTATTGATTATTTCGAATTTTGAGAATATTTTATGATATTATGTAATATTTATAAAATTGTTATGAATTATTTTGCCCATAAATTTTTGCGTCACATCTGGTACTTGAATAGTAGCATCTTTTTTTCTTCAGGAAAATCAATATAATATATATTTGTTCAATAATATTTTTTATTATTTTTATTTAGAATTTTGAGGGGATTTTATGATACTATGCGATATTTATACAATTTTGTATAAGCAATTTTTTTTCCCCCATATTAAAATGAATTAAACCCTGAGCCCCTTCATTTTTGGGTCATGCTTGCTACTTTGAAAGTTTTTTTAAATTTTTATTTTAGGAAAATCAATGTAATATCTTCTGGTTCAATAATATTTTTTATTGATAATTAAGAATTTTGGGGATATTTTAAAATATGATGCAATATTTATAATTTTTTTTATTAGCTATTTTTTCCACCAAAATTAAAAAAAATCCGAACACCTTTCAAATTTTTTTTCACTCTTTTTTTTTTAAATGTTTGTAATTTTTTTTTTTTTTTTTTTTTTTTTTTTTTTTTTAGGAAAATCAATGTAATATCTTCTGGTTCAATAATATTTTTTATTGATAATTTAGAATTTTGAGGATATTTTATGGTACGATGCAATATTTATACATTTTTTATGAGCTATTTGTTCCACTAAGATTAATTAAACTCTGAGCCCCTTCATTTTTTGGGTCAAATTGGTACGCAAAATGTTTTTTTATTTTATTCATTTATTTATTTTGGAAAACCAATTTAATATATTCTGGTTCAATAATATTTTTTGTTGATTATTTAGAATTTTGAGGATATTTTATGATATTATGTAATATTTATAAAATTTTTATGAGCTATTTTGCCCATAAAATTTTGCGTCACATCTGGTACTTGAATAGTAGCATCTTTTTTTCTTCTGGAAAATCAATATAATATATATTTGGTCAATAATATTTTTTGTTATTATTATTTAAAAATTTGAGGGGATTTTATGATACTTTGCAATATTTATAAAAAAAAAATGTGTGGGGTCAAATTGGTACGCAAAATTGTTTTTAATTTTTATTTATTTATTTATTTTGGAAAAAATCAATTTAATATATTTTTTGTTCAATATTTTTGTTGTTTTTTGTTCAATGATTATTTAGAAATTTGTTGATTATTTAGAATTTTGAGGATATTATATGGTACGATGCAATATTTATAATTTTTTTATGAGCTATTTGTTCCATTAAGATTAATTAAACTCTGAGCCCCTTCATTTTTGGGTCAAATTGGTATGCAAAATGATTTTTATTTTTCATTTATTTATTTTGGAAAAATTAATTTAATATATTTTTGTTCAATAATATTTTTTGTTGATTATTTAGAATTTTGAGGATGTTTTTTATGATTTAATGTAATATTCATAACATTTTTATGAGCTATTTTTTTTTTCCCCATTAAATTTAATGAACATCTGAGTCCCTTCATTTTTTTTGGGTCATACTTGGTACTCAAAATGTTCTTTTGTTTTTTTCAGGAAAATTGATGTAATATATTTTGGTTCAATATATTTTTTTTATTGATTATTTCGAATTTTGAGAATATTTTATGATATTATGTAATATTTTAAAAATTGTTATGAATTATTTTGCCCCATAAATTTTTTGCGTCACATCTGGTACTTTGAATAGTAGCATCTTTTTTTTCTTCGGAAAATCAATATAAAATATATATTTGTTCAATAATATTTTTTATTATTTTTATTTAGAATTTTGAGGGGATTTTATGATACTATGCGATATTTATACAATTTTGTATAAGCAATTTTTTTTTCCCCCGTATTAAAATGAATTAAACCCTGAGCCCCTTCATTTTTGGGTCATGCTTGCTACTTGAAAGTTTTTTAAATTTTTATTTTAGGAAAATCAATGTAATATCTTCTGGTTCAATAATATTTTTTATTGATAATTAAGAATTTTGGGGATATTTTAAAATATGATGCAATATTTATAATTTTTTTATGAGCTATTTGTTCCACTAAGATTAATTAAACTCTGAGCCCCTTCATTTTTTGGGTCACAGCTTGCTACTTGAAATGTTTTTTTTTTTTTTTTTTTTTTTTTTTTTAGGAAAATCAATGTAATATCTTCTGGTTCAATAATATTTTTTATTGATAATTTAGAATTTTGAGGATATTTTATGGTACGATGCAATATTTATACATTTTTTATGAGAGCTATTTGTTCCATTAAGATTAATTAAACTCTGAGCCCCTTCATTTTTTGGGTCAAATTGGTACGCAAAATTTTTTTTTTTATTTTATTCATTTATTTATTTTGGAAAAAACCAATTTAATATATTCTGGTTCAATAATATTTTTTTTGATTATTTAGAATTTTGAGGATATTTTATGATATTATGTAATATTTATAAAATTTTTTATGAGCTATTTTGCCCATAAAATTTTGCGTCACATCTGGTACTTGAATAGTAGCATCTTTTTTTTCTTCTGGAAATCAATATAATATATATTTGGTCAATAATATTTTTTATTATTATTATTTAGAAATTTGAGGGGATTTTATGATACTTTGCAATATTTATAAAAAAAAATGTGTGGGGTCAAATTGGTACGCAAAATTGTTTTTATTTTATTTATTTATTTATTTTGGAAAATCAATTTAATATATTTTTGTTCAATATTTTTGTTGTTTTTTGTTCAATGATTATTTAGAAATTTGTTGATTATTTAGAATTTTGAGGATATTATATGGTACGATGCAATATTTATAATTTTTTTATGAGCTATTTGTTCCATTAAGATTAATTAAACTCTGAGCCCCTTCATTTTTGGGTCAAATTGGTACGCAAAATGATTTTTTTTATTTCATTTATTTATTTTGGAAAATTAATTTAATATATTTGGTTTCAATAATATTTTTTGTTGATTATTTAGAATTTTGAGGATGTTTTATGATTTAATGTAATATTCATAACATTTTTATGAGCTATTATTTCCCCATTAAATTTAATGAACATCTGAGTCCCTTCAATTTTGGGTCAAGCTTGCTACTTGAAATGGATTTTTTTTTTTTTTTTTTTTTTTTTTATAAATTTATGTAATATCTTTTGGTTCAATAATGTTTTTTGTTGATTATTTAGAATTTTGAGGATATTTTATAGTATGATGCAATATTTATACATTTTTTATGAGCTATTTGTTCCACTAAGATTAATTAAACTCTGAGCCCCTTAATTTTTTGGGTCAAATTGGTACGCAAAATGTTTTTTTTTGGTTTAATTTTATTTATTTTATTTATTTTTTTGGAAAACCAATTTAATATATTCTGGTTCAATATATTTTTTGTTGATTATTTAGAATTTTGAGGATATTATATAGTATGATGCAATATTTATAATTTTTTTATGAGCTATTTGTTCCACTAAGATTAATTAAACTCTGAGCCCCTTCATTTTTTGGGTCACGCTTGCTACTTGAAATGTTTTTTTTTTTTTTTTTTTTTTTTTTTTTTTTTTTTTTTTAGGAAAATCAATGTCATATCTTCTGGTTCAATAATAATTTTTATTGATAATTTAGAATTTTGAAGATATTTTATGGTACGATGCAATATTTAAACAGTTTTTATGAGCTATTTGTTCCATTAAGATTAATTAAACTCTGAGCCCCTTCATTTTTGTGTCAAATTGGTACGCAAAATGATTTTTTATTTATTTTGGAAAATCAATTTAATATATTTTTGTTCAATAATATTTTTTGTTGATTATTTAGAATTTTGAGGATGTTTTATGATTCAATGTAATATTCATAACATTTTTATGAGCTATTTTTTCCCCATTAAATTTAATGAACGTCTGAGTCCTTTCATTTTTGGGTCATATTTGGTACTCAAAATGTTTTTTTGTTTTTTTTTTCAGGAAAATCAATGTAATACATTTTTGTACAATAATATTTTTTGTTGATTATTTCATGATACTATGCAATATTTATTACATTTTTATGAGCTATTTTTTCCATTAAGATTAATTAACCTCTGAGTCCCTTCATTTTTGGGTCACGCTTGTTACTTGAAATGTAACTCTTTTTTTTTTTTTTTTTTTTTCTTTTCAGGAACATCAATGTAATATATTTTGGTTCAATAATATTTTTTGTTGATTATTTCAAATTTTGAGGATATTTTATGATATTATGTAATATTTATAAAATTTTTATGAGCTATTTTGCCCATAACATTTTGCGTCACATCTGGTACTTGAATAGTAGCATCTTTTTTTCTTCTGGAAAATCAATATAATATATATTTGTTCAATAATATTTTTTATTATTATTATTTAAAAATTTGAGGGGATTCTATGATACTTTGCAATATTTATAAAAAAAATGTGTGGGGTCAAATTGGTATGCAAAATTGTTTTTATTTTATTTATTTATTTATTTTGGAAAATCAATTTAATATATTTTTGTTCAATATTTTTGTTGTTTTTTGTTCAATGATTATTTAGAAATTTGTTGATTATTTAGAATTTTGAAGATATTATATGGTACGATGCAATATTTATAATTTTTTTTATGAGTATTTGTTTCCATTAAGATTAATTAAACTCTGAGCCCCTTCATTTTTGGGTCAAATTGGTATGCAAAATGATTTTTTATTTATTTTGGAAAACCAATTTAATATATTCTGGTTCAATAATATTTTTTGTTGATTATTTAGAATTTTGAGGATATTATATAGTATGATGCAATATTTATAATTTTTTTATGAGCTATTTGTTCCACTAAGATTAATTAAACTCTGAGCCCCTTCATTTTTTGGGTCACGCTTGCTACTTGAAATGTTTTTTTTGTTTGT
The DNA here is from genome assembly GCF_018340385.1 of Cyprinus carpio. Classification (NCBI taxonomy): domain Eukaryota; kingdom Metazoa; phylum Chordata; class Actinopteri; order Cypriniformes; family Cyprinidae; genus Cyprinus; species Cyprinus carpio. Next base: position 34,773,077 of record NC_056574.1, read on the forward strand.
TTTTTTTTTTTAGGAAAATCAATGTCATATCTTCTGGTTCAATAATATTTTTTATTGATAATTTAGAATTTTGAAGATATTTTATGGTACGATGCAATATTTAAACAGTTTTTATGAGCTCTTTGTTCCATTAAGATTAATTAAACTCTGAGCCCCTTCATTTTTGTGTCAATTGGTACGCAAAATGATTTTTTTTATTTATTTTGGAAAATCAATTTAATATTTAGGATACTATACAAAATTTGATTTTATTATACAAAACAAAAATTATGTTTTATGATTCAATGTAATATTCATAACATTTTTATGAGCTATTTTTTCCCCATTAAAATCTAATGAACGACTGAGTCCTTTCATTTTTGGGTCATATTTGGTACTCAAAATGTTTTTTTGTTTTTTCTTTTTTAATTTCAGGAAAATCAATGTAACACATTTTTGTTCAATAATATTTTTTTATTATTATTATTTAGAAATTTAAACAAGATTTTATGATACTTTGCAATATTTATAAAAAAAAAATGTGTGGGGTCAAATTGGTACGCAAAATTGTTTTTATTTTATTTATTTATTTATTTTGGAAAATCAATTAATATATTTTTGTTCAATATTTTTGTTGTTTTTTGTTCAATGGTTATTTAGAAATTTGTTGATTATTTAGAATTTTGAGGATATTATATGGTACAATGCAATATTTATAATTTTTTTATGAGCTATTTGTTCCATTAAGATTAATTAAACTCTGAGCCCCTTCATTTTTGGGTCAAATTGGTACGCAAAATGATTTTTTTTATTTCATTTATTTATTTTGGAAAATTAATTTAATATATTTTTGTTCAATAATATTTTTTGTTGATTATTTAGAATTTTGAGGATGTTTTATGATTTAATGTAATATTCATAACATTTTTATGAGCTATTATTTCCCCATTAAATTTAATGAACATCTGAGTCCCTTCAATTTTGGGTCAAGCTTGCTACTTGACTTGGATTTGAAATGGATATTTTTTTTTTTTTTTTTTTTTTTTTTTTTTAATAAATTTATGTAATATCTTTTGGTTCAATAATGTTTTTTGTTGATTATTTAGAATTTTGAGGATATTTTATAGTATGATGCAATATTTATAATTTTTTTATGAGCTATTTGTTCCACTAAGATTAATTAAACTCTGAGCCCCTTCATTTTTGGGTCATACTTGGTACTCAAAATGTTTTTTTTTTTTTTTTTTTTTTTTTTTTTAGGAAAATCAATATAATATATATTTGTTCAATAATATTTTTTGTTGATTATTTCAAATTTTGAGGATATTTTATGATACTATGCAATATTTATTACATTTTTATGAGCTATTTTTTCCCATTAAGATCAATTAACCTCTGAGTCCCTTCATTTTTGGGTCACGCTTGCTACTTGTAATGTAACTCTTTTTTTTTTTCAGGAACATCAATGTAATATATTTTGGTTTATACTAAAAAATATCTGTTTATACTAGTAAAGGAAAATTTGTTTATACAGGTAAAATAATATCTGTTTATATAGTGTATGGATATCTGTTTATATTGTGAATGAATATCTGTTTGTTGTGAATGAATATCTGTTTATATAGTGAATGAATATCTGTTCATATTGTGAATGAATATCTGTTTATATTGTGAATGAATATCTGTTGATATAGTGAATGGATATCTGTTTATACAGTGAATGAATATCTGCTCATTGTGAATGAATATCTGTTTATATTGTGAATGAATATCTGTTTGTTGTAAATGAATATCTGTTTATATAGTGAATGAATATCTGCTCATTGTGAATGAATATCTGTTTATATTGTGAATGAATATCTGTTTATATTGTGAATGAATATCTGTTTGTTGTGAATGAATATCTGTTTATATAGTGAATGAATATCTGTTTATATTGTGAATGAATATCTGTTTATATAGTGAATGAATATCTATTTATATAGTGAATGAATATCTGTTTGTTGTGAATGAATATCTGTTTGTTGTAAATGAATATCTGTTTATATAGTGAATGAATATCTGTTTGTTGTGAATGAATATCTGTTTATATAGTGAATGAATATCTGCTCATTGTGAATGAATATCTGTTTATATAGTGAATGAATATCTGTTTATATTGTGAATGAATATCTGTTTATATAGTGAATGAATATCTATTTATATAGTGAATGAATATCGGTTTGTTGTGAATGAATATCTGTTTGTTGTAAATGAATATCTGTTTTATATAGTGAATGAATATCTGTTTGTTTGTGAATGAATATCTGTTTATATAGTGAATGAATATCTGCTCATTGTGAATGAATATCTGTTTATATAGTGAATGAATATCTGTTTATATTGTGAATGAATATCTGTTTGTTGTGAATGAATATCTGTTTATATAGTGAATGAATATCTGTTTATATTGTGAATGAATATCTGTTTATATAGTGAATGAATATCTATTTATATAGTGAATGAATATCGGTTTGTTGTGAATGAATATCTGTTTGTTGTAAATGAATATGTGTGTTTATATAGTGAATGAATATCTGTTTGTTGGGACCATGAATATCTGTTTATATAGTGAATGAATATCTGTCTCATTGTGAATGAATATCTGTTTATATAGTGAATGAATATCTGTTTATATAGTGAATGAATATCTGTTTTATTGTGAATGAATATCTGTTTATATAGTGAATGAATATCTATTTATATAGTGAATGAATATCGGTTTGTTGTGAATGAATATCTGTTTGTTGTAAATGAATATCTGTTTATATTGTGAATGAATATCTGTTTGTTGTGAATGAATATCTGTTTATATAGTGAATGAATATCTGCTCATTGTGAATGAATATCTGTTTATATAGTGAATGAATATCTGTTTATATAGTGAATGAATATCTGTTTATATAGTGAATGAATATCTGCTCATTGTGAATGAATATCTGTTTATATAGTGAATGAATATCTGTTTATATAGTGAATGGATATCTGTTTATACAGTGAATGAATATCTGTTTATATAGTGAATGAATATCTGCTCATTGTGAATGAATATCTGTTTGTTCTAAATGAATATCTGTTTATATAGTGAATGAATATCTGTTTGTTGTGAATGAATATCTGTTTATATAGTGAATGAATATCTGCTCATTGTGAATGAATATCTGTTTATATAGTGAATGAATATCTGTTTATATAGTGAATGAATATCTGTTTATATTGTGAATGAATATCTGTTTATATAGTGAATGAATATCTATTTATATAGTGAATGAATATCTGTTTGTTGGTGAATGAATATCTGTTTGGTTGTAAATGAATATCTGTTTATATAGTGAATGAATATCTGTTTTGTTGTGAATGAATATCTGTTTTTATATAGTGAATGAATATCTGCTCATTGTTGAATGAATATCTGTTTAATATAGTGAATGAATATCTGTTTATATTGTGAATGAATATCTGTGTTTATATAGTGAATGAATATCTATTTATATAGTGAATGAATATCGGTTTTGTTGTGAATGAATATCTGTTTGTTGTAAATGAATATTGTTTATATAGTGAATGAATATCTGTTTTGTTGTGATGAATATCTGTTTATATGAGTGAATGATATCTGCTCATTTGTGAATGAATATCTGTTTATATAGTGAACGAATATCTGTTTATATTGTGAATGAATATCTGTTTGTTGTGAATGAATATCTGTTTATATAGTGAATGAATATCTGTTTATATTGTGAATGAATATCTGTTTATATAGTGAAGATATCTATTTATATAGTGAATGAATATCTGTTTGTTGTGAATGAATATCTGTTTGTTGTAACCATGAATATCTGTTTATATAGTGAATGAATATTGTTTGTTTGTGAATGAATATCTGTTTATATAGTGAATGAATATCTGCTCATTTTGAATGAATATCTTTTTATATAGTTAATGAATATCTGTTTATATTGTGAATGAAATATCTGTTTATATAGTGAATGAATATCTATATTATCATAGTGAATGAATATCGGTTTGTTGTGAATGAATATCTGTTTGTTGGAAATGAATATCTGTTTATATTGTGAATGAATATCTGTTTTTGTGAATGAATATCTGTTTATATAGTGAATGAATATCTGCTCATGGTGAATGAATATCTGTTTATATAGTGAATGAATATCTGTTTATATAGTGACATGGATATTGTTTATATAGTGAATGCAATATCTGTTTATATAGTGAAATGAATATCTGCCTCCATTGTGAATGAATATCGGTTTATATATCATCCTCCCCCTCCAATGAAATATCTGTTTATGTGAATGGATATCTGTTTATACAGTGAATGAATATCTGTTTATATAGTGAATGAATATCTGCTCATTGTGAATGAATATCTGTTTATATAGTGAATGAATATCTGCTCATACTGGTGAATATGAATATTTTACCAATACTACAGTCTCTGCACTGGCTACCTATTAAGTTCTGTATCAGTTAGAAAATATTATTACTTACTTATAAGGCCCTTAATGGTTTAGCTCCTGCGTACCTAACTAGTCTTCTACAACGCTACAATCCATCACGCTCCCAAAGGTCATAAAACACTGGACTTTTGGTAGTACCTAGGATAGCAAAGTCCACTAAAGGAGGTAGAGCTTTTTTCGCATTTGGCTCCCCAAACTCTGGAATAGCCTTCCTGATAATGTTTGGGTTCAGACACACGTTCTCTGTTTAAATCTAGATTAAAGACACATCTCTTTGGCCAAGCATTCAAATAATGCATCTCATAATTTTGGACTGCAGTTTTATCTGATCAATTGAGTATTATTATTCTTTAGCTTGGGTTAAACTAATTAATTTTACTTGGCTGGAACAGCAGCTAGGCTAATTATGTCTCTATTTGTTTCTCTGTTTTGCCACGGGATTTACATCCCGTGGTAACTAGGATTTACACAAGCTCCAGTCTAGATCCAGAACACCTGAGAAGAGATGATGCCAACCCCTTAGAGGACCTCAGATGATGCTAACCCAGAGACAACATACAGAGCTACCACATTTTGCTATAAGTTTGACTGCATAATTGCTGTTAATTGTCTGTTTGTTTACGTCTTATTTTTTTTGCCGTATGCACATAAACTGACAGTCATCACTGATGAGCTACTCCTAAATATTGTAGAAACTTAATTTTCTGTAAAGTTGCTTTGCAATGATTTGTATCGTAAAAAGCGCTATACAAATAAACTTGAATTGAATTGAAATAACACAAACCAACAGCACTGCCATGAGAGTCAGCTCTACTTTTAGTCAGGTCAAGTCACCTTTAGGGGATCTATAGTGCACTGTCTGATGCAATACTGAAGCTGACGGCTGCATGGTTACAATTTTATCTCTAATAGTATCGATCTTAGAAGTAAAGTAGTTCATAAAGTCATTACTGCTGTGCTGGTGGGAAATGTCAACACCTGTTGATGCTTTATTTTTTGTTAATTTAGCCACTGTATTGAATAAATACCTGGGTTTATGTTTGTTTTCTTCTAAAAGAGATAAAAAATAATCAGATCTAGCAGTTTTTAATGCTTTTCTGTAAGATAGGTTACTTTCCCGCCAAGCAATACGAAATACTTCTAGTTTTGTTTCCCTCCAGCTGCGCTCCATTTTCCGGGCTGCTCTCTTTAGGGTGTGAGTGTGCTCATTAAACCACGGTGTCAGACTGTTTTCCTTAATCTTCCTTAAGCGTAAAGGAGCAACTGTATTTAAAATGCTAGAAAAGAGAGAGTCCATAGTTTCTGTTACATCATCAAGTTGTTCTGAGGTTTTGGATATGCTGAGGATGTGATGGGTATTGAAGAGAGAGGACTCAAATGCGAGGGCAAAATGACAGTCTTTAATTAAACAAAGGAAAGCCACAGGTAAATCCAACCAAGGAGTACAAAAGATGAGAACAGAGGAAGACCCGTAGGCTGGGTAGTATAAATAACTCAGGAGACCTCTGTGGCTGGAACGACCAGCAGGCTGGCGAGGCGGAGGCTTGACTGGGCTCAGGGGGAGAACCGGAGACTGGAGCTCGCAGAGCGCGGAGGCCGCGGCGTTGGATAGCAGGTAAGGTTCTGTGGGGTGCAAATGGTGAGCACAGAGAAATTCGGGCAGTGATAGTGGTTAACAAACCCCACCCCCGACTAGACCTGACCGGACAGGACAGGACAAGACCAACACTAAGTGAAGACGCCAATGACCAATGCTTCATACGGAGGTAACAATCTGACAAAGAGACACGAGAAATGAGGGGGTAGAAGTAGCCCTAATAATGAGGCAGGATGAGAGCCAGGTGGAGGGGAAATTATCTTAATGAGAAGTGAAGACAGCTGTGACACAGAAGCGAAGAGCGAGGGAGATAGGAGGAGAGAAACCAGCAGGGGGAGAAAGAGAGAGACAAAGAGAGAGATAGAGACAGAATCATGACAAGACCATGACAGTACCCTCTCCTCAAAGAGCGCCTCCCGGCGCTCCAACGGGGAATGCTGGCGAGACCGGAGGAAATCATCAATGAGCGAGGGGTCCAGGATATCCTTAGGAGAGACCCAACTTCTCTCCTCAGGACCATACCCCTCCCAATCGACTAAATATTGGTGTCCACGGCCCCGACGACGCATATCTATGATCCTGCGGACAGTGTAGACCGGGGAGCCTTCGATACGAACGGCAGAGAAAGACGCCAGGGGGGGGGAGCGGGAGACCGGTTTAATGCAGGAGACGTGAAACACCGGGTGAACACGACGAAGATTATGCGGCAACCGGAGTTTGACGGCGACAGGGTTAACGATCTTGATGATGCGGAACGGACCGATGAAGCGGGGGGCCAAACTTACGGGAGTCAGACTGGAGGGGTAAATTAGATGTAGAAAGCCAAACCTTCTGACCCGAGATATAACGAGGACTCTTGACACGCGATCTATTAGCAGCCACACACATGCGCCTCTTAGAACGACATAGTGCAGATCTCACCCTCTTCCAGGTTCGCTTACAGCGACTGATAAAGGTCTGAACGGACGGGCAGTGAGAATCGGTCTCTTGGGATGAAAATAAGGGCGGCTGATAGCCGAGGCAACATTGAAAGGGAGAGATACCAGAGGCCGAGGAAGGGAGGGAATTATGAGCATACTCAGCCCAGGAAAGCTGTTCGGCCCAAGACGAGGGATTGCGAAAGGCTAGACTGCGGAGCATGCGGGCAACAATCTGATTGGCTCGCTCGGCCTGACCATTAGTCTGTGGGTGAAAACCCGAGGAAAGGCTAGCAGTGGCACCTATGAGACGGCAAAATTCTCTCCAGAACTGCGAGGCGAATTGCGGACCCCTATCGGACACGACGTCGGTGGGCAACCCATGAAACTTAAACACATTATCAATCATAATCTGGGCCGTCTCCTTAGCAGAGGGCAGCTTGGTAAGGGGAATGAAGTGCGCCGATTTAGAAAAAGCGGTCGACCACCGTCAGGATGACTGTATTACCGGCCGAGGGCGGGAGACCGGTGATAAAGTCGAGAGCTATATGGGACCACGGGCGAGAGGGAACAGGTAGCGGCCGGAGAAGGCCAGCAGGTGGGGAATTGCCCGCCTTGGTCTGGGCACAAACAGAGCAGGCGGCGATATTTTTTTTTTTTTTTAAACGGCGCGCATCACGTTCTAAGGAGGGCCACCAGAAACGCTGGCGGATAAATGCGATAGTCCCTCGAACACCGGGATGAACCGCCAGTCTAGAGGAATGAGCCCATTGAAGAACAGCTAATCGTGTGGGAACTGGGACAAAGAGGCTGCCCCTAGGACAGTTACGGGGAGTAGCGACGTGAGAGAGTGCGCGCTTAACCTGTTTCTCGATTCCCCAGACCGTAGCCCCCACCCACCCGACCGGGAGGAATAATTTCCTCTCGGGGGGTGCGGCCGATCGAGGGATCGAAAAGTCGAGACAACGCATCCGGCTTACCGTTCTTAGAGCCCGGGCGGTAAGAAATGACAAAATCAAAACGCGTAAAGAAAAGGGCCCCACGAGCCTGACGCGAATTCAATCTCTTGGCGGAGCGAATGTATTCCAAATTGCGATGATCGGTCAAAACTATAAAAGGAACAGTGGAACCCTCTAACCACTGCCGCCATTCACCCAATGCCAGGCGGATGGCAAGGAGCTCACGATTCCCGACATCGTAATTACGTTCAGCGGGGGAGAGGGCGGTGGGAAAAGTACGCGCAAGGGTGTATCTTATTATCCGACGCTGACCGCTGGGAAAGAACGGCTCCCACCCCTACCTCGGAGGCGTCGACTTCAACGATAAACTGTCTTGAGCTATCTGGAGTGAGGAGGATAGGCGCGGACGTAAAAAGGGTCTTTAGCCGGTCAAACGCCTCCTGCGCAGAACCGGACCAGCCGAAACGAGACTTAACCGAAGTGAGGGCGGTGAGCGGCGCGGCCACCTGGCTGAAGTTGCGTATAAAGCGGCGATAGAAATTAGCAAAACCGAGGAAAGCGCTGTAGCGAGACACGAGAATCAGGGACGGGCCAATCGAGCACGGCCTGAACCTTGGTAGGGTCCATACTGATCCCCTCTGCTGAGATAACAGAGCCTAGAAACGTTATAGACGAAGCATGAAAGGAGCACTTCTCGGCCTTAACAAAGAGTCGATTCTCGAGCAAACATTGGAGAACGCGGCGAACGTGCTGCACGTGAATCTGGAGAGAGGGCGAAAAAAAAATCAAAATGTCATCGAGATAGACAAAAACGAATAAATTGAGCATATCCCGAAGGACGTCATTGATCAGGGCTTGAAAGACAGCGGGGGGGGCGTTAACCAATCCGAAGGGAAGAACCCTATACTCGAAGTGGCCGAGGGGGGTGTTAAAGGCGGTCTTCCACTCGTCCCCCTCCCGAATGCGTACGAGATGGTAAGCGTTACGTAGGTCGAGCTTGGTAAAGACCTTTGCCCCCTGCAGGATATCAAAGGCTGAAGACATCAGCGGCAGTGGGTAACGATTCTTAACAGTGATGTCGTTCAGCCCCCGATAATCTATGCATGGGCGCAAAGAGCCGTCTTTCTTCTTGACAAAAAAGAATCCGGCGCCGGCAGGCGACGAGGAAGGAACGATTGTGCCGGCGCTGAGGGACTCAGATAAATAATTCTCTAAAGCCTCCCGTTCGGGAGCGGAAAAGAGAGTAGAGCTTACCCCGAGGGGGCGTGGTCCCCGGGCGGAGATCAATAGCGCAGTCATACGGGCGATGGGGCGGAAGAGACATGGCTCGGGAACGACTGAAAACCCCCCGCAAATCGTGATACTCCTCCGGTACCCCAGTCAGATCTCCCGTCTCCTCCTGCAACACAAAAACAGAAGACACAGGGGGAACAGCCGAGGCTAAACACTTAACATGACATGACAACTTCCAAGACAAAACAGACCCCTTCGCCCAGTCAATGTGCGGATTGTGAAGTTCTAACCAAGGGTGCCCCAGTACTAAAGGAGTAAAAGGAGACTGAAAAATAAAAAAAGGAAATTGTCTCCTTATGGTTACCAGAAATGGTCAGAGTTAATGGGATAGTCTGTTTCTGTATCCTAGGTAGGGCGCTGCCATCGAGGGCAAATAAAGGGGTGGGGTCTCTTAGCGGTGTGAGCGGAATACCTTGTTGGAGCGCCCACTCTTCATCCACAAAGTTTCCCTCGGCCCCAGAATCGATCAAGGCCGCACAGGAGGCTGACGACCCCGCCCACTGGAGATGCGCTGGCAGTGTCGTGCGGGAAACGGAAGGGATGGTCTTAGTGGTAGCGCTCGCCAGTAACCCTCCTCCTACTGGCGAGCGCTGGCTTTTACCGGACATGAGGACACAAAGTGAGAGGCACTAGCACAGTACATACAGAGGCGGTTAGAAATCCTCCTCTGACGCTCCTTAGATGAGATACGCAGACCACCCAGCTGCATGGGTTCAGGCTCTGAGTGGGAGGGGCTGACACGAGGCGGCGAGAAGAGAGTATCCTCCAGGCGATGAGCACGACGGCGTTGATCCAAACGTCTCTCCACACGGATGGCCAGGTCGATAAGGTCGTCGAGCCGGGCGGGGATCTCACGGACGAGGACCTCGTCCCGCACCTCTGGAGACAAACCCTCCAGGAAGCGAGCGGCCAGAGCAGGTTGGTTCCACCCGCAAGTGGTAGCGAGGGTCCGGAACTCGATGGAGAAGTCCGGCACGGATCGCCTCCCCTGCCGAAGTGTGGAAAGCCGACGGGAAGCCTCCTCTCCGTAGGCGGAGCGGTCGAAGACCCGGATCATCTCCTCCTTTAAGTGCTCAAAGCTTGAGATGCACTCCGCCTCAGTCTCCCAGTTGGCCGTTCCCCACTCGCGAGCCCGCCCGTGGAGGAGTGAAAGAACGAAAGCAACCTTGGCCCTCTCCTTAGCATATGTGACGGGCTGGAGCGAAAAAAAACCACCTCTCACTGGGTAAGGAAAGCGCGGCACTGTGTTGGCTCACCCGAATAGGCCGGAGGATTATTTATCCGAGGCTCCGTCTGAACGGGAGGACAATGAGAGGCGGAAGGCTGAAGGCGGAGGTTGTGGACCTGGCTGGACAGCTCGGACATCTGGGCGGCCAAAGTCCCGACGGCGTGTCGGGCAGCGGAGATGTCCTCCTCATGCTTCCCAAGGAGGACGCCCTGGTGCTCAACGGCGGTCTGGAACGGGCTGCCACTCGCTGAGTCCATCTTAATGGTCAGATTGTTCTGTGATGGGTATTGAAGAGAGAGGACTCAAATGCGAGGGCAAAATGACAGTCTTTAATTAAACAAAGGAAAGCCACAGGTAAATCCAACCAAGGAGTACAAAAGATGAGAACAGAGGAAGACCCGTAGGCTGGGTAGTATAAATAACTCAGGAGACCTCTGTGGCTGGAACGACCAGCAGGCTGGCGAGGCGGAGGCTTGACTGGGCTCAGGGGAGAACCGGAGACTGGAGCTCGCAGAGCGCGGAGGCCGCGGCGTAGGATAGCAGGTAAGGTTCTGTGGGGTGCAAATGGTGAGCACAGAGAAATTCGGGCAGTGATAGTGGTTAACAAACCCACCCCCGACTAGACCGGACAGGACAGGACAAGACCAACCTCTAAGTGAAGACGCCAATGACCAATGCTTCATACGGAGGTAACAATCTGACAAAGAGACACGAGAATGAGGGGGTAGAAGTAGCCCTAATAATGAGGCAGGATGAGAGCCAGGTGGAGGGGAAATTATCTTAATGAGAAGTGAAGACAGCTGTGACACAGAAGCGAAGAGCGAGGGAGATAGGAGGAGAGAAACCAGCAGGGGGAGACAGAGAGAGACAAAGAGAGAGATAGAGACAGAATCATGACAAGACCATGACAGAGGAATTGGGATACATCAGGAAGATTACTTACAAAGCAGTCTTTTGTGGTAGAAGTGATGGTTCTACTATACTTGTAACAAGAAGTAGAATTTACAGTTTTAGCTATATGATGTTTGCACAAAACTAAATAATGATCTGATATATTAGCTTGGTTGCATAATTTCAACATCAGCAACATCAATTTCATGTGACAGTATTAAATCTAGAGTATGATTTTGACAATGAGTAGGTCCTGAGACGTGTTGTCTAACCCCAATAGAGTTCAGAATGTCTATAAATGCTGATCTTAATGCATCTTTTTCATTTTCAACATGGATAATAAAATCACCAACAATTAAATCTTTATCTGCAGCCAGCACTAACTCGGATATAAAATCAGCAAACTCTTTAATAAAATCTGTATGGTGCCCTGGTGGCCGGTATACAGTAGCCAGTACAAACATCACAGGGGATTTATCATTAACATTTGTTTCTCTGGATAATGTTATATGAAGCACCATTACTTCAAACGAGTTATACTTGAAGCCCACCCTTTGAGAAATACAGAGAACATTGTTATAAATTGAAGCAACACCTCCCTCTTTACCTTTTGGACGTGGGTCATTTTTATAACAGTAATCTTGGGGTGTAGACTCATTTCAAATAATGTAATCATCTGGTTTTAGCCAGGTTTCTGTCAAACAGAGCACATCTAGGTTATGATCAGTGATCATATCATTTACAAAAAGAGCTTTCGTAGAAAGGGACCTGATATTCAATAAGCCAAGCTTTATCATTTGTTTATCCGTATCGCATCTGTTTTTAATTTGTTGAACCTCAATTAAATTCCTACTCTTAAATTGGTTTGGACCTTTTTTGTATTTTCTAGCTCTGGGAACAGACACAGTCTCTATAGTGTGATATCTAGGTGAAAGAGTCTCTATGTGCTGAGAATTAACTGACTTTTGGGACGTGAGGCGGCTAGCAGACGGTCGGTTTAGCCAGTCTGTCTGCTTCCTGACCTGGGCCCCAGTTAGTCAAGTACAAACTGTAAGACTATGTGCCATATTTCTAGAGAGAAGAGTGGCACCACCCCAGGAGGGATGAAGACCATCTTTTTTCAACAGGTCAGGTCTGCCCCAAAAGCTCGTCCAATTGTCTATTCTGAAAGTGAAAGTGAAAGTCGTGACATTTGCCAAATATGGTAACCCATACTCGGAATTGGTGCTCTGCATTTAACCCATCCAAGTGCACACACACAGCAGTGAGAAGTGAACACACCCCCGGAGCAGTGTGCAGCTATATCCAGCGCCCGGGGAGCAACTGGGGGTCCAGTGCCTTGCTCAAGGGCACCTCAGTCATGGTTATTGAGGGTGGAAGAGAGCGCTGTTCATTCACGCCTTCCCACCTACAACTCCTGCCGGCACCGAGACTCGAACCTGCGACCTTCGGGTTACAAGTCCAATTCTCTAACCATTAGGCCACGGCTTCCCACAGCTGCAGGCACCGCTTAGACATCCAGCCACTGAGTGATGACAGTCTGCTGTGTATCTCATCACCAAGGTAAGCATGGAGGGGACCAGAGCATATTACAGTGTCTGACATCATACTTGCAAGTTTACACACCTCTTTAATGTTATTTTTAGTGATCTTTGACTGGCGAAGTCAATCATCATTAGCGCCGGTGTGAATAACAATCTTACTGTATTTAGTGTCAGTCACTGCATAGAAACAGCATTTTAATGCCTTATTCAACCAGGTCAGTATGGTGAGACATTTAACTCCTTAAAAAGTGAGAGGATAAAAATATAAAGTAATTTATACATTTGTTAAGCTTTATAATTATTTTGATAGGCTGTTAATTGAAACCACATAGATGTCCCACATCCACAGTATGTTGTTTCAATTAACAGCCTATCAAAATAATTATACAAATTAACAAATGTATATTTTTTATACACAGATATTCAGATGTTATATCAAAACTTTCATCACAATAATTCAGTTTAATTTCAGTTTATTATAATTATGTTCAAGACGGTGATCCACAAAATTCTGTGAATCTACTTACTACTGTATACTGCCTGCTTTTTCAGTAAGTGATACAGGACGCATCATTCAACAATACATTTTGTCATATGACCTGATTTTGCTTCATGTTTTATTTAGAGAGTTGTGTCCAGTTATCATATTGTTCATATTATTCAGTTTTGGGTATTTAAAAAAAAAAAATCAACATTTGGCAATTATTCAGTCAAAACATGATACTGATTTTACGTCCTGTTTGAAATGACAAATTGAGTGAAGCACTTTGTACTTTGGGATAAAATATTCAGCTGAAAAAAACAGCTAAAACCAGCATAAGTTGATTGGCTGGTTTTAGCTGGTCGTCCAGCCTTGACTTAGCAGGCTAGTTTTACAGGGGTTTTGGCCACTACTTTAGCTGGTCAGGCTGGGAGACCAGCTTAAACCAGTTAAGACCAGCCAACCAGCTTAGGCTGGTTTTAGTTTTTTTTTTTTAACAGCAACATTCTGGCAAAAGTATATCATGTGAATATTCCATACAGATCATACAGAAAATCTGAACACTGTTATGAGTTCACATCCTATATTTAGAATAGTATGTCAGTCTGCTCTTCCGAATATAGATAGCGGATGTAATGCCTGCTGTCTTATTGGATCAGACATGAAGTTACGGCTGCAAACCCAATGTCTGTGTAAATAAAACAGCACTGGAATCTGAGAGAAAATCAAGATGAAAAAGATTTACATGATGCAGAATTAATTTAGAGTCCTCAGCTCATAAACATTAAAAATATATTTACTATTTAACATTAATATTCAAACTAACTCTGTTCAGCAGCTTTGCAGAATTGATTAAAATCTCTTTGAACTTTGTGTAAAGAGGTGAACGTGAACAGCATTTTCAAACCCAGTGTCTCAGCATGAGCTCCAGTATATGGTGTGTATGTGTGTTGCTGCTGCAGTGGAAACTTTACTCAATAAATGCTCTATAAATGGCTTTGAGTTTTGCGGTGAGCAGCATTTTCATCCAGACTTTCCCTTGAGCTCCTCAATGTTCTGCTGCAGCTCAAAAAGCAGCTGAGCTCCTCAGTTACACTGAAGTCTGTGCGGCTTCGTTTAACTTTCATTTGTAAACCTCTGCAGACTAACAGTCCAGCAGAGCTGTTCAACCGGTTAAAGACTCTCTGAATTTCAGACTGCAGTTCATGTCTGGTAGTTTTAAGGCCATTTATATGCATGTGTACTACTAAACATTAACAAAATGAGCTTTTTCAGATTTATTTAAAATTTCTAATACCTATAAGCAATTAAAATGATGACCATCTAACTTCCTGTTCAATAGGAAAAGCAACAACACAGGACAGAAAACTGTGCTTGTAATTCTGCATGATCATCTTGTCCAGAAGGATTATGGGATATTCTGATGGAGTTTATGTGCATACAAGATGTTAATAAAATGAATGGAATTAAATTTAAATTAAACAGATTGAAAGTCAAAGAAAATAAACAACAACAGTTTATCTATTTTCCTTAAAAATAAAAAAAATATTACACTTGTACATTAACAGTTAGCAACATAAATATTACAAACAAATGCTTTTTTAATGCCATCATGAACACTGATGACACAATATAACACTGTTTCTCTGGAACTGAGGAAGAACATTGTTTATGACATCAGGAACCTCACAATTAATAATAACATGAAATGGCATCAATGTGAAAATGGTAAGTAGTATGAACCACTTTAATAGTGATACTTTGGCTAAATATTAAAAACTGACTAAAAACTAATGCAGTTCTGACTGATATTCCCAGCAGTATTTGGATGTTATGAACAGAGAATGAATTTGTGTGACTCTTTCTCTTCCAGTTTGAGCTTTAGGGAAACTGAAATCACCCTGTTTGGACCACAACTATTTCTCAGGAAACCAGAAAATGACAGACGGACAGATTCTAAACAAAAATAAAACACCAGAAAACATCTGGTAAACTATGTTACATAAAAGAAACCAAGAAAAGTGTTACATAACCGCTACTATTAAAGAAGAAATCAACATATTATTCTGACCATTTGAGACTTTGATAAACAAGCAACAACAACACAAACAGCAACATTAATGAATCCATTTGAATTGACTTCCTTTGGTTTCAGGAATACATCCGAGTTCCAGTTCCTGAGATCTGACTGAATGCATCAGTGAGGAACGATCAGTCCAAAGATACAGTCAGTCATCCAGACGAGTCTGTTTTGTTTCTCAGCATCTGGTGATGAAACTCCTGGATTCAGTTTTGGCCACCAATAATCGGAGCGAATCGCTGGACGTCCGGATGAGTTCTCTTCCACTGACAGGAAAAGACAGAGCATTCGGTCAGTTTTAGGGCCAAGAACATTGATCTCATCTATAAAACCTCTCTATCAAATCTTATAAAGTGAATCTCACTAAACGAGTCCAGAACATTGCCAGGTCTTTTGACTCTAAAATCAAATATTGAAATAAGAAATTATATTTAGCTTAAGAAAATAGCTAGGGATGTAATGATTCACTCAAATTTTTTTTTTTTTTTTTCTTTTACAAAATGAGACTGAAGACATTTTACAGTAAATGAAAAGGTGTTATTTTATGAGGCTATTGCTGCACGCTTCTTTGTGAAATTAAAATATAACAAAACTAAATTGAAATTTTAAAACAAACCCCAAATCAAACAAGTTACACAAATAAAAGAAATCTCTTAATATGAAAAACTAAGGCTCTGTCTGTGCTCTTTCCATTTAAAATGAGAGGCAACCACTGCATTTTATTCATGATCCAAACAAAGATGAGTAGTTTTTACTCTAAATTAGATTGTAAAATTTCGAAATTCGAAGCAAAATCAGAATGGTCTGACTTTAGTTTTGTGAAACTATACATAAAAAATATCTGCATGAAACAGAAACAGCAGAAGCTCTGAATGAGACGCAGATTCACTCTCTGCCAGCAGGTGGCACATAAAACAAACAAATTCCTTGGTTACAGCTGCAAAAAAAGCAGAAAAAGCACCAATAAACACAAAAACAATACGCACTATAAATATACAATATAAAGAGACAAGATGAAAAGAAAACACCACGTAAACTTTTCTAAAGACAGTCAGTTCCCCTCAGAGATATATTCATATAAACTCCTGCTCCAATTGTATCATGTTTTGTTTAGCATCTCAACCGATTTGAATCGTCACATATTTGAATAACTTTTTTTTACTGTAATGCAAAAACAAACAAATAAATGATGTTAGTAATAAAGAATAATTATTTAAATTGTGAAGTATTACATAAAAATGGGGAAATTTACACCTCATGCGACTATTTGTTGTACTGTATACAAGCATGACAATTATCATTGAGAATAATGTGAATGAGAAAAAAATATATATCCCAAAATATTTTGGAATCAATAAATCAAAACATTGTAATGGTCCTAAAACAGGCTTCATTTTCTTTCAACAAAATCAAATGTATTATTTTTTCTTTTGATTTTATGGTTAAATGTGACATTTTTAATAAAACTGTACAAATACAGGAAAAAAATATCATAAGGTGTCAAAAAGAAATGTTAAATATAACCCTGACTGACAGCACCTGTATCAAAAACATCCAGTACTGTGGACGATTTCGTATTAGTGGAAGTTATGAAAGCTAAAGTTGACGTGTGTCATTTTTGCAGCACTAGTGGCAGCAGACAGAACTGCATAAATAAATCTCCTGTTTCCAGAACTCTCTGCCATTGGTTGGTATATATATATATATATATATATATATATATATATATATATATATATATGACACTGTTCAGCAGTAAGGCAGTATGTTGGATGTTTAGTGTTCACCTGTGGTAGTCCATTCCCACCATACTGACTCCATTGACAGCGAGGATGCGGTCGCCCTCTCTTAGTCTCTGACTGAGGGCTGCTGGAGAATCAGGCACCACTGACTTCACGTAGATGCCACTCACTCGCAGAGGAGTTTTCTATCATGAACAAGACAAAACAAAGTGAAGACGCAAGATGAGCTACGTCTACATGGTGATCCAACAGCAACAGGAAATGAATGAGTGTGATTCTCCTCTGTATCCGTCTAGTGGAACTGATGGATTTGTTTGCAAGCGTCCTGAGTCACAAGGGGAAAGCAGATGTTTTATTGTCTCTGAAGGCTCAACCTCACAGTCATCAGGTTCTTACTTCATCTTTTTGTTAACATCAACTCTACTTTTTCGATGACTATGCAGTTCTGGGAAACGCAGCGTTCAGTCAAGCTCTGGACTCATTACTGGCTTCAAAAGACGATCAGTGTGTCCAACCCAAACCCATTCATCCCCTACTGAGCCGCTTCTCGTAAAACAAACCCCCCACACATATACCTCACAGCTAACACCTAAGTCAGCAATACCAAGTCATTTACAGGGCCAAACTCTCTGAGGAAGCCAACAAAGCAGCCCCTTAGAGACTATGGCTCTGTTCCAAAAGCTAATGAGCTTTCTACATAGGCAGCATTCACAGACGAACTTGTTTGAAAAAAAGATTATGCTGTTGCCCATGTCATCTTTGGCCAAAACCAAATCTAAGGTAGCAACCCATTTAGCAGAAATCTAAGGTAGAATTAAGTGTCCTTTACATAGAAGACAATCCCATAATGACAATTTCAGTGAAGAAACCTAGTCTAAAGATGCTAACTGTTTATTATACATTTAATTAAATAAAATAGGCTTACTTTACCAAATATGAGTGTGTAACCTTATAAAGCAATAGTGTCTCTTCAGAAGACTTGGATTAAATGGATTGATTCATATGGATTACTTTTGTAATGTCTTTATTAACTTTTCAAAGCGTCAACATTTTGGGTGAATGGATTTTCAGTGGAGGAAGAGAATTCTCTCAGGTGAATGAAAGTCTTATGGGTTTGTAATAACATGAGTGTGAGTAAATGATAACAGAATTTACATTTTTGGGTGAAGTATCCCTTTAAATGTTTTTATGCTGTCTATGTAGGCTGTATCGCGCAAGGCAGCTCACTAGTTTTTGGAACAGAACCTACATGTGCTCAACCGTACAGATCTAGTGTATCCCTGATTATTTTTAGTCATAACAGCTGTTGATCGGAGAAGTTGTGCAGCAAGTGCTCAAATTGCGTTACAGTTTATATTATGCTTTACAGTGTCTACAGAGATATGGATATGAAATACCTTCTGTATCACAATGAAGGAACAACCATAAAAGACAATATGCTAAACAGTTCATAAGAAGGGCCTTCTTTTAATTAATATGAGACACAAAATGATCTCATTCTCATTAGCGTTAATCTGCCTCAACCGTAATTCACATACTGTGCACAGTTTGCCTACTATATAATTTAGCAACAGTATACACTATTATGTACATAGTCTAGAGGAGACGTGTACACTAGCATAAGGGCGAGAGTCAAGTACACAAGTACAGAATGAGAAGTAGAAAAGAAAAATACATCACAGATCATTCTCACCATTCCATCCACCAGCGCCAGCCCAAGACCGTGAGGTCCTTTCATCAGCTCTACGGTGAACACCTCATCTCTATCATCCTCATTTTCTTCTGTTCTTTGGTCTGTGTTTGCTGCGATGCCGTTCTCTACTGTGAAAACAAAATCAGACACTGCACATTATCAACTCAGGGTCTTCTCTAGTTCAGAAGCACATGCAAATCAAACGTTCTGCTCACAAGCTCTACATTCTGACTGAACTGCTTTTGAAGCCGTTGTTTGAAGCTGCAAATTTGCTTGGCGGTATAAAGAGTCATACAGTAAAGAGTCAAAACATCGACTCTTACGTCAACACAACATGCATGCGTCATTGTTTTTTGTGAATGTGCATCAGGTATCTATGCAAAGTCAATATTATTTAGGAATGATGGTTTTTTGTTGCTTCATAAAATTGGGATTCAACCACTGGAGTCAGTTAAAATAAATTCACTATTTTACCATTGTTAAAAACATGCTGATATTTTTTCTCAAGTTTATCATGTTGTAAGAATCTTTTTACCAGTATAATTTCCTTGTACTTTTTGTACTTCGTACAAATACACCTATATATTAAGTTGTTAAGTTGAAGTCTAACTCTTTTCCCATAACAAATTCTTCCATCCAAAAACATACCCCCCGCCCCCGAACATACCATGGTATTACTATGCGTATTTTTTTTTTCTGACATGCACAATGGTTTTTCCAGGGTATTTTCTGAAGTACCATGGTACTGTATATGAATATGGTAATCATCCATTATCATGGAATTATCATCACTGAACCATAGTATTACTTCGCTTAATTTCATGAAAGCTTTGTGTTTATTGCTCTCAGTGCTGTAAAAATGTATGATGTTTTATTATTTCATCAAGGAAATCATTTCTTGTCCTTGATAAAACAACAAGAGTTATTATTGTTTTCCGATAAATATCTGTACAACAGGTTTTAAAGAGCTTCATGGAGGAAGTCATATGTAAGGCCAAGGCATAATTTTGATTGCTTAATTTATAATAACGATTCATTTAATAATTCTAAGAAATAAAGTGCTCAGGAATGCCAGTTCCAAATATTAACCTGATCCCAACACCAGTTAAAAAAGATTTACTCTTGAACACAAGTGACCTCATCGGACCTTGTCTGTGAAATCCAGGCTAAAGTTTCAAAATCTAATTATGAGATAACAAGCATCAAAGTTTGATTTCAACCATTAATTTCATTATGATTTCAATCTTTGACATGGACTTAGTTAATATTAAAGATATAAAGGTTATATTTTCACAGAATGTTCTACATCTTTATGAAGGATGATGTTTTTGTAGAAAACACCAAATCAAAAAAAAAATAAAAAAAATAAAAGACCATAACCTCCCATACACATCCAGGGTCACATGTATTATGTGTGGGAGAGCACTCTGGAGAGGAGGAGGGCTGGTTTCCTCTTGCAGCCAGAGCACACAAACCCAACTCCACATCAACACCAGCACCTCCCATACGCCTCCAAAGACAATACTCTCTACCTTTGAAATCAGGGAACTCGCTATGGGATGAACATGAGATATTTCTCAGAGTACAGCTGACAAACAAACAGAAGACGACTAGAACTAGTGCTCAAGTATGTTTAAATCTTTGTAAAACTATATGCATAAGCAAGAAACATCGTTTTTCACCAGAATCTGGTGGAGAAAAGCAGATCAACATACGTTTTGGTGACTGCTTGGTCATGGTGAAGTGATGTTACCTTTCCTGTGCTGGCGTGATGTCTGCTGGACCTCCCCCTTCAGCAGACTGGCTTCAAGTTCGGCTTGGTCAAGACTCTGAGGGGTGTTGGGAGGCGTCAGCAGGCAGGAAGGATCGAGAGCCAGACTTTTGTGGTAGCCCAGGTCTGTATTCCCAGCCAGGCTGTTTTGGAGCTCCAGGCACTTGAGTTTCTGGGTCAGGACGGCCTCACACGAGCTCAGGTTACTGTGAGACCCCTGAAACT
This sequence comes from Cyprinus carpio, assembly GCF_018340385.1. Taxonomy (NCBI): domain Eukaryota; kingdom Metazoa; phylum Chordata; class Actinopteri; order Cypriniformes; family Cyprinidae; genus Cyprinus; species Cyprinus carpio. The sequence goes on from NC_056574.1 coordinate 34,793,997, forward strand.
GAGGTGGTGTCATGCTGACATGCTGCTGATCCTTTGACTCTGAGTCTTGGCAGGTGATTGGTTCAGATGCTGTCTCTTCAGTCAAGTTACTGCAGGAGCCCTGAATGCATCCGAAATGTAAAAAAAATATTATCAGCCTGTATTTTAAGTCATTTCATTTATTTGTATACCACTTTTCACAATACACAACATTTCAAAGCAGCTTTATAGAAAGTCATGCTGTTAATAATGCATTAGTGCTTTACCATAGAGCAAGTTTTAGGGCTGGGCAATATGACAACACACAACAATAATTAGAGGGATCCTTCAGATTTAGATCTGGCTATATTGTAATTATAGTGTAGTCTAGTGGAGATATATGAGAGTGCTGAAGCGACTCGGATACACATCTGAGCGTTCAAAAGCAGTTCATGGATTTTAATATTGGTCAGTTCTGTTCTATTAAGAGATTTAAATGTTGGTTGATTTTGCTCAAAGCAAGAGTAAAGGCCCGTTCACACCAAGAACGATAACTTTATAGATGCTTTATAGATAGCGATATTAGCATCCACACCAGCAAACGTTATTGTCTGTTTATTCTAAGCACACACGTGTCTGCTGCTTTAAATTCTCAAGCTCATGATAGCAAGATGGTTTCTGATTGGCTGTCAATGTTTTTATAATTCATTAGCTGAAAAAAAAATCGTTCTGAAAATGATTCCAATGATATCATTTTTCTGTGCCTTTATCATTATAGTTGTGGTGTGGACTCTGCTATTCTTTAATATTGAGAACGATTTTTAGAACTATATCTTTATTGTTATCTTTATAGTTATCGTCTTTGGTGTGAATGGGCCTAAAGTGATTCTCAAAAATTATTAAAGAAAATTATGATCAGGTGTTGTAGGTTAAAAAGTCTAATGTTCAGGGAAAGTAATTAAGAAATTTAGACAATACTCAAGTTTTGTTGTAAGCGAGAGTAAACAATTTATAGAAAGCATCAATGAAGATACAATTCCATTGTCTTAAATGAAAAATAGCCAGTGGTCAAACAATCTGATGTGATTTTACCATTTTTCAAATTTAATAGTCATTTAAGCTACAACGTTGAGCAATCTTAATTAGTAGCATCTTTCGGGCAGAATATCTATAGCAGAATGACTATACTGACTTTAGTTGAAAATTACTTATTTCTAAACTATAGGCCAATGTTTCGAAATGTACCGTCACACATCAGTTTTAAACCATTGCAATAAATGCCTGTGCATTTTCTGTGGCGTCTATTGGGAGTTAACAGGATGGAGGAGGTTTACCTGTGCCTGGCTGTCTGGGAGAGACTGGATAAACTCCTGCAGATGCTGGAGAGGAGTGAACAGCCCTGGCTCTTTGATGGGATTTCCCAGTTCCAGATTAAAAATGCTGCTGGGCAGGATTAGAGGAGGATGGCTGTCGAAACCTTCCAGGATATTAGCTAAGAGAAATTTTTTTTTTTGTTGTTGTTAAGCACTCAGGCAGAGGAACGGAGAATCTTAGTAAACTAATGACATCACTTGAGCCTAATCTTTAACAATAATTTAAACAATCACTTCACAATATGTTTAAAAACAGAAATGGTGCTTGTTACTGACAGGGCTGTAGGTATAATAGATTTGGAAATGACAATGGTTAAATATTGTACATTGTATCATTCAGTTACAGGATGAAGTGTGTGTGAATTCATATTTGGGCTCACCGGTATTGAGGGCAGCTGTTGAATCCTCTGGAGATGGCGTCCAGCACGGAGGACACGTCCGAGCTGTGTTGTACTCTCTCAGCATGTGATGCAGCTGTGCAGGGTTCAGATGAACAAACTCAGCTCTCAGAGTGGACCATGAAGCCTGTAAACACACATATAGATGCTTAGAAGAATCAATCTGCAAGGGACCTGGTTGTGATTGGGTCAAAAATTCACACATAAAACTACTTTCTTGGGATAAACTGTACTGAGCTCAGTAAGTAATGGAAATTTCTAACCACTCCATGCACTGATTTCTCAGCACGGTTAACTCTATTCACGAGTCACAACACAAGTGTTAAACATAAGTTTTGGTGCAAACCTGCTATCAGTTGTTGTGAACATTCACACAGATTAATTTAGATGAAAGCTGTGTATAGTCGGTATAACAATGACATGCAATGTTCTCTAATAATATCTCCTAAAGGAAGTATGAACAGGGAATAAACCAAAGGACCAAAGACTGAGCCTTGTGGAATACCTTTCTTTAGCATCGGAGCATCATATTTTACACAGTCACATTTTCACAAACTGAAAATCTAAAATAGGATAGTGCCTGTTTAGAAATGTTTACACAATATAGAATATTGTTGTGTTCTATATTGTCAGAAGTGGCACTAAGTTCAAGTAAAACAAGCAGAGAAATGCAACTCTGGTTAAATATCATGTAGTCATTTCTATGCAATAATGAGAATAATAGGGTGGAAACACCATTTCCTATATTTTTGATAAAGAATTTGAAATAGGTATACAATTATTCATTTCACAAGGGTACATTATCTCTGACAATACATGCCTTGGTTTTGACAAGCAAACTCTATTTTCGAACAAGCAAAACATATTTAAAATACCACAAATGAAATACAGCCAAAACGCTTAAAAAAAGGAGAGCTCACCAAACAGCACTCCACATTTGTGTTTTCATTCTCCTTTAGTGGTGTCTTAAGAATAGCCGATCTTAATAACAGAGTAGTGTTTTCCTCTGTGTCATTTTGAATCCAGAACAAAACAACATCCAATACTTGTATGTAATTTAACCAGTCTCTTCACAAAATTTAGGAAACAACAGCTGGGAATGAACATCGTACAAACTCACCAGCACAACCGACTCCTGCAGAACCTGGCAGGATATTTTTGGCACATGGTTAAAGGTTACAGCTTAGTTTAATTCAGACAGATTATCTTTATTAATGACATTTTTGTTTCGATTTTCAGTGCTCCTTTCAGTTTAATTTAAATAAAGAATACAGTTCACGTGCCTCACGCAAAAAAACAAAGACACTCATTTTTTAAATATGTAAGACAATCTTTTAAGGGTTGAGTACATTTTACAGCTTAAATGCATTTACCAATATAGCTTAAATGCATTTACCAATTACATATACATCTAAGGAATGAAATGTTCTAGGATGAATGTAGTGGGAAAGTTTTAGCTGATGCATAGACATTTTTTAGAAAAGCCTCAAACACGTGATGGGTGGTGTCACATCAGTCTGGAAAAGCTGCAAGACTGACTGAAGTCAAAACAGTCATGCTATTGCTTTCAACCATGTGCATTAGAAGAATGATAAATATTTAATGAAGTCAGGTCTGATATAAGGTACCTGTTTTAACGACCTGACACAAGTTTGAAGTATAACTGGAATATAAAAAGAATAAACAAGTACCCAATCCCACGAGTACAACAGGTCTAGATATTTGATGTATCAAATTTCAGATGTTCCTCCTAAGCTTCCTTAAACATAGATGCAAACAAGACAATTGACAATGAATGTGGATAGCAGCTCAGATAATATTGTTTAAGATCTCTGATTTTGTTTGCAGACGTGACAAACCTAAGAGCACCTTTTGAGACACTGTTGAGGGACACATTTACTGGATTTTTTTCTTAAGCAAATGTTTATATTTACTTTTCATTTGATCTCATTGCTGTCTAAAAGAAATAACTGAGACATTAAGGATATGTCATGTTGTAATTTTTCTTTGCTAGACACCCACAAGCAACAATCTGGGCTGAGGAGTCCGAATGGCTGTCCCAAAATAGATGGATGGAAAAGGGGAAATGACATATGAAACTATGTGCAGAAATGGGTGTTTTACAAACCACAAAATGTGACCTCATGCCATGGGTGGAACCTTAACAACCAGTCTCTTAGTAACTGTGACATGCCACCATTGTTTGTTGACTGGATAGAGGACGTTAACATTCAGTAATTGCACACTGGTTGATACTGACAGACATATGTGATCTCATTTGTCTCAACAAGTGCTACATGTGCTAATATTATTAGCTAGAACAGTACAGTTCCTCAAGACAAACTTGTTGGCTAAAGTTGTCAAGAACTTTAAAATAGTTTAAAAAATCCTTGAAGTCTGAAGGTTAAATCCCTTGTGTAGTCTAAGATCTATACAGCATTATGGTTGAGGCAGATTTAGCGATTAGTGTTCTGAGTAGTTAGTAGGGTGTGCTAGGCTGTGCTAAGCTGTTGCTAACATTCTTAACAAATTGCCAGGGCATTGTTTAAGTGTTCTGAGTTGTAGAGTGTTGTGATGTATTACAATATGGCTGCTAAGCAGTTATTGTGGTAGCTTTAGGCTGTTTACACTAGTGCGTTTTTGTTTTAAAACGCATAACCTTTGCTACGGTTATGCCTGTCGTTTACACTACTCTACTCTACACTAGATTTCCGAAAACGCTGCAGACACATTTTGGTTTGAAAACTCGTAAACGGACCAACACACACACACACACACACACACACACACACACACACACACACGGTCTAGATGCAAAAGTTCAAATATTTAAATTCACCTGAAGATCAAATCGGATCTGAAAAGCTTGTAATCATATTCATATGATTACACCTCCACGCAGCTCCTGTTCTACCCTACATTAATAGACATCTTGCATTCTGTCATTTGTCAGAGATAAAACAGCTTTTGACAAATTCAGAAAAATTAGAATAAAGTTAGAATAACGCATACCATGTTAGAAAAGGCTGAAGGACTGTACTGAGTTTGGTGAATTAGATTCTGTTATTTTAATAACAGAGAAACACCCATAATTCAATTGGGACTGAAATGCTGCTTTCGAAAAACTTACTTCATTTACAGTTTCACACTGTTTAAAGTGCATTTATGGTTGACAGCAGAATGTAAGATAAATAAACAGAGCTGTCATGTGAGAGTGAGTCATGTATATGTTTGTTTGTCATCTCACCCAATACAACAGCTTAAGAGCCTTACACTAGCCCCTCCCACCCAGAGCTGTAATCCAGCTCTCACGTCTGCTGTGTGCTACTCTGACAGCTTAAGAGCCTTAAAGGTCAAAGTTCACGTACCGAGACCAAGACCTTTGGCCACCAGCCGAACGACAGACAGACTCTTAACCGTCGTGAGCCGCGTCACGAGACCTGTAAACCCCCTACAACACAGGATGAGTTTGGGTGGCGTGCAGTCAACTTTGTACTGTCCTCTGTTATTGTGCCTTTGTTTTATGGTATGATAAGCTAAGAGAAACTCTTTTCCTTATGGACAAAAGAGTAATCAATGCATTTCCCACTATCAATGGATTCTGAAGGAAGTTGACAGGTTTAGGACCAGACAAACAGCTGGATTGAGTTCTTCTATTTCCTGTTCGTCTACGGACTAAAGTCTCTCCTGCTTGCGGCGCGCCGTCTACATTGTGATTTACAAAGTGATTCAACATTGATGACTTAGCTGAATAATGCATATTATTAAGGATTATATGACAGAGCGTTCGCAGATGAATCCATCGGCATGTTCTGACAAGCTCAACCGGGTTTTATTTATGTGATGTATGGAAAAATGGCATGACTCAAGATGTAAATATGACCTTTGTCATGAGATTGATGCTATTATGTGATTTTATTGAATTAACCTGATACCCCAGGCAATGCTGTTGGCTTATGAAACAGGTTTGCTCAGCGATTATTGAAACATCACAATATTTTTATAGTCCTAGTCACTGTTTGATGACCAATAAAAGGGCTTTATCAGGATTCCTATAACTGATACTTACACCTGTCTAATCAGCAGTCAAAAACAAGCTGTTTGTCAAAGGGAAATTGAACAGACAATACAGGGATGCTCTAACACCATTTTTGACACCAAGTACAGTACAAGATTTTTTTTGGTAGTCATCGATACTCATGTTTCCCACACTTCATGACCAATGTATTTTGTGTCTAGTAAATTGTGATCACCTGATAAGTGCATTTAAATGATTTGTGAACTAGTTTGACTAATTCATTAAAAGCAATGAAAGAGAACACTTTTTTTCTCACAACACATTGGCTTGCAAGAAACTTTTACTCTACAAAAAAACTATTTCTATCTGATGGAGTAAGACAACAAAAATGTATATGTAACACTTTACAACAAGGTTCCATTTGTTGACATTAGATAACGACATTAGTTAACATAAACTACCAAAAATACTTTAATGTTAATATAACCATTTACCAATACATTAACATTATTATATTAAAATCAAAAGTTGTACCTGTTAAAGGGGTCATATGATGCGATTTTAAGTTTTCCTTTCTCTTTGGAGTGCTACAAGCTCTTGGTGCATAAAGAAGATCTGTAAAGTTGCAAAGACTAAAGTCTCTAACCCAAAGAGATATGCTTTATAAAAGTTAAGACTCTTAGACACGCCCTCCTAAAACGCCTCATTTAAACATGTTCCCACACGTCTACCTCACAATGTGGGAAGATTTGCATAATGCCGCCCAAATGTTCAAGCAAAGAAAGAAGGTGTAAAAGAAGGTGTAAAAATACTTAGTTTGGCCTTCCAAAAGAGGACAAGACTAGAAATCAGTGGTTAAGTTGTATTTACAACACTGTTCCAGAACACTTCAACCCAAATGTTCGAGTATGTGCAGCACATTTTATGGAGGACTGTTTTCGTGATCCTGGGAGAGGAGTTTACAATGCCGGCTTTTCTGACTCACAGACTGTAAGTACGTTTACATATGTAAAGTATTTGCCACTGAAATTACAAAAACATGAGTTTTGAGCAGTGTAGAGCAGCGGTTCTCAATTCCAGTCCTCGCACCCTCCTGCTCTGCACAATTTGTATGTTTCTCTTATGGCTTTAGACATTTGTTCTATTCGAAGTTAAGTGCCTTGCGAAGTGGACATCACAGAATATTCCGCCATGATTCCAGTTCGAAGCGAACGTATATGTTCCATTCAAAATGCATTGAAGTGTGCAAGACGTGAATTTAAATTGTATTTATTTGCAGAGGTATATGATGTCACACTTGTGTGTGAAGATGTTGCGCAGCACAAATCCGTGAATGAATGTTCCGAAGTGAGGTAAACGTCAACAGATTTCCCCTGCTCAGGGAGTAGGGTGCAATGAACACTGTGTAGGGACCATGTCAATAGAAACACAGTTCATGCACGGAGCTCACTTCTAACGAGCTGATTATCTGAATCAGGTGTGTTAACAAAGAGAGACATGCAAAATATTCAGAGCTAGGGGGCGCGAGGACTGGAATTGAGAACCGCTGGTGTAGAGTAGGGCTTGTTGTTTGTCGTTTCTCCAATCACAAATGCAGACATGGTTTTATGTTTACGCGGCGCGATGCAACGCAATGCGTAAAAAGACAGTGTAAGTCAATATAATTTGCAATTGTGCCAACTGGATGCAACAAATGGCTCGTTTGTAATGGGTTTTATTGTTTTTGTCTTGTAGTGCCGGTGTTTTGACCGGAACATGCACCACAGTATGACAAGGGGTGTAACATTTCCATCACACGCTTTTGGCATTCGGCCAATCACAATGCACTGGATAGCTGGCCAATCAGAGCTCACCTTTTCAAAACAATGAGCATTGTAAAAAACAAAACGTTTCAGAAAGGGGGAGCATAGAAGAGAAACAATAATGTACAGTATGTGGAAAATAATGAGTTTTTTTAACCTTAAACCACATAAATACATTTTATTTACATCAAATACACCAAATAATGTTCTTTTTAGCAACATCATAGGACCCCTTTAATATTATATAATGGACCTGAGCTAACATGAACTAAAAATTAACAGTTGTATTTTTATTAACAAACACACACACACACATATAGATAGATAGATAGATAGATAGATAGATAGATAGATAGATACTGTAACAAATTAATTTCTCATTGTTAGTCAGTGTTAGTTGCCTTAAGTGCATTAATTAACTTTACCTTATAGGACCTTCATGTAAAGTGTTACCAATTTATGTTCACTATAGAAACAAAATTCTCTGATATTTTCAAGGTATTCCATGACAATAGGAAACAATATATTGGGTAGGTTTAATAATTTAAAGCCCATGTTGCAGGTTAACCACCACTGTCGATTAATGGGTACATAAATCGTTCAAGATATGTATATCATTTTTAAAATGTCTCAAAAATGGCCTTAAAGACCAGTTTTTACGTTTTTGGTATTAACGGGTTTTTTTTTACGCAATTCGGTGATGACGTCACATTGGGGAGAAGTGGAGGAAAGGTAGCCTCAGCCTATTATGATGCGCGTTCCAGGCAACCCGTAACCCTGTTTTTTCAAACCTTAAACCCGTGAAAGTGCACTGGAACGGCAGTCAAACCCGTGACTTCCCACCCCGTGAACTCGTACTAGATCGATGTACTCCGAGTTCCGACGTCACACAGGACGCGAAACAACAATGACAGCCCCTACGGATAATGCCTACGGATGCAGTGTTTATGCAAGTGGTACACGTTGAAAAAACGATTTTAGGTCAATGTAACGTTGCAATAAAATAAATAATCTAGCTACAATTCAAAGCCAATTAAATGCATGGTCCGAGGAGAATGAGAATGAGTTGGTGAAGTGTCGTTGAGTTGCTATCATTTAGCAATGCAGCAATGAGCACTGGAGCTAGTCTAACGAGCAGCAGTGCACAATAACGACACCATATACATATATATTTTACTGTCATTGGATAGCACCGATGAAAAATAAACGTTTTCTTTATATCTAGTGGCAGTGATCATGACGTTAGTTCATATAAGTACCAGTGACCTTTGTCATAGTGTCGTACTGGTAAAACTTTGTCTTTGTTTGTCATCTAGAAATAGGAGGCATCATGCTAGCTATATGGGCGTTTCTAAGCGTTTATCTCTTCCTCCGGTGAAAATGTTGTTGCAAACGTAGCCGCGTGTCTGTCGCTATGTTTGGCTGGTGCTTGTGTGTAAACTGCGTTGGAAAGCTGGTGCTGTGTAGGGAAGTGAGTGCGTTTGGTCGCTGTTGGTCAATATCTATGTATCGATCTATCTGTCTGTATATCTATCTATATCTATGTATTTATCTATAATCTGCGCTATCTGAATACTCTCGTCTACTACTCGTCACTCTCAATGCTCTCAAGGCGGGCTTTGGTAAATTCTCTCCCCAATGTGACGTAATGCAGTGCATTGTGGGGGAATCATATTTTGCCCCAAAATGAAAAGAAATTATATTTTGCTTACAGAAAATGAAACATTTCCCCAACATTCTCAATCAATCAATCAGTCAATCAATCAGTCAGTCAGTCAGTCACTCACTCACTCACTCACTCAAAAAATCAGTTCTTGTTTGGATGCTTTATTGACATTTATGGCATTTATAAAGGCTTCAATATTGTATGAAAAATACACATTTAAAAAATGTACAAATTGTTTGATTTATAAGCCTGGTTGATAAATCAGTATATTACTACACTGGATTTTTGTTCTGCTATGGAATTAAACTTTTTGTTTATTTATTTAACTTAATGTTGTTTGCATTTGCTATAGATATTGGATTTTTTTTTTTTTTTTTTTTTTTTTTGGTGTCAGAACATTTTATTGTGTACGAGTACATTAGCATAGCACTGGAATCTGTGAATAAAAGGCACATCTCTAGTACAATACATCTGTAAATCTCTTATATTTGCATCAGTGCAAGCATTTGTGAAGGGTTTCTGACCTGCAGCAGGGTCTCCTTTGGAGTTGCGAGCAGGTTGACGGCAGAAGAGAGTCTCTGGAAGAAGTCAGCAGCCAAATCTCCCATGCCAATGCTCTGAATCCAGTCCATCAACAAATCCAGATTGGCCCGGATCTGCACTCCTCGAGACCACTGGTAGAAACCACCTCCAGACCCTTAAAAACATCCATATCAATATTTATTCAGAAGTCTCAATCAGTGCAAAAGGTAGCATGTTATTCATTATAGTTTTTCAGCAATCGTCAAAAGTCGCAATCTCAGAAAATGTCAAAAGCTCAATTCAAACAAACATTTTGTCAATTTTATCCGGCTTCAGCAGACTATTGTCGCACAAACAGCTAGGCTATGCGGACAGTGATATTTACACCTAGGTACAAATATTCCCGCTGTAAAATTCATACCCATCCCAATGGAGCAGCAAGACCGCGGTGGTGGAACAGACGGTTCGACAAAGCAGTTCACACCACACTCTCTCGCCTTATATGTTGTCTGAGACATTGTGCTTTTGGTGAAAACAGCTTGCACAACAAGTCCTCAGAAGGACCTTCAATGCATGTGCTCACCTCTCTCCATGAGTGTGTTGAAGAGGGAGGCGTTGGTGAAGAAGAACAGGTAGGTCAGCAGTTGAGATGTGATCTCGCTGTGCACCTGGAAAGTGTTGAGGAGATGCAGTGCCTCCTTCAGGACGTCCAGGATCTGGCTGACTCCCGCAGGCATGCGCAGCTGACCGCTCTCAGAGAACGGGTTACTATCCAGCAGCCCCGGCAGCACAGCATACAGACTCTAACAGAGGAGACGGGTAAAAGGGTTGTTTTGCTGTGCTTACAGATCGCTTGAATGATGTATACTGTAGAGAATCTGATAATGTTAATACTGCTAGCTTAAATACTTGCTAAAAAGTTGTCTAATAGCTTTATTAAGTGTAACTGTCTAACCTCTCCATATATAACACTTTACGTACTGCAGTACATATACTTAAGGAGTCTCTATTTTGCAACATTCATAAATGTATACATTTATTCACTACTAAATCATGACAATTATCCAGTATGATTTTTTGTTTAACAGTCATGTGAGGGGCCAAAAAAAAAAAAAAATTGGATACAGAACAAACATATTTTTAAATCTGAAGGATCATGTGACACTGAAGACTAGAGTAATGATGCTGAAAATTCAGCTTTACATCACAGGAATAAATTAGATTTGACAATATATTCAAATAGAAAACAATTGTAATAATATTTCACAATATTACTGTTTTACTGTATTTCTAATCAAGTAAAATGCAGCCTTGGTGAGCATTAAAAAATCTTACCACCCCAAACTTTAGTGTGGTAGTGTATATGTATCAATATTAGAATATATGTTTATATTTATAAATCCTGAATGTATATCTGAATACATTATATGTAACTCTAAAAAAATTCTGAATGTATAAATGTAACCTTAACAGCACAGAGCAAGACAGGTCACATTATTTGTGCTATCAGTACTGAGGACGTAGCCAGGGGCAGTGCTGTGTGCAGTTCCTGAACGTCGCGTCTGAGCCAACAGGAAGTACGGCACAGGCTGACTTCCCCTCAGCGGGGTGATATGTGGCTGTGACTGGACTCTGAAGAATGTCTCTGCACTGACTGCCCATTGTTACAGCACCAGTGAGAGTCCTGAGAATCATTCAGATAAGACTAAGCCTGCAGATGCATCTCACATCCACACTTACTTTTCTCACTGCTGCCCCTCAGGAACAGATAAAGGGATTCTGTAAACAAATAAGACCAAGCAGATAAACTGTGCCAGACGGGAACTCAGGCAAGGCTGAGAGCCTAGCGGGAACGTATTTTATCACAGAGTAAAAAAAAAACATACTGCTAAAAAAAAAAAAAAAAAAAAAAAAAAAAAGGGAAAAAAAAATCGTTCTACATTCACCAGGAACTTGTGTCTTTAAGCAGAAGGAAATACGGAAAGAGAAAAGTTCTGGCAAGAGATTATGACCATCCACTGCAAATGAAACTTCAGATTTCAAACTAAAGGTGTGACCACATTTGCGGAATACCAATATTAAACAATATTGAATTACTTTTAATTGCAAGCCTGAAATACACTAGAACTCTTCTTTTGAAATGTATAGGCTCTACTTTTTAAGTCTCTGCTATGTTGACTGATCATTTAAACAGATGCGGGTGGTAAAAATATGCACTCGATTACGACTGCCTTAAAATATTCACACCATAAAGTAAGCATTGCCATAATTTATCAATAGTCGATCATAAGCAATTGGCATAAATGTGCTTTTTGTGTGTTGATTGTGAACTGCTCTGAAAAATCGAGACGGTAGAAAGCGCAACAGCGCTGCATTTTTACTTTAAAATGTGCATTGCTCATATTTATTTAATTAAATCATAGCCTTTTTAAGTTTAATAACATTTTGCAATTTCTGTTCTTCCATTTCCAAATTAAAGACCTCTTAAAATAATTAAGACATTTGTGCGAGTGAAATGCGAGTGAATTGCTGAAATTTTTATAAATAGTGAAGTGATGTATGACACAGCTCACCATCACTATGACAGTCCATTGTGAAAAAAACATCAGAATTGCATCAGAATCGCATTGATTCCTACTGAAATGACTGGATTTTGTCCATGTAAATTCTTTAAACATGGGTAAATGTGACTGCTCCTCAATGCAACTCATAAAACATACACACACTGCCAATTTGTCAGGGCACAGCAAAGGTAATGAAGTCGAAACAAGTGCTTCACACTCTATGCACTTCAGCCATATGATGTCATTGAGAAACTAACCAGAGCCAAAGGTCCCGCCCCCATGACTCATCACTGATTAACACATTCTTGGCTTTATGTCATAGCCATGACATCATAGCATTCATTATCATGACTAAGAGATGCCTGGATCCCACCATTCACAACAAATGACATACAACCGAAATATCTAAATGCTATGATGAAATCCGTTTTAATAGCAACGATGATCCTTATGCTGATAAATGATCCATATGCTCTTTTAACAGGAAAATACAATTTCCTGTCAACATCCAATCACCTTACACACAGCTGGCTTCTTCAAAGAGATGTACATGCTAATGATCCTTAAACTAAACTCCATGCAACTGTAAACTTCCTGAAGGGTATTCTGACTGCTTTAACTGGACACTCCTCTCCCTTTCTGGTGACGAGAACAGAATAGCTCCTGCTCAGGAAACAGATGAACTCTGAGTCCACATGTGGAGGTCCACAGCTGCTTACCCATCAGGCAGAGGATGGGTAACTATGGCCTTCCTGTCTACTTAAACCCTGATATGCTAGTTGTTTTGTAGGACAGGACTGGAGTGTTTGAACCGTGAAAGACGTAACCTCTCCATTTACTTTTATCCACAAAGTTAATCTGCAACAAATGCGTCACATATTTTGAATTTCTTGTCTCCACCTAGCCCGGATTTCAAGGTGACTTCATCACCTGCAGGATTTTCTGCACCACTGAACTGATGTAACTCTGATATAATGCAATAGAGAATGAGATTCACAACGTTTTGTTACGTGTTATTTTAGCACTGTTTATATACTATTATACAGTAGTATTTATTAATATTTTTAATTAGCTTTTATTGTAATTTTTTATTTTAATATTAGTTTAGTAATGTTATTATGTACATTTTACATTTTTTACATTTTTAATATATTTCTGTATAGCATTAAATTATAGTTATTTCAGTTTTAGTATTAGTAATTTCAGTACTTACTAAAGTACTTGTTCTTTTATTAAAACATGACATTGGACAGAAAATAACAATCTCAGTCTGATTGTCTTTAAGACATTTATCAAGTACAACAACAGACAAATCCAGCAAAAAAACGAATGTTGTCGACATCGTGTTCCAAAACATTCCACGCTCGTCTGAGAGAGGCAGGGATTTGTCATTAACTTGAGCCTTGAGAAAATACACTGTTAATGTGTTTGTTTTTGATTCTTTGGGAGAAGAGGACAAGTTATCTCGCTCATCAATAGCTATGGCCAATCCCTATGTCTCCACTGCCTTGTTATGACTTTATTTTGGCTTACAGACTGGAAGCACAGAATGGTGTTTACATGGTTATGTCCTGTTTCACATATTTTACATCCTTTAGGGCTATGAGGATCATATTTAATGCAATATAAACATTACCTATCAAGAACAATTACTAAAAGATTATACTTTTAGTAGTAATATACTTAATATACTGTATAACATAAACACACAAAATTTTTAAATAATTTAATCAATAGATGGACACAATGGTCTTTAATGAACTTACTTTAGTGAGATAGTAGACACACTGCTGGAAGGTGAACATGATGACTTCCTCTAGTACTGTCATAGCCTCCTCGCTGGCAGCACATGTGGACTGGATCTGACAATCCATTGATTCTGAGCAGATGAAGACATGATATTTTTGTACATTCACAAAAGATCTCATGTACCAGCATTCTTATGTTCTGAAACCAAAAGCTGAAATTAACCAATAACTAAAGCAATGAGCCAAAGAGGCCATGTGTCACGGTGATCTAACACATATTTAGTGTAATTTAGGACAACACAGAGGGAAGGCTGGTACCTTTGTCCATTTCCTGCCTGTCCTGTTGTCTCCACGTTAAGAGCAGGGGGACCTCATGATGGATGAAATGCAGCAGCTCAATGGAGTTGGACATCCACAGCACCAGCGGCTGCAGGTCTGAGATCAGATCCTTGATGTTCAACACATGCTGCTCTGCTGACATATCACTGGTGCTTCTGCAGCATAGAGAGCATAATGTTCATGTTATCAAAATACAGACTTGTGTAAGTTTATTCATCCTTCCATCCATCCATCACTCTGTCTGCCTATCCAACAAACCAATCATCCATTCTTTATCAGACCAACCAACCACTGATTCTCCAAACCAAACAACCATCTGTCCAGCTATATATCTTTTTGTTCAAACAAACAAACAAACAACCATCCATCTAACCAACCAACTATCCTTATCTCTAAACAACTATCCATTGACCTGTCTCACCAATCAACCATTGACCTAAACAACCATCCCTTGATCTGTCTGACTAACCAACCAACCATCTATACATCAAAATATCTGTACATCCAACCAACCAGACATCTGTCTATAAACACCTGGCTATAAGCTTGTCCACCCATACATCTATCCATTTGTCTAACCAACCATCCTTCTACCTTTTCGCCTGCCAGTCTAAATATCTGCCGAAATAATCAATCAACCAACCATTTACCTCTGTAACTTATTTTATTATATGTCTGGCTAACCAACCAAACAACCATCTTTCTATCTAACCAACAATCTATCCAGATATCTATCCATCAACATTTCTGTCCACCCAACCAACTAACCAATCACCTATCTAACCAGCCATCCATCCATCCATCAACCTGTCTGTCTGTCTACATGTCTGTCCAACCAACAAACCAATCACCATATCATCATATAACCATTTATGCATCTGTCTATCCAAACATCCATCTATTAATTTATGTGTCTAACCAACAAACCAACCAACCAATTTACCATTGATCTAAACAATTATCCCTTGATCATACTAACCAACCAAAAATCAGTCTATCCGTCAAGATATCTGTCCATCTAACCATCTATAATCTAAACACCTATCTATGAGCTTGTCCAACCAAACAAACCATACATCTCTCCATTAGTTTAACAAACCCCTGAACTACCTTTAGTCTTTAAGTCTAAATATCTATCCAACCAACCAACCAACCATCCATCTCTCTAACCATTTATTTATGTCAAAAAAACTCTCCATCTTTCTTTCTAACCAACCATTTGCCTGTCTATATACACCTATTTATTTGGTCTATCCAACAAATCAGCCAGCTGAAAATTTTCAGTTTGTCTGTCTAACCAACCTATATTCATCCATCCATCAACCTTTCAGTCTGTTTCCATGTCTGTCCAACCAACAAGCCAATCACCAACCATCCATCTAACCATTTATGTATCTGTCTGACCAACCATCCATCAATCCATCCATCCACTAATTTGTCTATCCAACCAACCAATCACTAACCATCATCTAACCATTTATGTATCTGTCTGTCCAACTGTGCATCCATCCATCCATCCAATGAACCATAGCCCCGAAAAGAAGCAAGAAAGCCATAATCAAAATCAAAGATGTTGAGGTTTATTAACACCCCCCACCCCTTTAGTACTTCCATTCTAACCACTAATCTGTATACCTCACCACAATATGGAGGGAAAAGATAAAAAAATCAGGATGCGAACTAAGTGGAAAAAAAAAAACTGAAAGAAAATGCCAGCTCTCTGCTAGCCAAATCTACAATTTAAACATGAGACAATCAGAGCCTGAACCACTTTAACACTGCTGTCTGTCTGCAGACAGATTTATTACTGAACACTTCAACAGTTAATGACATGCTCAAGTGGCCCCGTCTCGGGTCATGATTGGGCGCCACAGAGAAAACAAAAGTGAATTGAACACACACAGCACCATGGGTGATAATGAGCTAGCTACTGCCGTTCTTTAAGTCCCCTGCTCTTATTTCAGAGAGGCGTGTGAAAGAAGAATGTTTGCAGGAAGTTATAAGCTCTCTCACATGTCTGGCTGCAGAGCTGCGAGTTCTTTTGTTCTTTCCTGTAGCAGAGAAGAAAAAAAAACATCTCAGAAGATAAGATCTCTTTAAATGTGCCACAACCTTTAATCTCTGGTGACAACAATGACCTATTTCAGCTATCCAGAAGGAGTGTCAAACAGGACATGTCCTTGTCCTTTAAATAGCATCATATGGACATCATAGACTTTGATACACCATAGTACTAATGACTCTTATATATTAATGGTATATGCTATATATAATAGCACCATGGTATACTCCAAGGTACTTTCTTATAATAACATGGTGCTTTTCTTGTTAATGGTATTGTTGGCTGATATTTGTACTCTATAAACTCCCACTCACCCACATGGTGAGCTGGATCTGATTAGTGATAGAGAGCAGCAATTTCCGGAGGTGAACCAACTCAAAGTTGGTGGCGGAGTGCTGAATGCACAGACAAAGCAGAAAGGCTGGAGTAAGTTTGGGTTCTTCCTCTCCTGGGTCCACCATACTGAGAATCTTCTCCAAGATCTGATCTTCGTGCTGCACCTGATAGGACAGCGACACCACCCTGCCGTCCAAGTCCCTCCAACGGGCAGCCATTTTTTGAGTCCTGCTCCTCCTGACAGACGTTCCACACAGATTACAGGGTGATGCTATGGTAGTAGGACACATCGTGGCCATCCAGGATGGGGTCTGAAAGGCTCCTGAGGCTGTAGGGTCCTTGAACATAAAGAGATAGTGCTGACCGAGCCCCACCAGGTCCCCTGGACACAACTCAACCTCATCATCAAGGGGGACGCCGTTGTGCGTAACATGTGCGCTGTGGAGGGGTCTGAGCATGGTTTGCATCTTGCTACTTCCCTTGGTTTGATCACTGGTGGCATCAAGGCGCTGTACGCAGCAGTGCTGAGGTAGGATGTCAGGAGCAAAGAGTAGAACATCCACTTTAAGGGTCTCCTCATTCTTACCAGTGGAGGATTCAATGGAGGAGCCAAATATACAACTGTTACCACTCATCAGGTAGATCAGAAAGTCCTGAGAAGAGATCAACAGCAAAAACAGGAGATTTTATTAACCCGAAACATAACTGCTGGCCAATATAATCTGAAACAAAACTTTCAGTGAATTCACTCATTGTTAAGTACTTGGACAAACAGTTTGGGGAAAATGATTTATATACCAAGGATAAGAGATTTTGGGATAAATCTGTAAAACACGTATTCGCCTTTTGTTTTGGTGACACTTCCTGCATCTTTCATTTTCTCAAAAAAAGTTCTTCTTTGCCTAAGACTTAATATGTGTCAACATGGTCTTGATACAACAATGTTATGCACTGTTAAGTTAAAATATTCACTATAATTATCGAAAACTCTATTTGTGAGTACTGTTCTTATGGTGTTAACAATATAATGATAATTTGCATTAAATGCAGTAACCATTTTATTTTTGGGGTGTTTTTAGCTACTTAAAATCAAAAAAAAATTCTTTACAATTTATGTGATTACCTAAAATTATACATGTATATATACAGTATAAACTATAACATTTATCAGAATTAATGTTGCTGAAATAGCACTAAAAGTATGCAAAGAGGACCTTCGTGTTGTGGAATTTTAAAGAGTAAATGCTGTTATATTTTAAACTAATGTCAGTTAAAGGTGTGGGACACATGCTTTGTTTCATGTCTCAAGAATCAATGTGTTATGTAATCCCAGTGCACTGACGATTGATCGTAACAGAAGGAGGAAGCACAATACAAGGACGGCCTTGTCTAAATTCTTCATCTGCTTAAACTGAGGTGTCTAAACAGACTGCACTGTTAGTCAGTTGATCCACTTTGAGCTGCTAAACCACATGATTCTGCTGCTCTGAAGAAGCACCTCTCAGCACTATGAGTGACTGACATAGAGCTGTTCTAAGTCCTTCAACCGAAGATAATCTCCCAAGCACTTTACGCCAGAAACTCACCCTCATTCACCCCTTTCTAAACTCTTTTTTTCTTGACATGAACTGTTTTTTGTGGAAATGGACTGAGGACCCCATCAAGGCTATTTTAAGAGGCTAAGAATTAAGCCCACTTTCAAGACCAGCTAGAGTCTGTCATGAATTATCCCGTATTACTAATTAAAATAATTCATTATTTTAGCTGTTGGAACACTGATATCAAAATCACATGATCAATATTTCCCTGAATTCAGATACATGCAGTCAGTAGATTTTCATGTCATTTGTGTGGGGAAAAACAAACCCGTATGTCTATTTTAATCTAATTACTACATTTCCTCAAGTTCAGAGTTTCCAGTATATGCTGCTTTGTTGATTATAATAGGATGGGAGAAATCTGGTGTAGACATTGTGAAACAGGAAAACTAATTTTTTCCAGCTAAAATCGAAAACGTAGAGGCTCAAGGGACTATAGACAAAAGCAAGAGAAACAGCAGTGCGAGGCAGAATGAGTCGTGTCAGTGCCATGGCTCACCGCAGGCTTAGTAAACAATGCTGATTATTACCTACAGTAAAGTGCAGTGTTGCACGTGTCCACACGGCACTGGAATTTTAACTGCTGATTATAGTTCAGCATTTAAACATTGAGACAATATGCATATAATTACTGCTAGAAACGCAAACCCGTTTATCGCTCTCTCACATGCATGTGCCTTGAGCAGGAGAATGAAATGATTGTCTTTATAAGATAAGATTCTCATTGAATGTTCTGTTTCAACTATAAATATTCCACATTCGAAAAAAAAAATGGCTTGTGAATGGAGTTTCATGTCTATGGCTCTTTTGTTTTTTCTGTGGTTACGTTGTATAGTTATGGTTTTCCTGTGTAGTGTGTACATGCAAAAACTCATACATACTTAATGCATACTCTGGACCTGGGCCAATCCTGGAGAAAACTCTACCTCTCTCTAGTACAGTGAGTGGCTAGCAGCTAGGATACTCCTCACCAGATTAAACCTTTTAAGTCAAGCCTTTACTGCGCTGTCAACAACATGGGATGAACGTGCCAATGACTTTTGTAAGGTTTAGGAAAGCGTCTTTAACTGGGGTCGCGGACATTTTATCACATCGTGCCATGCTTGTTTGTTATTTGGACAAATATTGCGATTTTTGACCATTATATGATACATATGTAGCATCTCAGACTGATGCTAGTAAGATATCAAGGCTAAAAGAACAAAAAAACAATCATTAAATTGCACTGAAGCAGCTTGTTCAACAGGGTATGCAAAAACCTGATAAAACTGTAAGCCTTCAATGCAATGTAAGTTTCTTCAGATAACAGCATAAGTGCCAATGAGTGTGAGGATGTTTAGTGAAACACCATGGACCACGTCATTTCAACATGGCTAAACACACCGAGCGGGTGACCTGCTTAAGTAGTCGTCATCTCATGAAGTGTACACCATCCAGATGAATTTTTAACAAAAACACAATTTATATCTTAACATGTAAAAACTTTTTAAATTGGCAACAAACTACTGAATGTGTCTTCAAAAGCCAAAAGTTCTCCTCAACAAGCCACATGATTTGATAAATCACTGATGTACCTACATAGTCAAAACAGCCCCTGTCCTACCTGTCTGTGGTTGTATTCTTGCAGCAGAAGGAAATATGGGAAATCAAAGGGCAGGTGGATGGAGTACTGTGTGTTGTTGTCATCGCTGCTTTCTGTCTCCTCTTTCTCTGCGTTGAGACGGAGATCCTCTTTATCAGCCTCTGCCTCTGGATCCTCCTGTAGAGGTGCATTATGGGTCTCACTGGCTTCTTTTCCCATAGTTGAGACGTCCATGTCACTCAAGCTCCTCCAGATACCCAGAGCATCCAGCCCTTCATTCGTCCTTAAAGGGAAGTCGTGGCCTAATGGTTAGGGAGTCGGACTCCCAATTGAAGGGTTGTGAGTTCGAGTCTCGGGCCGGCAGGAATTGTAGGTGGGGGGAGTGCATGTACAGTTCTCTCTCCACCTTCAATACCATGACTTAGGTGCCCTTGAGCAATGCATCAAACCCCCAACTGCTCCCCGGGCGCCGCAGCATAAATGGCTGCCCACTGCTCCGGGTGTGTGTTCACAGTGTGTGTGTGTGTTCACTGCTCTGTGTGTGTGCACTTCGGATGGGTTAAATGCAGAGCAAGAATTCTGAGTATGGGTCACCATACTTGGCTGAATGTCACGTCACGTCACTATCCACAAACAGAGAGGTGACCCGCGAACGGGCGTGCTGCAGCTTTCGGGCTTGGGCATTGAGGCCTGGGGTGATAAAAGTTTTTAAATATATGTTTA
Organism: Cyprinus carpio; assembly: GCF_018340385.1. NCBI lineage: Eukaryota > Metazoa > Chordata > Actinopteri > Cypriniformes > Cyprinidae > Cyprinus > Cyprinus carpio. The sequence goes on from NC_056574.1 coordinate 34,814,686, forward strand.
CACATAAAAAATTTATACAATTTCACACTGTAATGCTAGTATAAACATATAGACAACATATGCTTAAGAGGACGATAGAAGTGATTATTGATTAGTCAGACTTCTTACTGCATGAGCAACAATTTTAAAGCAGCATAAAGTCATAACTGCCTAAAATGACGAAATGAAAACAATTAAATATTTTAAGATCATGTTTTCAAACATTCTTCTAAATATAGCTGTAAATCTGCCACATTTTGTTCCGATGATCTGCTATAGGATGACTCTGGATGGGAGTGACCTACAGCATATTAAAAGTAATCAAGTAATCTTGCATTACTTTTTCATTTAGAAGAAAATATCATAATAATAGTTACTTTTTCAGATAAGTAATACCAGCTACTATGTTTTCACAATTATTGACTGACAGCTCTCCTGTCCTCATGTTCAGAGAAATTGGGAGTAAGTGCAGAGGCGTTGTGTGCGCTGTGTGAACATGATGTTACTGTATTTCTGGACTAAATGTGAACGTGATGTTACTGTAGCTCTGGACTGAATGTGAACGTGATGTTACTGTAGCTCTGGACTAAATGTGAACGTGATGCTTACTGTAGTTCTGGACTAAATGTCAACGTGATGTTACTGTAGTTCTGGACTAAATGTGAACGTGGTGTTACTGTAGCTCTGGACTAAATGTGAACATGATGCTTACTGTAGTTCTGGACTAAATGTGAACGCGACGTTACTGTAGTTCTGGACTAAATGTGAACGTGATGTTACTGTAGTTCTGGACTAAATGTGAACGTGATGTTACTGTAGTTCTGGACTAAATGTGAACATGATGCTTACTGTAGTTCTGGACTAAATGTGAACACGACGTTACTGTAGTTCTAGACTAAATGTGAACGTGACGTTACTGTAGCTCTGGACTAAATGTGAACATGATGCTTACTGTAGTTCTAGACTAAATGTGAACGTGACGTTACTGTAGTTCTGGACTAAATGTGAACATGATGCTTACTGTAGTTCTAGACTAAATGTGAACATGATGCTTACTGTAGTTCTGGACTAAATGTGAACATGACGTTACTGTAGTTCTAGACTAAATGTGAACGTGACGTTACTGTAGTTCTGGACTAAATGTGAATGTGATGTTACTGTAGTTCTGGACTAAATGTGAACATGATGCTTACTGTAGTTCTGGACTAAATGTGAACGTGACATTACTGTAGTTCTAGACTAAATGTGAACGTGACGTTACTGTAGTTCTGGACTAAATGTGAACATGATGCTTACTGTAGTTCTAGACTAAATGTGAACATGATGCTTATTGTAGTTCTGGACTAAATGTGAACGTGATGCTTACTGTAGTTCTGGACTAAATGTGAACATGACATTACTGTAGTTCTAGACTAAATGTGAACGTGACATTACTGTAGTTCTGTACTAAATGTGAACATGATGCTAACTGTAGTTCTGGACTAAATGTGAACATGATGCTTACTGTAGTTCTGGACTAAATGTGAATGTGATGTTACTGTAGTTCTGGACTAAATGTGAATGTGATGTTACTGTATTTCTGGACTAAATGTGAACATGATGTTTACTGTAGTTCTAGACTAAATGTGAACATGATGCTTACTGTAGTTCTGGACTAAATGTGAATGTGATGTTTCTGTAGTTCTGTACTAAATGTGGACATGATGTTATGTTACTGTAGTTCTGGACTAAATGTGAACGTGATGTTACTGTAGTTCTGGACTAAATGTGAACATGACGTTACTGTAGTTCTAGACTAAATGTGAATGTGACATTACTGTAGTTCTGTACTAAATGTGAACATGATGCTTACTGTAGTTCTGTACTAAATGTGAACATGATGCTTACTGTAGTTCTGGACTAAATGTGAACATGATGCTTACTGTAGTTCTGGACTAAATGTGAATGTGATGTTACTGTAGTTCTGGACTAAATGTGAATGTTATGTTACTGTAGTTCTGGACTAAATGTGAACATGATGCTTACTGTAGTTCTAGACTAAATGTGAACATGATGCTTACTGTAGTTCTGGACTAAATGTGAATGTGATGTTACTGTAGTTCTGTACTAAATGTGGACATGATGTTATGTTACTGTAGTTCTGGACTAAATGTCAACATGATGCTTACTGTAGTTCTGGACTAAATGTGAACGTGATGTTACTGTAGTTCTGGACTAAATGTGAATGTGATGTTACTGTAGTTCTGTACTAAATGTGGACATGATGTTATGTTACTGTAGTTCTGGACTAAATGTCAACATGATGCTTACTGTAGTTCTGGACTAAATGTCAACATGCATTTACTCATATCTCATTTGCACAAAAACAGATTCAGTTTCCTCGAAATGACTACAAACAGTGAAAAGCAAACTCAGAATATTATGGAAACGTGCAATAATTAAATATGTTAAATAACACAAATATCCTTTATGTATTAAATCCCATTTTATTAACCAATGCTACTGACCTTCAATGATCCAATTTAACCATACTAACAAGCAATTTTGGTTTTGCATATGCAGTTTTGCATTTGCAAAAAAATATAACTTTTTTAGACTAAAAACAAACAAGCTAGCCCAGCCCAAATGAGAAAAAGTAATGCAACACATTACTTTCCATAAAAAGTAACTAAGTAACACAATTAGTTACTTTTTAGGGAGTAATGCAATATTGTAATGCAGTACATTTTAAAGTAACTTTCCCCACCACTGTTGACATAACATAAACAGAACTGGACTGAAATGTTCTCAGAGCTCAGGCTTTCACACCCAGCAGCACTCTGGGCGTTATCAGCTGTGGAAGTGGGCGGTCATCTACATTGTTCTGCCAGAACACACAGCGATGGGGGCCAAGCTTCCCCAGTCACCGATTCTCAAGGGAACCCTGTGGAACACCACAGCCCCATGCCAAAGAAAAAACACCCTCAAGAGTGCAGGAAACACGCTCAGAAAGAAAAACAAGCGGTCATTTCGATGTTGGCGGCTGAAGCGCAGTGGGAAAGCTCAGTGTGAGAGCTGATAGGACTATCCCAATAAGAGAGCAATTTCACTAAGCTTCTTGCTGACAGGCTTTTGTTGGGATAAGCCGTGAGGTACCTCACACTGTTAAAACATTCCTTAATTGTGTCAACTGGAACATCGATCAAAGGTCAACTAGTCAAAACATCTCTAAAAGCCGTTCACACTAAGAACGATAACTATATTTGTGTCAACACCAATGCATGAAAACATTCTGTTTATTACAAGCACGCCCAGGTTTGTCTCCTGCCACTTTAAAAGTTCAAATTCTTTAAAGGTGAGGGATTCTGAATGGCTGTCAATGTTTTTTAACGTTCTTCGGCTGAAAAACTATGATTCCAAAATATCATGTGGCTTTACCATTAACAGCTGTGGTGTGAACTTCCCTATTCTCACAGAATTAGAATGCTTATTAAAACTTTATAGTTATTGTTATAGTTATCATCCTTGGTGTGAACAGGCCTTAATCGACTGGTACCTTTCAAACATTAATTTGCTGCAGTACCTGCAGTGATGGTGTCTGTATTCTTGGCACTTAGCGCCTCCACGTTTGCCCTTTTCTGGATCTCGAAACGCCTGGAGAATCCCTCCTTGGGTTTCCAGAGCGACTGCAGCATGAGGGGCTTCTCGTGGTCACCGACAACCCGACAGCACTCCGTCTTCCATTCGTGGTCCAACCCAGTTCGGCCAATCACATCACAGAGCACATATGCACTAGAGTCTTCCTTTTCCAAGCAGTACCTGTGAGGCAAGAGAACAGCTCCGTTGACCTCACTGGCTAGACTCATAACAAGTCTACAATAGAAGCAACCAGTGACTTGGCATTAAATGTATTTCTGGTCTTAATAACTTAACAACTATTAACATAAAAAAAGGCTTTTGTGCGAAATAGATTTGCAGGGCCAAAGTCATTGACCAAAACAGTTAAGGCCCATTCACACCAAGAACGATAACTATAAAGATGTCTATAGTGGCATTCACGCCAACGGATGATAATGTTCTGTTTATTATAAGCATGTGCTGCCATTATGTTGTCTACCACTTTAAATGCTCAAGCTTTCTAAAGTCTGGTGTATTCTGATTGGCTGTAAATGTTTTTGTTCATCAGATGGAGAAAAAAAAAAAAAAGTCAAACAAATTGTATGGTTTCTCTGTGTCACTATCGCTGTAGCTGTGAGGTGGACTTCACTATTAGAATTGAGTTAGAATGATTATTGAAACTTTGTTTTTGTTCTTTGTTGTGACTGGCTCTTAGCACTTTGACGACGTGTTTTGATTGTGTTTGACTGTGTTTTCTATGTGCACACAATCTGGATAATCTACAACAGGTAAACACCTCAGCAGTGTGACCAAACATCACCCAATTACCTAAGTTTAATTACTGTTTTTTAGCAAAAATGAAAGCTTTAGTTTCGGTTTTGGAGTTCTGATCCCAAGTTGACCATCCCTAGTCCAATCATGGATGCACCCTTATTCACTCTCATCTGACCCTTCAATCTGAATCTGGCAGGAGCGCATCCCTCACCTCTCCAGAGCCTCTTTGACCAGCTCGTTGGCGCTGGAGTGACTGGTGGCCAGCACGCTCTTATAGTTGGTTCCTTGGCAGATGTCACTGCCAAATATCTTGAGGATCCCTGGGATAGTCCTCCTACAACACAACACCTCAGCATCGTCCTCCGCTTCCAGCACTACTAATCATCTGCCCTCACCACCCCGCCGTCTTCTCACAAAAAACATTCCTTCGAACAAACACCGTGGACAGTCTGTTGTTGTGTCGGCGTATCTTGCTCTTGGCCGGCTGCCGGACTCCAGTGCTCTCCACAGACTGAGCCGTGCTATCAGACGTGCTGGACCTCAGAGAGACAAGGTTAAGATGACTTTAAAAGCTTGCCACTGATCTAAACATCTGCACACAGTCTGCTATAGACACAACAGTTACAGAACGAGTGTAATAGACGGTGGATCAAATACAAACCCCTGCTAAGAAGAGAGAGTGTCTTTACCTGAGAAAAACAACTGTGACTGTTTCACCTTGTTAGAAATGTAATATACAGGTTTGACTAATCTTTTCATATACTGTCTATAATTGAGTTAAACTGGCATCTTTTCTTATCTCAGGGTTGTTGATTAGAAGCTAACTTGAGTGACAGATGTTTTTTTTTTTTTTTTTTTTTTAAAGGTTTGACTTTCAAAATGTGTTATGAATTTTATTTCATTAAAGCATCAAGGAGGTTTTTAACTCATCAGCTAATTAATTTACTTTCAAATAATTATAACACAGGTACAATTTAGACTTTTGCTTTAAACTTGTATTATTCCTGACAGACAAAGGAATCAGTACCGTATAAAAACAAAACCATACAGAGACATTAATATCTATTAATACATTAAGTATAAACATACAATTAATAAAAAAAGATGAAATATAATTAAATTACATTATCACTCTGAGACATACCTTTATGTGACATTCAGTTTTTTTTTCCCATGTACCAATATGATATTCTTATAATTGCAATCATATATCAATGTTTTCATATGTAAATAATTTAATATTACTGTTATGCTGTTACATATGCATGCTGCTTATACTAAAAGATGGCCAGAATTTTTGTAGCACTTAGAGTTATTACTGAATGAGAGAGAGAGAGAGAGAGAGAGAGAGAGAGAGAGAGAGAGAGAGAGAGATGTGAAGTATTTTTTACACTATGGATTTCATTGCATGATTTCAGCAGAAGACCTGAGACAGTGCATTATAATTAAATTCTAATAACTATCTGTCTGGAAAATGTTTTGCGTGTCTTCTGTTCTATTCTAATGCGATTACCGTCATCCTTGTTTAATTTTACGTCCTCAAATACTTTCGAAGCGCCATTTGATTCTTCATTTGTGTTTCATGTGTGATTAAAGCAATTAAATGCCATGCATACGTGTATAAATAACTCACTGTAGAGATCCGTTGCTGGCCTTTCTGCCCAGCATTGCCAGGCGTCTCTTGGGCGAGCGGATCAATAACCCAACTGGAAAGCCGAGAGCTTGTTTAGGGACGTGACTGCTTCTTTCCTCCGAGATCATTTTAATATGTGCAAGGATAGAATGTATTATCGCAAATGTCAGGTTTTAAGTAGCTAGGCTATATCCCTACAGTCTGTGCGCTCCGTGTGCTGTCAAAGTAACAACACATGTTGCGCGTGAAAGTGTCACTACTAAAATAAGTGCTAAAAATCATCAGTCGTCCTGCCTCTCATCTCAGTCCTTTGATCGCCTTCATGAATATAATCCATTGCCACGTTTTAGAGAATAAGATTATCCACATCGACATTAAATAATGCTGATTTGTTATCCGGTTTGAAGAAGTCCTCTTTAATTAGACATGTCCGACGAATGATTAAGCCGATATAGTAATAACGAAATAGTCTCCTAAAAGCTTCTCGCTGAGTGTCCCCTGTCCCGTGTGTGCGTGTGTTTGGGTCCCGTTTGAAAAGTTAAGCGCTCTAGCCGGAAGTCAAATCCTACTATGGCATAGGTTTAGCTCATGAATATTAATTAGGGTGTGTGACTGGACGCGCGAAGAGCAAACGTCAGCTTGAACTAATTCATATTCATGAGCGCCAACTTCGCCACAGCAGTGACAACAGAGGCGCATTTTTCCACTGACATATTAACTTAACTGTCACCCAACATAGACGTGAAAGTGCACTTTTTAAACTTAAATTGTTATAATTCATGCACGCTTTTGAATACAGACCTAAGGTTGATCTCTTTCTAAAGGCAATCTGCAGATTATTGCAGAAGTGAAATCATTTCAAAAAATGAAAGTATGAAAAAGTTATATAAGTTTACATTTAATGTAAAGAAAATGTAGGCCTACTGTACTATTTTTTAATATAAAATAAATATTCTACAAAATATGTTAAATCCAAAATTGCTATAAAATTAAAGCCATATGTCTAAATAAGTTGTGCTCCAAATTCGAAGTTGATATTTAAAAAAAACTGAGTTACCTATATGCAATTTTGGTTTTATACCAAAAAACAATCAGAATCAGAAGAGCTTTATTACCAAGTATGTTTACACACACAAGTAATTTGACGAATTTTTTTGGATGCATTTTTCTGTCACAAATGTTTAAATTACTCTCTCAATATTACTTCTACCACAAAATATGGACTCTTAAGACTCAGGCCTTTCCAACTATATGTATTTTGTCAAGATTATAAAAAGTTTTGATTCTAAAAGACCATAATACATTTTGTAATATGACTCCTCCCACTAAGGGGGAGGAGACCACAAAAATAATTAGAAATACCATTTCTATGGTAACAATATCCGATTTCAAAATGGTTTTACAGGATGATTTAGAGGTTTTACGCTTTCAAATGATACATAATTTATGATTATTAAAAGGAAACGAAAAAGATGACTGTTATGATAGTATATGTTTTGAGGTGCACTCATGTCATAAATTAATCTATTACTGTTCCTACATCATTTTTAACAACAAACAGTTCTAAAACATCTATTTAGGAGTCTTAGACCTTTCCAGCAATACAGTTTGTCATAATTATATTAGAATTTAATTGTAATATATTGAAGTGTCAGTTATTTCTGAATACAAAAAATAAAAAATTGTTGCATTTAATTGAGAGACAGTTTAGACATTCAGTTTAGGCATTCTTTCTACTTTTGTTTTATAAATGTGGTGGACAACATTATTCATTCATTAAATAGCATACATTACGGTGAATAACTAATATGTAGTACCGTCACTTAAATGACTGAGGCACTTAGTCATTAATATAAATACATGGAAATGGTTTATGAAACAGCCTATCTGTCAGTTCCCTCACTGTGTGTGAATGTGAGTGGACAGTGTAAGGAAAGGGAAGGGTGGGAGAGGATTTCCCTTGCACTGGGTGTGAAAGGACTCAGCAAGGTAAAATATGCAATCCATCTTTCTGCTTTGTCATAATATCAGCTCATTCTGCAAGCACGTCACTGTTTTAATTCTAAATATCAGAAATTGGTGGCGTCCTCCCTCTAGTGGCAGTACACTCAAATATATTCGATTCTGTCGTCCCAAACCTGTACTAATGTCCTTCTTGTGCTGAACACAGAAGATATTTTGAATAATGTGGGTAACCAAACAGTTGCTGGTCCCCATTGACTTTGAAATACTCACATTCTTCAAAATAACTTTTATGTTCAACAGAAGAAACTCTTTTAGCTTTAAAACAACTTGAAAGTGAGTAAATGGAGACAGAATTTTTATTTCTGGGTGAACTATCCCCTTTAATGTTAATAAAGTGAAATAAAAAACAGAAAAATCACTTACTGCTCTTGACTGAAGACCTTTAATACAGTTGCTTTAATAAGAATCATTGTATAATTTATACAGTGAATACTGTCAAATACACCTACAGTACCGGAAAAATAAAGCACTTTTTATTTTATTTGCATATTACTTTTTTAAATAAAGATAATGACAAAGATTTGCATCTTCACCAACTTTGGCTTAAATATCTAGATTTTGTTCCCTTATAGGGCTTTGTTTTTGTCTAGGCTGTACTGCTCAGACAACTTGCAAAATAGTAAAACCAACATGACAGAATAGTGATTTTTCTGCAAAAAAAAACAAAAAACGATATTTTAATAAAAGAAAATCCCCATATAACCCACCCCTAGTTCAAACTGATTAATTTGTTTGATTCATTTAAATTCACAGGTACCCCAATCAGAGAAAATGTGTTGTGCATCACATTAAGTGTCAACATGTTTAACAATCAAGACTTCTCCAATTTAACCTGCTACACAAGGTGATGAGTTTGCAGGTATGTATTGAAACTTAATCTGGACCTCTCTGGAGATTTCAGTCGTTCCCTTTAATGCTGTCCATCTAGTGAACCGACAAGCCTGCCCAGGCCATCATGAATTCTGAGACACGATCAAAATACTGAAATACATTTACATCATCAGCTACTGATGAGGTATGTTCTGTAGGTTTGCAGATGTGTAGTATTAATGCAGTCCTGCACAGACTTCTAAACATTTCACACTGTCCTCTGACCAAGATTTGTTTTGACCTCTGATGTATTAACAGCAGCAAAATTACCTTCTAAGTTTAACAAGGAAAAACGTTTTAGTATCTGTAGCAGTTATATTTGAAATAACCCACTTGGATCTGATCAGTTTTTATTTTTTCCAACATGCACCAATAGCATTTTGAAAAAATAAGGCAACAGCATTTATTCTTTATTTTTATTCAAGACAAATACAGGTTTTAAAACTGGAACAAAATGAAAACACTTCTCTAAAACCGTATAAAGATTTGGGATTTAGCATACAGAGGGGAAAATAAGAAATAAAGCAGTTGAGAGACCTTTAGGTCTTCCAGTCAAAATACTGAACAAAACCGATCTTCAATAATTCCAATGTGTGAGAGCGGACTGTACAGAGCAAACATGCCACAAGTGTTTTATTCACTCTGAATGCAGACTAACAGAAATAATGGTGGACCATGCCAGCTTATAGCAGTAAGACCAAAAAAACAAACATAATAAAAAGAACAAGAAAGGTCCTGTGGAAACATTGTGGATTTTACATTTACATCTTTATCATATAGGCCACTACATCTGTGGTTCACCTTGTTTTAAAGCAGCGGAGCTGAGTTATCAGATGGATGTCTTCAGGTCTTCCTCTCGCAGATGTTCTCACTCCTCCTGATGTACACAAATGGTCAGAGAAAACCCCATTAGTGTGTGAAACCAAAAACACGGCACCAAATTAACAGTCTCATTTACACACCTTTTTAAAAATGATCAAACTACAATTGTTAACGTCCGATCGGCACACATTTGATCACTTTCATAAATATCAGTTTTAAAATCTAGAGATTTAAAAGTTCATATTTACAACAGCAGCAGCAGCGATAGTAACTACTCGGCTGCAAGTAAAAATGATTGAAGGAAAGCACAAAAGTAAAACAAATGACATTTTTAAAGATTTGATATCCCTCTTCTACAAGGCCAGACTTGGACACTGTAGAACTGATCTTGCTCTGAAAGCATGCACTGCTATTTTAAGGACAACACAAGTAGGGAATTCAAACAAGACACGAGAGAGAATGTAAAAGTAGAAGTTTACTTCCAAAAGACACACCTGCATTAAAACACAAGCTAATTCACTGCTAGGGCTGAGCGATATCTCAGATATCCCTGATAGATTCAGCCACGATATACAATGAATCACCTTTGTGAATATATTCAATGATTTGAATGCATTTAAAAAATGAAGTAGAACGTGAAGTCTGATTGATCTGCGATTCGACATTAACAGATAAATATTAATGTTTATTCCGGTGTACTGTTATATCAGTACATATTAGGGCTGAAGATTAAACATGTAAATTTGTACATCATCTTTTACTGCATGCAAACTTAACTGCATGTTGTTTTTTTTCTTTTTTAATTCCCACTATTTTGCTACTTTCATTTTGAATTGTGTAGCCATTTTAAATAGGCTACGATGGCAAAATGATGGCTCCTCTTTTTAAAGAAAAAAAGAAAACCGCTAATTTAAGCCCATTTGAGAGTTAATAAATAGGCCTATTTGAAATGTCATCCATAAGATGAGCTGATATACGTTTGTTTAGCTATATCACCCAGCCCTAATTCAAATCTATTACTGGTTACCGAACAGGCAAAATGAAAATAAGAGACACAAACAAGGAGAAAGAACTGTTTTGTGCTCTATCTGGTTTGATGGGTTACTGTGGGATATCATCTGTAAACCTGACATCCACCCGTTTAGGTGTAGAGTAAACCATTGGCACTTGAAACCCAAATTGAGAACATTTAAAACTGGGGAAAAAGAGATAGGGTACAATAAACATCAAGCTCTGAGACACGTTCACAGGCAACAGCATTCAAATGGATGTGGGTAGTGAAAGGAGTACCTTGGGTGAGTACCTGCACAGATTGACAGTATCCTTGATTTTTAAATGGGCTTTTCATGGGGGTCGCTCACAACACCAACGCTGTGTGAGGTGCGGAAGTCAGCTGCAATAATTCATTAACCCTACACTTCCATCATCCCAAAGCTATCGGATCTCAACTTTAAGAACAGACGGTATTAAAAGTGCAACACATCCATGTAACTCCAACAAAAAAGAAAATGCATATATCTGTATTCACTGCAGTTCAATGAACCTCTTATTAACACCTTATAGACATCAGATGGTAAAATGCTGTGTGCTTATGCATGTACTTATGCATATGAGCACACAATCATTTTATATGTGCAATAGATGTGTAAACAAAGTTCAGTCAACTAGTTTAATCTTACTGCGAGCATAGAGTAGACAGGTTGAGGTAGTAAAGGCAGAGTTAGGAAAAATAAATAAATAATTAAATAAACACGTAAATTTGGAAGAACTTGTCTAAAGAGACAGATGTATGACCGATACAAAACGAGGTACCTCCAAGCATGTTTTTCAGGGCTACACTGGCCTTTCCCTCTGGGTTTGTTTCTTTCTACTTTCTTCCGTTTCATCAGCCTAGTCCCCATCTTCAGTGCATACTTACGATGCACTATTAAAAAACAGGAAGAAAAATCACAGACAGAACTGAAAGAAAAGGGGGGAAGGGGAGAGGGGGAGAGACCCGGGCCGGGGAGGACGGTGCACTTACCTGGGGCTGATCTGAGGTCCTATCAGATCAGTTTTAATTGGACTGTGTGTCACCTTCAGAATGTAGCTCTTGCGCGGTGCCGTTCACTTCCGCTTTGGGAGGCTCGGGCTTGGAGAGCTCATGAGACTTCTCAACCGAGCCCTTTCTGCTGCTCCTTTTCTCATCTGAAGAATCCTTGTGCTCTGTGAGAGGAATCACATCTGCATTCAGTACACAGACACCGTATCAGGGCCATTCAGAAAAACAGAGTTAGATTTGTGCAAATTTGATTTAGTTTCACAAGTCAGTTCAAACTGTTTCAATGAAACTCTTCCAAACTTCTAATGCAATGATTAGGAAAACTTTTTGACATTTTTACCATGACAAGCTACACAAAATTGCCAATGAATCGCCAGCGATTTTGAACTCAATTTTGTGTAGCTTGTCATGGTAAAAGTGTCAAAAATCTCCTCTTTTTGAAAGGTGGTGGGGGAGGGATGCCAAACAAAACATACAACAAACCAAACTAAATGAAACTACAATCAAACACAACAATATAACAAATCAAACAAAACTGAAAAAAGACAAAAACAAAACAAAAAATATTTTGTCCTATTTAAAATGCAACAAAGACCATGCTCTGATCAAAAGCTAACAATAACAAATAAAGTCTTCTGGAATTCATTTACATTAAAGGCCACACCTTTGTCTCTAGAGGATTTGTCCTTGTCTCGGTCTCCTCTGTCCTTTTCTCTGTCTCTGTCTCTGCTGCGGCTGCGGTGCCGGTGGCTCTTGCGCTCAGAGCTGCGGGACCTCCTTCTCTCCCTGCTGCGAGAACGTCGCTTCCTGTCCGAGCGTTCCCGGCTGCGCCTCCTCTCTCGGTCACGGCTCCTGTTGACGTGTAAGGGTTCATCTATCAGTACAAGCTAGATGTAGTAAAGTACATTCAACCAGTATCGTCATCGATAACTAAATCAATCTATTAAAAATAATTTTTGTTAACTGAAATATAAATATTAGATAATAAAAATACACAAATTAAATTACTTTGACAAATAAAAATAAAAAACAGAAAATATAAAAAAAGCTAATACAAAATTAATAAATTCTATAATAATATAAATAATTCTAAAATGACACTAAAACATAATAAATTTGCCTTTTCAATATAACAAATATATTTTGAAAAAAAAAAAATAATAATAATAATAATAATAATAAAATATATATAAAATAAGCATTTGTACATCCACCCAGCTCAGCTTGTGTGTCTAGGAGATGCTTGAGTTGTGTACCTGCTGCGCTTCCTGTCACGTTCCTTACTCCTGGACCTCTTCCTGTCTCTTGAGCGGCTCCGGCGACGTTCTGACGCGCGGCTGGAGTGTCTACTGTTGGAGTGACTCCTCCTGCGCCTGTCTCTTTCCCGTTCCCTCTCCTTCTCCCGCTCACGTTCCCTCTCCTTCTCGCGCTCTCTCTCCCTCTCCTTTTCTCGCTCTTTCTCCTTCTCCTTCTCTTCCTCTTTGCGTCTTTTCTCTCGTTCCTCCCGTTCACGCTCGCGGTCCTCCCTCTCTTTCTTCCCTGGGTCATCCCTCTCTGGCTCCCCAGAGCGTCGACGCAGCTTCTCCTGTGGGATCAAACAGAAAATCATGGTTTTAAAATCAACAACTTTTGATCTGCACCAATGAAGTTCATCGGAAAAAATTAGGGATTTGTTTTCCATTTAATATATTTAATGATTTAATACAAATTTAACATCAAAAAAACTTTTAATCAAATAAAAATATAACAACTCATTTACACAAAGCTTTATTTTGTCAAATAATGTGATGCACTAGTGATTTAAAAACTAATTTGTGTGTTTCTATAAAATATTTTTTAAATGTACTTAAATTTAAATGTGCCCTTCCATATTTTCGTCAAAAATACTTAAGTGTAGGATTGCTCAAAATGTCTATAAAGGACCCCAATCACGAGATTGACTATAAACTCACCTTCAGTTCCTCGACCGTGGCTTTGATCTTGGCATATCCCATATGCTGCTTTCCCATTAGATGATCATCCACTCTGGACTGAGCGTCACCCACTATGAGGAAGGCGCCACACACTTCACACACCTCCATCTGCTTCTCCTGAGCTGCAAAGCTCTCAATCGTCTGACAAACAAGAAAACATGTCAGTGCCAAAACCTTCTCGTCTTGATTTCAAACACTAAGCCCACAAAATACGCATATGTTCAACAATTAAATACAAAAACAGGCCATATATGTCTGCTTAAACCTGGATGTGTAACTCACTGAAGGATTGGAACTGAGCTGCTCCCTCTCCTCCTTCAGCTGCTCCACCAGCTTCATCATGCCCTGCGCCTCCTCAACACGGCCCTCCGAGCCCAACTCCTCAATCTGAGCACACAAACACACATTTATATCCCTCTCCAACAAAATCATGCTTATGTCTCGGCTTATGACACTCAGAACCCACCTGAACAACAAGCTCCTCAATCTTCGTGGTGAGGACCTGAGCTTTCTCCTCGTTCTTCCCAGATGGACCCGGTGCCTGGAAATCAGAGTTCGGAGTGAGACACGCAGCATACAAGCATAGTGTAGATTTAACTTTTAGGTTATTATAAAAGCTGCATATGAATATAACAGACTGTCCTAACCAGAAGTGCATGAAGAGTCGGGCAAAAAAATATGGTAATATGAAGATGTAAATGCAGTGAAGGCTATGGAAGTGCTTACTCCAGAGTTCTGCTGGGCTTGTGACAGAGCTAAACGTGCATGGCCCCTCCGAATCCTGCGCTCCACCTCGGCCAGGAGGCTCTGCAGGTATCGCAGGAAGTCTCGCTCATATCCATCCTTCATAAAGCGGGAGCTCTTCTCATACCTAAGACAATGTGAGACAATCAGGAGTCACAGGCTTAAAGAAAACTCATTACAAATAAGAACGAATAAGCAAAACTATACAAAAATAAAGCATAAAAAATATCTTAAATGTTCCTAAAAAAAAAAAAAAAAAAAACCTTACATTATTTCTTCCCCATCTAATTTGGGAGACAAATGTGGTCTGGATATTTTTTCATGCCACTTACAAATATAAAGTATTGACTTACATTTTCCTCAAGTTTTCATCATGGATTTTTTCACAAGGACCTGGGAAATAAAACGATACATTACAATGTGGATCGCAAGAATAAAACGAGACGGATGTATTTGAGAAGCGGTCCTCACCCAAGTCTGATCGTGTGTTTGTGAAGAGTTCAGCAGGGCAAAAGCCACACAGATAGTATTTGCAGACCTAAAGAAAAGAGTGAAGACTTGTGTTTAATCCTCATGAGTACTCAAAAGCTCTCTTTATGTGGGTTGTCTCCTCAAAAGATGACAAACAGAAATATGGCTGCAAGCAGTGATGACGGGCCCAAGCCATCAGTGCAAACGCCACCCCAGTGACACACATGCATTCACTGTAACCCTCTGGCAGTCTGGCTTTAAGGGATACAGCAATGAAAGGGATACACTATAAAATCAAAGAGTGTGAAACACACAGAACAATATATAAAACTTTGGGAACACTTTACAAAAGTTTAATTTAAGATCAACTATATTAGCTAACATGAACAATAATTATATAGCATTTATTTGTCAATGGACGGACAGAAACCTCTCGGATTTAATTTAAAATATCTTCAACTATCCC
Organism: Cyprinus carpio; assembly: GCF_018340385.1. Lineage (NCBI taxonomy): Eukaryota > Metazoa > Chordata > Actinopteri > Cypriniformes > Cyprinidae > Cyprinus > Cyprinus carpio. The sequence continues at coordinate 34,830,081 of NC_056574.1, forward strand.
TTTAAGAGTACTTAGACTTCACCTCAATGACTTTGTCACTTAACACACTTTTTAAAAGTGCGCTTAGTAATAATGTCAAATTAAAAGCTTCACTTATAGCACATTTTAAACCATTTTTAACAATATTTTGTTTTGTTTTAAACTAACACCATGAAGCACATGTAAAGCACTTGATTATAATTTCAACTGTAATGTGTTATTCAGGATTACATTTAAAATAAATACATCAATGCTTGTCAGTATACTGAGCATATACTTGAACTATATTTAGACAACAGAAGTAATTATAATATTTTTTCATTCAATTGCAAATAACATGCAATTACGTTTACATTAAATTCAATTATGAAAATCAAGCCGAAGTTTACAACAAACAAATAAACACTAAAACTAAAGGCGCAGAACTCGTCACCACGTTGCCAAGATGCTGTTGGTGGTTGTCAAGGCGTCTCTATGTTTGTTGCTAAGGTGTCCGCGGAATTGTAGTATTTTTCGAATAGTTCGAAAATAGTTCGAATAAGTCGAATTATTCGAACAGTCATTCATTTGTAGCACAAATAATGCTGGACGAGTTTTCAAGCAAAAAGTTTGAAACTTAGCGAATGTTGAGGGCTAATAGAAGTGTTTGTGCCTCGTAACAAACGGATGAAGACGAGGGCGGGACAAGCCGCATGTGTTCAACAACGAGACTACTATAAAATCAAAGACTTGAAAACGCACGACCCCCCCGGCCAAACAGAACATTATATACCTTGAACTTTGGCAAACACTTTACAAAGTTAAAAAAAGATAAACTATATAGCTAACATGATCGACAATAATTAATCGCATTTCTTGTCAACTCGACATCGACAGAAAACCTCTCGGATTCATTTAAAAATCTGTTGTATCGCTCGCAGAGTTCTGAGACTCAACCCCTCCAAAATGACTTTGTCACTTAACAGGCTTACGTGATCTGTTAAAGTGCGCTTTAACAATGTCACTATTCAAAGCTTGCTCTTATAGCTCGTTTTAAATCATTTTAGCCACGTTCCGTTGTGTTTAAACTAACACCAGAAAGCACCATGTAAGCACTTGATTATACATTCTCAACTGTAAGTGCAGTAGGAAATAGCATTTAAATTAAGTACATCAATGCCGGTCAGTTATACTGAGCAATTACTAACCAACTAGATATACGACGTAGGAAGTCATTATAATAGATTTTTTCAGTCAATGCAAAATGGCATGCATGACGTGCCCTGCTATGACTCAAATTAGGAAAATCAAGCCGACGATAAAACGCAGCGGATGTTACACTAAAACTAAAAGGGGACCGCAAGCGTCACACGTTGTCCAAGTGCTGCGGTGGTTGTCAAGGCGTCCTCTAGCGATCGTTGCTAAGTGTGTCCTTGGAATTGTAGGATTTTTCGGAATAGTTCGAAGGGGTATTCGAATAAGTCGAATTATCGAACAGTTACCTGCATGATCTCGTTAGTGGCAAGCACTTGTTTGCTACCCAGCGTGTAATGGCTGATGCTAATAGAAGTGTTTGTTCTTTTGTATTCAACGGATGAAGACGATAGCGTGACAACCGCATGAGTTTCATCAACTAGATCGATTTTAGCTTGCTAATTAACCGCGACCTTCCCCGTATCATTGCAAACACACAAGTATCCCGGTCAGCTCGACAAATAAAACAAGTTGCTAACATATTTTTTGGCACATGTGCGTGTGATAGCTCTTGATAAACCGTTAGTTATTTCCTTGATGCTGCACTTTCAGGATGAACTTTTCATCCCAAACCCACTGACTTTGCTCTCATTGGTTTCGTGCTGGCTTTTTTGCTGGTCAAATAATTTGCGCTTGCAGATGGTGAATACAGTGTTTGCAAGTCGAAAGTTTTGATGACTCTTGAAAGTTCACGATGGTTCGATGCTTTACACTTTACTTATCTATCCAGGTGTATGTAATGGATTTTTCTTTTGTGTCTTTTTTAATTCAAAACAACACATATTTGTGGTTTTGAGACGTACAAAACTAATTCCTGGCTATGCTAATTTAAAATATATAGGATATTGCAAAAAAAGTATTCTTAGGCTCAAACATACGATGTGTGATAAAAGATTATTTGCAAAGTGCGATGTAACTCTTTGAAAACCTTTTATTTTTCCTGGTGCACTCTTCGAAGACTTTTCATACGCCCAAACGCACACTTCTTGCTCTCTTTTCTCTGCTGTCTTTTTTGCGGTCCAAAATATTTTGCTTGCGAGTGAATAGGGTTGGCAAGCGGAAAAAATTTTCAACAGTTGAAAAGTTGTTGCAATTGAAAAGTTGTGCGGGTGCACGTGAACTGTAGCTCAGTGGGGCGGTCTCTACCTAACCGATGAAAGGCATTTTTTCTATGGGTCCCACTCGATTGTGAATGTTACAAAATTGGCCCACCCACTACGTTTCCCGCCGCTGTAGCTTTAATGCCACCGAGAAGATTAGAGAAGCGAGAATCGGCGAGCACAGGTCGTTTACTGGGTAAGAGAACTAATTTAATATCATAACACGCAAGTGACACTGAAACTAAGATTCTCATCTTCTTCTATTCCTGTTCCCATTCTAAAATACTTAACTGGCTAACCTATCTGTAGTTAGTGTGACCAGTTGACTAGATTTAATTAACTGTTACGCCAACACGGAGCCAGCCAAGCCACATTATTACACCGGCGTTGCCGTGTAGGTCGATGTCCATGTTGGCTAGCTGAGCTGACATTCATAATCCATTTGGATTTCTCAGCGTAAGCGTGATAGGCACTATTTTCGATGTTCATTGTAGATGTTTGGGGTTCCCTAATGTTTCTCGGGTAATAAATTATAGGTCTACCCCGCGTTGACGTCCGCCATTGTGTGAGTCCTATTCTGAGCAAAACCTTTGGATCAACATTGAGTTGATAGATTATTTACAGAACCAGTGCATTGAATTTCTGTTTAACGAAACTGCCATGGTCCTCTAGAACTCCAAAATTTACATAGTACCTTGTAAATTAAAGAAATAACATGATTGTAATTTTGATCCAATTAACTAATTTTGATTTAGTCAAAACACTGAGTGGCACAGTTTCATATGATCTTTTGAATTTTATTGGAACAAAACTTTTTTTTGGTTACGCATCAGCCTCTTTTTGTGTTTTAAATGTTCGTCGCTTTGCAGGACTAACACAATTGCAGATTTTTCATAGTCTGTGGATAGAACGGGTTGCATGTATTTAAGAGGCATCGCCCACAGTGAATTTGAATCTCTTCTCCATTTGTTTTGCTGTCAGGAATTTAGTTTTGGTTCGAAGCTGGCAGCTCATTGTACGATCACCGCCGGCGTGTCGTGGATGCTCTAGAACAGTTTAAATGCGGTTATTCGCCACACTTCTTATCTTCAAAGTACAGTTTGTCCCGCATGTGTCGGAACACTGTAGCTGTAGCCTGAATGCGGTGGTAGTGTGGAATCTCTCTCTATAGGCGGCCGTCCAGACTCACTACAAAAAACGAACTCTGCCAAGAGTTTCCTCAGCTGCACGTTACCCTCTGTCCTTCTTTTGTGCCGCAGTGCATGGTCATCCTTCAAGACATCAACCTAACAGCCGAATGAAAAGAGGGAAAAGTCTGTCTGTTAGAGCAACTCATTCGTTTCGTCTTTCTGATCCAGGTGACACTTGATCCGAAGTCTAGATTCTAGTACACACAAGTTGTGAAGCAACACCCTCTCTTGGTCGGTGACCACAGGCTTGTGGAACAGTGGTCCTCTACAGAGCAATGGCTACATCGACTTTCACAGTCGGAGACGAGTACTAAACTTGTCTTTTGCTCAACGTGTGGTGCGATTGTGATTGCAGACTACTTTCAAGTGATCCGAGCTTCCATGGCGTCCGCACAAGCCGTACATACTCTTCCTGCTCCTCATTGTCTCTTGTCCATACATAGCCGAATCATAAGTTTGATAAGGCTAATTTTATACTCTTTATTTTAACTTAAATGTCTAACTATCACCAAAAGTCTCTTTACCACTACGTTTTGTCTTGTGTACTGCATTGTGGCATTGTTATTTTTAGTATACCAATCGCTAAATCTCCATGTAATAGCATCCCAACATAGTTATGTGGATCGGTAGAGTTTTAAAAAAATATACTTTTAGAAAATAAATATCTCTTGGCCCTCCTGCAGATCTAACTTTGTACTTTGCCATCCAAAATACCGTTAAAACATATATTATGTGAAATAATTAACAATGTCAAGAACTTTCTTTCTATGGTCTGAACTATATTCGGCATAGTAGTGTAATTTCTATTCCTGGTGTGACCCAAGCAGATATTTTCAGCAATCAGTACTCCAGCTTCCGTGTCACCATGATCTTCAGAGAAATCATTATTGATGCGATGCTCCAGAAAATTGTTACTTATCATTATTACTGCGATCGCAACAAAGAAACACCTTTATGTTACAAAGTTGCTTTGTCTCTTATGGATGCAATAGCAACGGTCTCAAACATAACAGTTAAGTTAGAATAAATATTTTTGTAACCTTTACACATCTCTTGCGTTCCAAAAAAGGAAACTATATATAATGCACTGCAATTGATGCCATAAAAATTTATCAAAATTGACAGTAAAGATCTTTATAGTATGTAAAAAATATTTATATTTTAAATTGTCAAAGTATTTCACAATATTACTGTTTTTGCTATATTTTGGGTCAAAGAAATGCAGAAGAGACTGATCATCAAATTCTTTTTTTTTTTTATGTGTGATTACTGGCTTTTTTTTTATAGGTACAACATAGTGATTATTGGGGCTGTTGAAGGCTTTTCAAGGAAGGTGCATATTTATTAATCAACCCTTCATCATTTCTCTTGTATATCTTGCATATCAATATTATGCTGTTGTGTCCAACTCCTGAACAGATCTTTTACCTGGATGTTGCTGGGAATAACAAAGCCAAAACAGCTTTTGGGTTTTTCATGGATGGAGTAGAAAAAAATGGATGGCCATCAAGGTATGCACATTATACAGATTGAATTCTCACAAATTCTTTACAAAAATGGTCCCACTGATAATTATCGATCTTATGACTACAGTTTTAAACATTTCATAAGGTATCCAGAAAAAGAGCCACATTATGTTACAAACCTTTTCTTTCAAAGGAACATGGTTAATAAAAAGATCTGTATAGATCCTTTTCATATAAAAATTTGTTTTTACCCTTTTTACAGATTTACTGTGAGCATAAATATTGTGAAGAAAAAGTTTTTTGTAAGATACTCTTTTTACAGATTACTCATAGTACCCAGTCATAATCAGGTACAGGAACCCGTGCTATAAGATTGTTTGAGCCGAGTTTGGTGATGTGACTATCATGGATGTGCACATCGCAATATCGATGATAAACAATACATTAGGCAGCCCTAGGTTGTAGATTTAAGGCTCTTGACTTGTGAACCAACACACATAATACTTCTAATAATCAAAAAACTGCTCTTTCTGACTGTTTTAGAGTACGAAACAGACCAAGGGGTTGAGAATGTAGACATTGCTCGGTGCATGTTTGCTGCGCGAGGAACTGGCCGTGGCAGCTTGTGCTGGCAAAAGTGCATAACCAGAGGTAATTAAATAGGAGAGCATGGTTAATGTATTTTTCTTATACTTTTTTTTTTTTTGCACTTTTTTTTATTTTTTTATGTAAACCTTTTAAAAATGCTTTCTGTCAAGTTAAATCAACACACTCCACCACTTTCTCTGCCTTAGAGTGGAAACGGCTATGGAGAGATGTTTGGACTGCTGTAACATCAAGTTACTACAATGTTCTCCCACAGCTTGGAAGAGGAGGGATTAATTGACCTGTCTAATGCTGTTCACCTATTCTGTGTGAGATATGTTTTCATCCCCAGAATTACATGGCTAGAGATTTGCAGCATTTCATAGAGATGTGGAACTGTCATCCCGCTATGAGGCAATTTGTCACGAATCCAACTTTGGAATATTGGGATGTTACCTGGCACCTGTGTCAAGCCTGATTTTGCAGAGGTATGCATTACTTAAGATAGGTAAAACATACTGCCTTATGGTACTTTGTAAGGTGATTGTTCTTGTAATCAATGCCGGTCCTCCCCTCCCACCCAGATTTTGCAGAAGCAGAGGAATTATTCTTCCAGAATCCACAGAGTGTTGACTCTGAACATGGAGTCATTGTCCCAGAGATACCTTGCCCTTTGTCACCTGAAGATGCTATACTTTACAGAATCAAGTGAACCCCAGCGCTTGAGTCCACTGCTGGCTATGACATCTACGTACAAGCATGTCAATTAACTTAAATCTAATGTTATAAATATATAAAGCCTTAGGCGTACTCAGTTCATGCTTTCTCATCGCGATTTGAACTCTCTGTAGTGAACTGCT